>NC_053128.1:24324689-24670939 GCF_010015445.1 Perca fluviatilis | reverse complement strand
ACCCTGTTTAATTTGTCATGTGTGATGACCGTTGCACAGGAGAAGCATATAGAAACATCACTGTTTAGTTAGGATTACATTTTGCGAAGCACACAAATGTTAAAGTACATTTTATACATAGTCACAAATATATAAATTCTGTATTTACCAGAAACTCATTCTCCAAATTACTTAAAATAAACGAGTCAGGTTTGCAAGTTGTGCTTCTCTGCCTGGAAGCATTCTTCTTAGCATGAGTAGGCAGATAAACTAGGCCTATTGTATTATGGTTAAAGTTTGTTGGATAATGATTGAGAAATGTGCTGCAGGCTTTTGAGCTGGCAGATAGGCTGCCCTACTTCTAAATGTTATTTGGAGTCGTGTGTGTCCGTGTGTGTATTTGTGTGTGTCTGTGTGGGCATTCATTTCACTTCTCTCATCTTGTTCCAGCGTGCTACATAGAAAGCCTCAAGGTCTCGTTCTCCCGCTCCTATATTGCACAGCCTCCTCCCTATCACCCCTCCCAATTCTCTTATTATTTTACTACGTTCGTCTTGCTGTCATTGTAGCTGCATTTACTGTGCATTCTGCTGCTCTTGTCTGAAGTCTGTGTTGGTTTAAACATGCAGGAAGCTGTCAGGGTTTAAAAATTCTGAGCTCAAGTTGGCGTTAAATTGCTACTGACTTCCTGCTGTCAACACCTCCATTAGGGCTGCACAGTATATCGTTGTTTTATCGTCATCGCGATATCAACTGGTGCATAAAACATCGCAAAAGGCTGCAACATATCGTGACGGGCTAGTTGAAAGAAAATATCAGTAGAAAAATGTAACGGTCATTCTTTTTTAGTGGTGCCTTTTTATATTCAATTCAATGTTCAATTTGTTCAAAAAATTTTGGAAATGATTTCCATTCATTTGTTTTAAATTCAACAATCAATTTGTTGTATTTTAGCAGAATGCTGAAAGCAGCAAAACTGACTACACTTTAACATCTGTTTATTCATCGCATGAAATATCATTATCGCAATATTGCATGTTTTCCTCATATCGTGCAGCCCTAAACTCCATTAAATGTTACCACTCCATACCCCTGATGAACCAACATTATTATTATTATTATTATTATTATTATTATTATTTCCATATGGAGACACAGCAATAGCATTGAGGAGATATTATTTCCATATGGAGACACAGCAATAGCATTGAGGAGAAAAACTTTGTCCACAAGTTAAAAGTTACAGTATCATGTAAAGCAATTCTGTACTTGCCACTGGTTGCCTGGCAACCTTAGGGTAACAACAAGACTCCAGGAAGTTACTGCGCCTGGCCAAGAAATAGTCTGGCTTTGTATGGGGGGAAAAAAGAGCAAAATAAGCATATTTCCTAATATGTCAAACTATTCCTTTTAATTCTTCGTCTAACTGATCTTGTTTTTCATATTTGCAGTGGCTATTTAAAGGACACTTTCAGAACCGATGTCAATTTAATCAATGCCGTCTAACAAAAAAAAGAGAGTCTTAGGGGGACTCTGTATGGATATCTAATATGTATTAGCAATGTTTTATGAATTAATCAATAATACTGTATACTGTATTTATGATACATTGTTTAATATATGACATATTCTTGATAAATATGCAAAGTATACAGTTGGGGATGCAATGGTTGCTCCCTGTTCTGTCCTCTAATTGGATAAATGATGTGAGTAAACTGCTGCTACTCACCCTAAAGACTCCAAAGTGCTTCAGCACTGCCATCCACCGAGCCACTAACAAGATAACGTATTCTCTGCAGTCCAAATGACAGGGCTAATGTGACTGTCACTCAGATTAACAACATCTCGGTCTCGCAGAGGACCATATCTCTGCCTGTCGAACTCTGTCCATTCATTAATGTCTGTCGCTTAGGCAGCATAGGTTTTTCAATCAAAGCTGTATTTTCATTGTTGATCGAACAGAAAAGGAATAATGCTGTGCGACTTACTTGTTTATATAACACATTGCTCTGCAGTGAAAGTTTGAGAAACTGTTTTGCTGCATTCATTGTTATCTCCACTTGCATCAACCCATCAGGGCAGAAAACTGAATGGATAATGAGGGAGTAGACAGCCCATAACCCTTCTAATCATATGCACTGGAGGCATTAGCATATTTTTGGAACAGAATCTCAATATCCCAAACTCTGTACTTTTTTTTTCATGTTTTCTTTCCTTTGAACAATTGGATCCCCCAATTGGATTTCATTATAATCTTTGCCTTTGACTGGTCTGGTTTCTCACTTTCTGTGTCTTGTTTGCAGGTTATGATGAAGCCTGCGCTCCTCAGATCTCTTTCTTATCTTTCTGTCTGGTTGTCTCTGTCTCCCTTTGCCATCACCTATTAGGTACATCAAACAAGTACAGAAGTGTGTTCTGACTTCCCAACATTATCCTGGCTCCGTTATCCTTGCTAAAAGTATTACTGAACTGACCTTCTCTACAAGGATCTTTCACCAAACCTTACACCAGCCAAACCTCTCTAAAGGGTCTACAGTCTCTAATCCCCAAGTCTTGTTTTAGGGTAATATTACATACTAGATAGTACAGTGCCCATCCTGGTTATCACACTGCACTGAACACTGCTCATCTCCAGTAAGTCCTTTGATTCTGCATAAAAGGCATTCCGTTCTTTTGATCCATTTGATTGCCTCTAATCTGCTGCAGTGCATTACTGATGGAAAATCCCAGTGCCTCAGCGATAGTGTTTTCATTTGGTGGCCCTCTGACTTTGCCATGTTTTTTTTTCAGTATTTTGTGAATTGTACCATGATTTAAGCACTTCTCTCTCAGGTGTGAATTCATATTTACCTTGACAGGTGGAAGGAAGCAGTCAGGGAGAGGGAAACAAAGTGCAGGCAACAGTAAGTAGAGTTGAGCTGACTGTCATCAATCAGTGCCATGTGGTGGCACACTTTGCCCAACCTTCAGACGAGTTGTCCCCTCAGACAAGGATTGAAGCTACTCATGATTGAGCTTTATGAAAGCTCTCACACACTCTTAAAGCCTCTTCCAAGGGGCTTTTTGGGGGCATGTTTGCATGTAAGGCACAGATGGCACCAATGAATCACATCCCACGTTTACACCCTCCCCCCCCCAAAAAAACAAAAACAAAAAACAAAACAAAACTGGGTTTACATTGGTTAATCAGGCATTTGGCCTCAAACCTAACATTGTTTCATTATATGGTGTGTCACCTACTTTCTTGTTTCTCCTGGTTTTCTTTCATCATGTGTCTCTTTCACACCAGCTATAGGCTCCCTCAGTGTCCTGTCTATTCACATTTGTGGTTTCCCTTTGTGATGGCAGGCTTGTAAAGCTACAATTTGGCAGATATGTCCAGATATGTGTGCCAATATGTTCATTATACGCATAAGCCACAGATTGTAGGTTATCATTGATCTCTTTTTCCCACTGGAAGAATGAAATGGTTAATTCTCCTAATTTAAGGTTTTGGGAAAATACAATAATCTTTACAGTAGTGTAGGGCTGTTAATCCTTTGGTCTATAAAATGTCTAAAATTATAGGAACTGAGTTGATCTTGGTTCCCCAGAGTCCAAGGTGACGCCTTTTTAAAATGTGTTGTTGCCTGACCAACAGTCCAAAACCCAAAGATATTCTGTCTAGAATGACATAAAACAAAACCAGCTAATCTTCTCATTTATTAACTGGTAATGTTATATCAAACAAGCCCTTAAACATGTCTCTATCCAAAGCCCTCAAATTGCAGAATCTGCTGCTGCCCTAACTAGAGGTGTAACTGTGTCTTTACAGTATGTGGATATAGAATGGTGATGGTTGCCACCCTGCACTGGGTGCTAAGGGGAATTTAGGGCTTGTGATCTGACAGTGTTCATCCCAGTAATCCTATTACTCTGACTGCTGCTTTGCCAGACTACTGCAATGGACAGAGCTACACTCAGCATCTCAGTATCACCGTGGCACCTATATTAATCTCTTGCTTCAGGATGCTCTGTTTCCCCCAGTGCCAAACCTTAAACAGAAGAACACTGATTAAACAATGAACTAAATACTCACAATAACACACACACACACACATTTCAAGTCTACAGGACAAATGCAAAGGTTTCATTCAAAACAAAACAAACTCAATTACTGTATTTGTCAAAGACACATAACATCATAATCACAGCACACATGAGATATTAGAATAAGATTCATTCCACAGATCTACAAACCCTAAATCAATACTTGCTCATTTTTATGTGAGTAAACAGATGTCTGGTTTTAAAGATTCCCTCCAGACACGTCTTAGGATGCATAAAATACTCTGCTTTGAAAAATAATTTGTGTCCTGATATTGTTTTTTCCACATAAAAAATATCAATGAACACGTTTTAAAATCCTAAAATTACATTGACTCCTCCCTCTTTGAATAATCCAGGATCTATGAATATGCAAATATCTATTGTTTCAGAGATTAGCTTCTAGACACAAGATGTCTCCTACTTTACTGAAAAATCCATTCTCAGTCTAAGTTGCATACTGGACTATGATTGGCTTTCAATCAACTTGTGATGTCACAAATGATACACGTCTTAAGTTACAAAGAAACTTTCCCTCTTCAGCAGATAAATGTGAAAACAATCTAATATCAAACTCTGCACATACGCTGTTCTGCACTGTCAAGGTCAGTCATCCAGCTGACGTAGCAATAGTGCTGTCCAAACAAAAGTGTTCTTACTTTCCAGTTCAAACGAATGTGTAACTATAAGAAAAGCTCAAGCTATCAGTCATTGTGTTATTGTATATTTCACGCACATTTCTTTCATTTCAGTGGAGTCACTTGTGAGTTTGACTCAGATTTGCATTTAAAGGAGACACTGCCACTGTCTCTTCATGTAAGAACTTGGAGGAGGATTAAGATTAGGTTTTCTACGTCACTACACATGCAGGTGTAGTATTGCTTTTTCATAGTCTTTGTGGACATTAGGACATGTCTGCTTGATTCCCCTTTTCTTAAAAAATACCGACGCCCATTTGACTTCTCATGTCTGAAACACAGATGAGATTATAACTCCGTTTTACATCACTTTAGATTTGATTTTTTTGTAAGTTGTGAAATAATGTGAATAATTACCTTCATACTATAAGTAAACCTATTTATCGCGGTGTCTTCATGAGCGAACATGTGTATGTATGGACTTAAGAGTGTCTCTGTGTGCACCTTCCACCCATATCTCATTGAGGGTGAGTGTTTGGCATGCTCAGGTCGGCCCTTTGTATTTCCTCCACGTCCCATGTGACTAACCCTGAGTATCCGCCGTCAGCACTCTAGGGCTGGCTGTCCTTTCACTGTGCTTGTCAGGGAGTCACTCAGGCGTGGAGCCATTCTCACTGCAAGGGTGCCGGCACTCGAGGAGTGCCTGCCTGGGCCCGCACTGGGACTTATCTGCTTCCTCTGACAAGCCTGCTTCAAGTGTAGTTGACTCCTCTCCCAAGGTACGCGCTGACTCATCCATCATCATGTTTACTGTTTTTATCCGGGGCGGCTTTTCGTCCTGACCTTGCCGCTTTAATCTAAGATGAAAGGACATAACGATGACCAATTAATTGTACCACGTTGGTCTGTTGTAAAGGCTACCCAGAGTTGGGGGGCCTTTGATTCTTTTCCTTCCCTGCCTCCTTCTAGAGGTATTAACACAGGACCACGGAGTCCACAATTCTGTCTCTCAGCCTCTATAAACACACTTTTGCAGTGTAAGTAATGAAGTCATTTATCTATAGAAGTCACAGCTGTAGCTCCCAGATGGAGCTGGTGCAGTGTCTGTGCCAGCTGTGGTTGCTTGTCTGTCTTTCAGAACTGTGTCGTTAAAATCAAGAATAAAACATACTGAAAAGACAACACAAAAATGACAATAAAACAAAGCCCTTCAATCAAAACTGTTCCAAACTACCTGAAAAACAAAGTTTATATCACAACAAAGCCTCAGTTATTCTACGCCTTTGCAGTAAATTCCAGTCTTGTGTGTAACCCCGCTGTCATGGAGAAGCCCCTGTTAAACAGCCCTTTAAACTGGCTGTTTCCTGTTAGCACCATCTCTCCCACAGGACCAGACTGCTGCTGCTCACTGGAGGCTGCCAACAGACCGGAGCCCAGGAGTCCAATCCATAATATGTGCACTCAGGCGGAAACCACTCACGTAGGCACAGACAGGCACAGACAGGCACCAGCAAGCATCCAAATGCAGGCAGACACATTTTTAAAATGTTGTCTGCCTATCTAGCTCTTGTATATTTATTCTTTCTTTCACATAACACTGCCAGCGTGCACAAACACAAATTCCCATCCATTTCTGGTCTAAGCCAAGGTCATCGTCCGTGGCGACTGTCGAGGTAATTGCTCACTTATCTCACTCCTGCTGACTAATGATGAGACGTGCCAGCTCACGGCAGAGGTTTGGGCCTCAGCGGCATCATGGGAGTCACTCCGTCCTCCCTGTTTGGCCTTGAGGCTGAGAGGCCTGTCTGAAAATACCACCTATAAGGAGAGAGACTAGTTGAGCAGCACTGATTAAAGCTCCAATTCTTTGTTTAACTAATGGGACATTGTAAGAAGCAGCTGCTTGATTGCCAAAACATGTGATTTCCTTCTCAGGAAAATTAGCACTCGCAGTTGGAGTTTCACATAAAATAAATGTGCTAATTTTATTACAAATAGTTTCCCGCTACTTTGTTTTCCAAGAAGCCTTTTTTTCAGGTTTCAGGCTGTTGGGCAGCTGTTGCGTTTCTCAGCTCCCAACAGTCATTTCTTTGTATACCGAATTGGGAGGGAAAGCAGTGAAATTCCTTGGAACTCCCCGAATTCTGGGAATTGTAATGAAGGGGTTGCTAAGTTACAATCTATAGGCTCTATTGTGAACTCCTGTATGGATTCAATGGTACTACAGGGAGCATCAATGACCCACAATGCACCCGACATTCCACTGCTTTTCAGGCTCCAGAAAGGGGAGTGCACAACTTTTCCTTTCAAATTACCAAATAACATTAACAGAAGGAATCAGTGGCCTCTCATTAAGAAGTTGCTGACAGATATTTTTGGAGCCAGGAAGGAGTTTTTTTCAGCTGTACAACTACTTCACCTGCTCCTAGACCTGCTGTCCCTCTAGAAAAGAGGACATGAACGCTGAAGTTCATCAGAGTCCCTCATGGGCGTCCTCCACAGTTTGCTCCGAGACTCAAGGCTCCTTATCCCTTGTGGTCTGTGGAATGTCAAGATTAGATCTCGGTCTGTATCTTAGGATCATGAGTTCCACACTTTTTCGTTTAATTTGATCCATACTAGCCCAATGGTCATATTACAAGTGTGTTTGCAGGGGCTAATGTATGTGGACAGAATATATTGTAGATGGAATAAAGTTTCAAAGAAGCTGCTCTGAAAATGTCACACCAAATTTCATTGTCTTGGCTTGCTCAGATATTACTAATAATAAGTGAGTGGCCCCTTGTCTTCTCTGGTTTGATCTTGTAAAAATAAAAATAAAAAATCTTTTCTCTGTTTTAAAGCGGGCTAACTCAAAATGTATAACACTGGGATCTCAAATTCTACTGAGAGCCAGCTCCTCATTTTGTGCACATAGCAACAGCCATCACTATTCTGTCTGACACTTTCATAATAGATTGCAGAGAGGAACGCTGGCTCAAATTTGTTACGCTGTCTAGGAAGACGGATGAGTCAGACGTCTTAAATGCACACATCCAGACTGAAAGATTTGAAATAAATGCTCTCACTCTTGAGCTTGAACATTGCAGTAGCACTGTAGCGCTCACAGTCAGCACTGAGGCATAGTTTTAAGGTTTTAGGACAAATCTTTGAAGTGTGCATCTTAGAACCAAAAGCCCATTTCCTTCTCATGCCTGTTAAATCCACATATTAGTCATACACTCATTACAACTCATGTGTTATACCTCAAGTATGTCTTCTTAAATGACATACTTGAGGTATAAAAACATAATTCAGAAAGTTTCACAATTCGTAACAGCGAACTAAACTAAACTAAGCTCTTCTCTGGAATATTTATGCTTTGCTGCTGAAAAGTCTTCTGAAGGCTTCAGGGAACTTGTGTGATGAACTTTTTAAGTGTTTGTTCCGCTGTTGATAACAGGAAAACCACAACAATGCAAGTGCATTAAAAGCTTGAATATTTCAAAACACTTGGCACTTAAGCAAAGAAAATATAAAAATTTTATACTTTGAATGAAGTTGCAAAATCCCACTTTGCTTCACCAGAATGTCGGCATAAACTGTGAATTATGAAAGAGGTTTGTGTGTGCGTGTGTTATGACACTGATGTGGTAGTAGAGAAAGTAAGTAAGTAGTGTGTAGTTCATCTATGTATGGAAAGTGTGTTGTGTGGCTTTTCACTCACTCATTGCTGTTGCCAACAATTTTTGTCAAATGTCCCGTCTGGATTTTCAGGGGCCCAAAACGCTTTTATTAAAATATTTGATATGGTGATGCTTCAGCATAGGGCTGCACGATATGAGGAAAAAATGTGATATGTGTACTCATTTCTGCATTTCTACTGCTTTCAGCGTTCTGCTAAAATACAACAAATTGATTGTTGAATGTAAAACAAATGTAAGGAAATACAAATTGAACATTGAATTGAACATAAAAGGCACCACTAAAAAAGAATGACATTACATTTAAAAAATTAACATTTTAAAGTGCAGTTTTCTACTGATATTCTCTTTCAACTAACTAAAATCTGATGTGTATATTGCACCAGCTGATATCGCGATGACAATACAAAAAACAATATATTGTGGAGCCCTACTTCAGCAGTATAAAGTACAGTAAATGGATGATTAACATTCCATACACTGGTTTGTTTAGTTTTAAGGTAAAAAAAGAGTTCAATTTTCTTAATTCCTTTTATTAACTGAAGGTTAAGGTAAAGGAAGGAACAAGCTTTTCTCTATTTTTATCAGTCGATTGAAGTGTAAGGAGAAAAAAGTATATTCCTCGTGCCATTTTAACTGTTTAACTGATTGCATTGTTAATTGATGCATGCAGTTATGTTTTTTGTCTTGTCTGATAACCTTTTACCTTTTTGTCGATTTCAGGACTCCGTGTTTGGCAGGTTGATGTTCCGGAAATCAAATTGTGCTCCACCACCTTTCTCTAAATTTCCTCCTCTCATTATTTGCCCCAGAGCAAATATTGTATTCTCATTGTCAGTGGATTTCACACAGGGTTCATAAGCATAATGCAATAGAGATAAATGACCGCCAATACCACTTCAGTCTGCGGCATGAGCATTTCCCCATTCCACCAAAACCCCGGCTATTGGTCGCTCTCTGTCTCTGTGGTGTGTTTCCTCCTCTCCCTCTCTGAACCTTTTCTCCATTTAATCAGCTCTCTCAGGACTCAGCTCTGTATAATTAGAGACTGAAACTTTAATCACCATGGATCCAGGGCAGCGGAGAGCAGGGCATTTCAAATAGACTACACACAAGCAGGAAATGAGCATGAAAGAAAGTATGGAAATGTAGAAACGGATGTGACAAATATTCTTGTCAATGCAAATCATGACATGTATTTGTTATCAGCCTGTTAAAAACATTCACACAGACAGTAAGGACATATCTCAGGTTCACACACAAAAAAAAACAACCTCTCATAATCACGTTTGGTAGGTCTCGTATTGTTCATAATGTCTAGCTAATTGTTCCCTGGCAGCATTGTGTAGCTGAATTAAAAGGTCACAGTTTGCAGGATGTCCTTACATAACAACAGCTGTCTCCTCACCTCCACTCCTACTGTCTCCTTCTATCTGATCTCTCTCTCTCTTTTTTTTTTTTTTTTTTTTTTTCTTCTATTTTTCCATCTTCTTACCCTTGCCTTGTTTCCAGACTGGCGTTCATTTTACCCTTTCCTTTTTAAACATGTCATTTTCCTCATCCTCTCTCCACTTTACATATTAATCTGGCTCCAATGGGAAGCTGGCAGTGTATTTTGTCCTTGGCACATTTAAAAAAAACAGTTGACTTTCGATTTGTGTTCCCTAAACACAAGATGTGATTTCAAAAAAGAAAGAAAACAAAGTTATTTGGGCTAGTGACTTGTTGGGTTTTCAGTTATTTATAGTGCAAAATATAACATAGAGACATTTGGAAATGAAATCAAACTTTAAAGTGGCTGTAATAGGTATTTTTGTAATATCAAAGAAGATCAATACCACTCTCACAGCTGTATGACGCTACAGCCAGGAGACCGTTAGCTTAGTGCAAAGACTGAAAGCAGGAGGAAATGGCTAGCCTGGCTTTGACATAGGATATGTTATTAGTGAGCTTTAGAGGTGCGGGCAGGAGGATTTGTTTTACCTTTCCGACAGCGCCAGGCTAGCTCAATCTTCTCATTAAATTCTCGGCAAGAAAAGAAATGAGCTTCTTTTCCAGAATGCCAAACCATTCTATTTCATGTGTTAAATGGTTAGGCCCGAAAGGTGTTGGCCACTGCAGTTTGCACTCCACGTTGCTTGTATTTGTGACCTTGTATAAGCCACTGTATGAAACCAGCTTTATGGCTCAAACGTTAAACACCGGGGCGCCTGGGTCGCCGCAGCGGCTGCAGGTTCAGTTCCGACCTGCGGCCATTTGCTGTGTGCCATTCCCCCTCTCACTCCCCTTTCATGTCTAAGCTGTCCTATCAAACAACAAAAATCTTACAAAAATAATAATAGTAAAACACCAGCATTTTGTAACATGATAGATGGCTTTGGCCTGACAGACATCCTTGTAGGCCCTGGTGGCTGGTAGCCACCAACAGTTGAACCCTGCTTTATGTTTAGAAGTGACGCTGATTTGAGTCGACAGGCCAGACTTGCTAAGTTCCTCAGCAGAAAGCCTTGCCAGCTGACAAGATGAAAACATGTTAGTCGCTCAGTGCAGACACAGCTGTTGTGTACCACTCAGCGAACAGAGTGGAGGCAAACCTACATCCTTGGCCTTTTATTTAAATGTTGTCTAATTTAGCTGGTGTAGTTTGTGTTTTGTGCCCCTGAGAAGCCGAGATGTGGGTCAGCTGTATGTGGCCACATGATAATTCCTCGTCCTTTCTCTTTATAACATGATACTTATCAGCCATGTGACAGGTCCTTAGGAATTGTCCTGAATATTTTAATGAGGTAAAACTAACAATGTTTAATGCTTTTAGTTACTATCTGTCAGAATGCACCTGCATTGGATTTTTGACCTATTGGTTCTCATTACAGTCAAGGTCAAGTTAGGGCAATCTATCTCTGTTACCCAAGTGTCCTTTCTCTTTTCACTGGCATCAGAGAGGTGCAGAGAAGTTTTCTTTTTAGTATGCTTGTCTACCACGATTCAACAGACTTTATAAGTGCTCCTATTGTGAGCTGCCAAGCTAATAAAGATGCTGCTATATTAGAGTGCACTCCAGATCATGTTTTAATGCTGACAGATTGATTCCAATTATGCCCTTAATTCTTTGAGCATGCCAAATGTGGAGCAGGACATACACTGTCACTTTGGGGTGGCAGTAGCTCAGTCCGTAGGGACTTGGTTTGGGAACCGGAAGGTTAATGGTTCAAGTCCTGTGCGGACCAAGTACGGAGCGTGGACTGGTAGTTGGAGAGGTGCCAGTTCACCTTCTGGGCACTGCCAAGGTGCCATTGAGCAAGGCACCAAACACCCAACTGCTCAGGGCGCCTTTAATGGGCAGCCCTCTCACTCCGACATCTCTCCATTAGTGAATGTATTGTTCCTGTTTGTGCATGTGTGTGTATTACGGGCCTGTGTTTTAATAACTAACAACAGAGTGAAACATTTTTATTTCCCCTTGCAGGATCAATTAATCTTAATCTTTGACAATGAAGAGGTTGTGTGTGTGTGTGTGTGTGTGTGTTTTAAGTGTTTCATCTTCTCATTTTTCAAGGCAGGTTTTCTATATTTTGATTGTCTTGCTTTTTTCTGTCTTGTATGATACTAAAAATATATATATTTGGATTAAGAACTGTACACTGAACAAAACAAGAATTTTGAATAAGTAATCTTGGGCTCTGGGAGTTGTGATGCCATAGTCAACAAAGTATTTGGCAGATTAATCAGTAATTGATTAATCTGTACAGTAGTTACAGCTGGTGAAGTAAATGTTTTCCAATCCTCTTGAATGTAATCAGCTGCAATCAAATATGCTATGATACCAATAAACCTACAGTATGAAAGCTTAATTTACTGTCATACAGTTTTAAAACTGTGCTGCCTGTTGAAATCATATACTGTTAAGATTTTTAACGTATTTGATACTATGATGATTCTGATAATGTGCTTTTTTGTCTGTTTTCTTAGTATGAATTCAAGGCCAAGAACATCAAGAAGAAGAAAGTCAGCATTGTGGTGTCTGTGGACGGGGTCAAGGTGATGCTGAGGAAGAAACCGAAGGTAAGTCAATCGTGACACACTCTAAAAGGAATAAGATATAACAATTTCCACTGGATTCAGAAACTAAACACCAGAGTTGGTAACACTGAACAAAAAAAAACACGTTGCAGCTTTAAATGAGATGTAAAAATGGCTATATTAGTAATAATAAATGAATAACTTCTTCAGACATGCTTTATCAGTGATGCTTTATTGATGCTTAATCACAATCATCTGTCTCATACACAGAGGAAAGAATGGACATGGGATGAGAGCAAGATGCTGATCATGCATGATCCCATATACAGGTCAGTCACACCTCTTAATCTCTTTATTCATTTAATATATACATACTGTATGTAAACAAATATTACATATTTCTATCTTTGCCACTTGCCTTACACACACAGGGGGTTAAACTGCCTGATATTCAGGGCAGTCTATTCTTTGCACTCTGCGTGTTCTTGTTAGCTTAAACCAAAGTAATGACTGTGAGCATGCTGCAGGTAATACAAACTGTATGTCTCTCAGTGGAAATGATATCCTTCAGCTTGACCTCTATGGATGAAGCTGGGGCTTGCTTTATAGCCCCCCCCCCCATGTACTTTACCATGCAGGACTAATGTGCTTTAATGTACTGTACCGTATGTGCCAAATGCACCTACATTCATAATATAGCATGAATGAATAATCTATAGCTTGTGCTTGTAGTTGGCAGAGCATATGTTAGTCAGTATGTCATTTTACATCCTCTCAGATTAAAGTAGAGTAAATAACATGCATTCATTAGGGTCACAATATCCCATCACCTACCTTCCCTGTAGGCTCCATGGTGATGAAGCCTGTCAACCAATTATCAACAGGCCTGTGAAGCTGTCAGTCACTGCTAAACAACTCACAGCAAATAAACCATAAAGTGTCAAAACAATACTGTCTGTCAGGAGCTAAGAAGAGAACGAAAGTTTAGAATGCAAAGTGCGGGCAAAAATTAAAGGTACGATTTTGGTCAGGAGGACTTTTTCTTTTTTGGCTGGCTTGAAACAAGCAATCTAATAAGGCAACCTCTTCATCATGGAAATAAAAAAAGTCAGAGATGGAAAGGCGTAGGCAGGCACTTAAAAGTGTCTTGTATTGCATTTGTGTGTGTGTGTCTGTGTGTGTGTGTGTGTGTGTGTGTGTGTGTGTGTGTGTGTGTGTGCGTGTGCGTGTGTAAATTATGTGTATCTGTTTGAGGATCTCATTTGGCAAAGCCACACCTCATCAAGGGGTTGTGTGTGTTAAATGTAATTATCCTTGCTTGTGTTTCTGTGGGTGTTTGTGCAGTGGGCATATATAGTACACTTTGTATCATGTCACTTTCAGTAGTTGATGGTCATAATTAGTTTGGCCAGTTCCCAGTGGAGTTGTTTTATAGCAGTAAAGCTGCAGATGGAGATGCAGGGCGGACCCTTTGCTCTGCCAGTTTACAGACTGCAGCAGGACAGAACCAGATGGGACAGCATACTTCACAACGATCATCAGTAGTGTAGGGGCGTGTATTTATTTTTTAAGTATTATACTGTAAATGATCCTTTTAATCGGATGTATGTCTGCATTAGGTCAGTTCTTTCTACCTGATTTCAATATGGGGTTTTAATATAAATTTGTCATTAAGAGGATAGAGACTGTGAAGAAAGGGGTGGATCATCTAAAAAATTAATTAATTATTTTATATATTGAGGTTTCTATAATGTTTGTGTATTTAATTTTGGGTCATGTATTCTAGGATTTTCTACGTGTCTCATGACTCCCAGGACTTAAAGATCTTCAGCTATATTGCAAGAGATGGTCCCAATAATTCCTTCAGATGCAATGTCTTCAAGTCAAAGAAGAAGGTACAACAACGTCCACTCACACAGCTCCTGACTATAGACATGCACAGCTGATTACAAACACACTTTTCTGCAGCCGTAATACATGGTGCATTTGGGCCTTTTCTTTTTCTTAACTGTAAAAACCTGTGCATTTATTCCTCTCACTACCTAATTTGCTGCGGTCATTGCTCCTTGATTTAAATCCCCCAGCTGCATACAGAAAGTGGTAATACACTGAGACTTACCTCATACAGACTTAAATGTGAGTTGCTTTAGTTTTCTGTGTCAAACTACCTGTGACTGAGAATTGTTTGTATTCTGTTTTGGAATTTTGATCCTTAATTTAAGAATTAATTTCCTGATTATGTCAGCTCAGTTAATACATTTTGGTTTTAAACTTTTTGGGGGATTTGATTTCCTGTAGCTTAGTTAATATCCTGTGGCTTGCTGCACAAAAATGCAGTTGTAATCCTTGTCTTCCAGTGCATATTCACTGCAGATACATAGCCTGCAGTGAATATGCACTGGAAGACAAGGATTACAACAGAATTGTTCCAAAGAAGTGATGTTGTTGGTCTCTGATCACTGGTATTCAACTGCGTGTTCACATTTTCAGTCCATCCAAAGACTACAGCACTACACTGATTGACGCATCTCATAGCAGACAGGATGAACTCATCTGTGAAATCACTTGTTGTGGTGGCTTCTGCTCTAAACACTGACCTTTTTATCTGAAACTCTTCACTCCGTTCTCTCTGTCCATCTGCCTCTCACTCCTCTCTTTCCCTGGCAGACGCAGGCCATGCGTATTGTGCGCACAGTAGGTCAGGCCTTTGAAGTGTGCCATAAGCTGAGTCTGCAGCATGCTGAGCAGGATGCAGACGGACAGGCGGATGGAGAGAGTGACAAGTCCACAGAGGAGTCCAGCAGTCATGGTGAGGCCTACCTGAAAGGGTTTACTGGTATCTGCTATGCACAGTGTTGCCTTCAAAGTAGTAAGAGTACATTCAAATACACATAGACAGATATACATTTTGGGTTATTATATTGTGGCTGATTTTCATGCCCTGAAGCCAAAGAAACGGTGTACTGTTATTTGTTTGTAGATCCTAAAAACTATTAATAGTACACTGATTCTTTGGCTTTGTTTGCAGCTAACTCTGAGCCACAGTCTGTTTGTACGGTTTAGTTTCTGTTTAGCAATGTGTAAACACCTGCTGCTTGTCTGAGCCTCCCACCTGTTAGGGAACAACAACAACAACAACAACTCTTTGTAGAATAGGCCAAAACCATCACAAAACTGCAATTATTAAACCACATTGCTAAGTCTTTCTTGCTGAACTGTTGGAAGATATTTTCTGGATTTTCTTTTAGTGGAACAATGCACTGCATATACCCAGCTATGTTATTGGATACATGACAAGTTTTTATTCACCTCAACCATTACAGTTTGTCACATGCAAAATGTTTGTATAGATAGTTTTAATACATGTTTTTTGCACTTTCCAATGAAAGAAAAAACATAGAACAATCATTAAAACATTGAAATAAGTTAAACTGACAATATTAACATATTATCCTATCAAAAGAATGAGTGAGTTGTAAGTACAGTGATAGAAGAGGTGGGATAGTCATTGTTTTGCAAGTCATAAGTAAGTCTTTCCTATGAGGTCCCAAATCAAGTCCCAAGGTATATGTAACATTTATGGCATTTCAAAGCAAAATGAAATGCAAAAGTATGCCTTGGTATTTTTTTTAACAGGGTTGGGGTTTGATGGTTGTATAATCAAATCTGAATCTAGTTTTGAATCTTTTCTTTAATTCATTTGTCTTTATAAGAAAAATGAAAACAAATCAAAGATCAAAATTAGAAGTCTGCTTATCTGAATGTTTTTAATTACCAAATGAGCTAGTGTGCACTGTCAAACTGCACACTTTACTGCCTAAAACTACCTTTTTTGTTGTCATTCACAGGAAAATGAAATTTGTCATCTGCATTTAACCCATCCTGTAGGCTTACAGAGGGGCGGTGGGCAGCCGCAGGGCCTTAGTTTGATTACACGCCTCTTTACGACCTAAATAGAGCCATCTAACCTTGCGCGCTCATTAAATCAGCACAGTGATCAACCAGCAACAACACAGATGTCCAATTTCAATGGAATCTAAACAGATTTAAGAAACAAGATCAAGCTAATCTGGATTTGAGTGTTCTTTGTGTGGGATGGAGGGTAACAATGGGAAAGATTTCTGTGGTTACAACTGTCACGTCGTTGGACAACACAACAGGTCGATTGCTATTGTTACCAGTGATCAGTGTAATTTGCACAGTGAATGAATAGTTATCTACCACTGAGCTACAGTTGTGTGACAGGCAGAGTTGATCCCGTGTGGGGTAAAATAATGTATATGTGCTTAAAATAGCATTAATTTAGGGTTTAGGGATCTAAATGAAGGCATCCCTGTTTCTATGTGTTTTATAGACTCTTGTGCATTGTTTTACATAAACCCTCGAGGTGATCCTTTTGTCTGTGTGTACTCCTTCACAGGTCGTAAGCTGACAGGGGCAGAGCGAGATGAGGAAGAGGAGGACAGCAAACTTGGAGGAAGACGAGGAGAAGATCCTTCAGCTGGCACTTCACTGTGTGAAAAGGCAGTCAGTGACATTCTGCAGAGTCTTGCCGAACTGAACGTGGTCAAACCTGGACAAACCATCATAGTAAGATACTGCAGCACGTGCGCACATACACACACACACATTGAATTGTGCGGGTAAGAATGTTATAATAAGCACACTGTATTGTGCTACAGTATGGTCAGCCTTATTTATTAAATTTCAAGGGTCAACAATGGGATTTAGATTTAATGGAAGTAAAGAATGCACCGATTGACGTTGCTACCGGAATTGGCCGATTCAGTCTGACATATGCCGATTTTATCTCGGTCAAATGTTGTAAATAAATAACATTGTAAAGGCTACCATACACAATGCATAGGAATTATATATAGGCTAGCAAATAATAACAATAAACACACTATTAATTACATTATCTTAATGCAGTGTAACTACTGTAGCATGTAAATAATGCACAGGTGAGCAAGGGCGTTCAACAATCGCCATTATATGGAATCAACAGCCACGTGCAACCTAGCTAGCAGGTAAAGAACACAAACAGCGAAATCACCAGCTAACAATGAACTGACAACATAAGTTATACGACTTACAGTTCTCTAGGACTTACACACGTTCACACGCGCGATCTCCACTGGCTAGTTATCCTCCGGACAGCGTCTCTTTTTCCTTTCTGTCATTTTTCTTCCATAACATTGCACTTTAGATGTGTGTGAATTTCCCACACCAGGAGTAATTTATATACTTCTATTATATAGCAATCTATTATCTGTTCAAAAAATTTTCTATGTAAAATGTTCTATTAAAGAAAAGATAGAAAATAAATATTTCTGTGTGCTGTAAAGTGGTTAGAAAAAAAATGAAATCGTAATCAGCTAAAATCGGTATCGGCAAGTCAAACTCAATGAAAAATTGGAAATCGGAATCGACCTAGAAAATTGTAATTGGTGCATCTCTAAATGGAAGAAAAAATGGAGATGTTTCAAAGGGGCAATACTCTAAATTCAGAACAATATTATAGCAGCAAACTAGCATTTGCTTTGTAAAGATATAGTGGAGTAATGGCATTCTGAGCAAAAAACCTTCCAAACCTAGATATTTAACGTATTGGGGAACAGTCGAACAGTGCGAACCATGTAGATGCATTTCCCATGGCGTTGGTTGACATACATAACATCTTGTTTAAAAGACGCGTGTACTGCTCTGATGCCCTTACACCTATAGTATAGTGATAGAAGTGTTTTTCATCTCTTTTTCAACAAGCCCACATATCATTTGTTACGTACCGTTACGTACAGTCCGTCTCTTTATGACATTAAACATTTGTGATGAACCATTGTGCTGCTAAGTTTGTATTCCACTCGGAAACTAGAAGCTAGCAAGCTAGGTTAGGAACATACATATAGGTCATTCCAGAGAGCCACTGTGAGCAAGGATAAGTGGGCATTTACTGAGAAATATTAGGAACTGTCTTTAAGAGAAAGAGAGTAAGGTTTGGCTGATTTGTTGCTAGGGACATTTTTGAAAAAGGTTGCTAAGGGGGTCATAGAAGTTGCTAAATCTAGAGGCAAAAATGCCAAATTGGCAGCACTAACCATTGGAATTGATGTTTCCAACTGTTTTTAAGTCGTGTTCATTGGACAGCTAAACCTTACAGCACCTAACAGCGAAATGTAAGGACATTCTCACATTCGCAGACTCACATAATGAACACGACATTCTCATGGCAGTTTAGTTTCCATTGCAGTTGTAGTGAAGGTTCCCGTTATTACTGACACCTGCAGCGGGGTTGCGGGAGCTGCAGCAGCAGCATCCACATTCTAATGGTTCTAAAAACACCTCTGCTGTGATTCATTCCTTTGGCTTTAGTGGTGTTTTGATGCTATTATCCAGGCATAGTGCTGCCAAATGGCTCATTGAACTAAGGAAGTACAGTATAGTGCTTTGTCATCTACTGCAGTACCTGACCAGATCATTGACTGCAGCTCTCCATGACTAACCTCATTTGGCAGCAGATACTGTATTTGCAAAATTCCCTGGTCGCGATTGCATGAGGTAAAAAAAAAAAGACATTTTTGTTTCTCTGTGTTTAGGGTTTAGCAGACTTTAAATCCTTATGGAGTTTGGAACTGAATTTTATGTTTCGCAAATATATTGGCTGTGACAGGGTGAAAAGATGCAAACGTGCAGGCTTTGGTGTGTCATGATGCTTTCCTTTGGATTTGTCACCATAGTGAGTGTGGTAGACACAGCTGTTACCGTGCTGCTTAAAGAGCATGTTGGATTGGAGGGAACCTGAATATTCCTGCTGGCTGTGAAAGGGGGACTCTTAATCGCCACCATAATCCCATTGAGGGGTTCACGAACATCTGCTCTATGGAGATAAGCAAGGAGAGAGCGAAGGAAAGAAAGAGATGGAGGAATAATAAGAGATCAGGATAACAGAAAAAAGACGAAAGAAACAGACTACACAAGATGCTGGTTGTATTTGGTGATTGCAAGCAGGCAAAACAAGGGTGGACAAAATAACAGAAACACGTCGAAGACCATCTGAGGTGTTAAATCGACTTCTCTCTTTCTTTTTTTAAACCATAGTTTGTAGGGCTGCTACTAATGATTATTTTCATTGTCAACTAAAGGCCCTGAAAACATATTTTCTGAATCAGCTTTTTACAGTGAACAATCTGGCCCTACATGAGCACAATGTTTTAATTACTTCATATTTCTTTTACTTTTGTCAGAGCTCCTCTCACTGGTGGGGCTGACTTTGAAAAAGGTGACATTATTCTGTACATCAATCACAGTTGAGCAACATTTGAGTCAAAATCTGATGACAGTTGTCGTGGGAGATTTGCTTTTGTTGCCAGGCCGCTGTCAATCAAACCACTTCCACACAGTAAGGATGTTTTCTTTTTTCCTAACTTTAACTTTAATTATTGCTTATTTAGTCATGCATATTTTCAGGGGCTTTAATCTTCTCAATTTGTTTAATTGTTTTGTCTAAAAAAAAAATTAAAAAAAAAAGCCAATTAAAATTTCCCAGAGCCTAAGGTGACATCTTTAAATTGCTTGTTTCCACCAAACCAACACAAAGATGTCCAATTTACTTTTATATAAAACAGACAAAAGCAGTAAATCCTTTTTTGCTTAATAAATTACTTAAACGCTTAATTGATAATCAAAGTCATTGTCAAGTAATTATCTGACAGTTGACTAGTCAATTAATCAAACCCTTTTTCCAGTACCAGTACTTGTATTGTTAATATACAGTACTAAAGAAGTAAAGGTAAAGTTTGGAAGAAAACCATGTTTTAGTTATTATTCAGTAATAACTAACACAAATTTTGATAATCTGCTTCATCACAATTTGAATGTGCTGTACTTTACAGTGTGCTACTTCGCCCTCTAGTGGTGTGATGTAGGAGTTACAGTATACTGTGTACCACTGTACCAAAGCGTCATGCAGTTTTGCATGACGGCAGTAGCAGTTTGTGTGATTATACAGACATGAATTGTATATGTTTCTGTTGGACTTGAACATAGTTACACACTAAATCCATCTCTCTTGTTCAGTGCTGATATCTCTGGGGACAGAAACACACAACTGATCTGTCCCTACTATCTGTGAGAAGAGGGTGAAGTAGTGAAAAGCTGCTGAGGGAATTTCTTCCGGAAATATTTGTGCTACCAGAGATCATCTGCAAAATGATCTAAAATCCAGGGAGGAAGGAGACTGAGGGAGATAAATGAAGACGGGAGGAAGAGAGTGTGTGTTTGATAATGAGCTCAGAGATTATTCCGGTCCTGATGAAGGGTTACATTAGAGCTCCAAGGAGCTCCAGATCAGTGGGTCGCAGTCCTGGTCTCGAGGACTGGGTGGTTTCTATCCTACTGGCTCGTTAATTGCTTTCATCTGGTGTCCCGAGGTCTAAAAATAGCTCCATGAAGCCAGAGTTGGAAAAACTGGCAGCACTACGGGTCCTGAGGTCCTTTTGTGTCTTCAATGGTTTTTGTGGGTTACAGGAGTATGTGTCAGGGAATACGATGTAAGGGACAAATGTTGTTTTACTACATTCCATCAATAAAACATGTTTTTATGTGTTTGTCTGTGTTCAGGACTTTGATCGAAGGTCCCTCTTCACTGTGACATCCCAAGGCATTACTCCCAGCAGCCCTTGCTCTCGCTCTCTCACTCCGCTGGCATCACAGCACTATCTGCAGCTTCTTCAGCAGCAGCTACAGCAGCAACAGCAGCACACACAGGTGGCCGTCGCACAGGTAAGAAACACACAATCATACGCATTGTGCAGGTTGTGTAAAACATAGTCTCACTTTGCCAGACCTTCTTCCAAAGCGTGCTGAAGGAGGGTCTGGCTACTCCACAAAGCATTCGGGGATGGGAGGGAAAACATACTCTGGTTTATTGGCATTTCTTTAAACCAATCAGAATCGTCTTGGGCGGTGCTAAACTCCGCACAGCCGCTGCAAAATAGTCGTGCGAGACAAAACAAAAACTCAGATTGGACAGATAGTCTAGATCAAAGATCTGAGGAGCAGTCAACAATAGTCCTCATAAATCCAACAAATTTAAAATTCCAACGCAAAGAAAGCGGAAGGAAACGGAAAATACATGCATCCGGCGGAATTTCCTGCATCACTGGAGCAATCCTGGAAATGGAACACCAAGGATATAGACTATGTAAAACACAACAGTAACTGAACACACCAAGTTTCTTTGAACCCTCTACTGTATTACACCTTCAAATACAAGCTCAGATTTAGGGCTGCAACTAACAATAATTTTTAATTGTTGATACATTTGACGATTGGTGTTTTAAATAAATCGTGGTTAAAAAGGCCTGTCACGACTTCCTTGAGCCTAAGATGGCATCTTTAAAACGCCTTGTTTTGTTTGACCAAAAGTGAGAAACCTAGATATATTCCCTTTGTGACGATGTATGGCAAAGACAAGCAGCAAATCCTCTCATTTGACAAGTTGGAGCCAGAGAGCACTGTTTCACTATTTTGCTTAAACAATACTGAAACAAGTCATTGATCACCGAAGTAGTTGAGGATTATTTTTCTGTCGACTAATCGTTTCAGCTCCACTCATATTGGTTCTTCTAAAAATACATTTCTATTCACTTTTTCCAACGCTTTCATTAATGAGATTAACAGTTCCCATAGGCTTTTCTCTTTCAATTCAACTTGATTCTCACCTGTTTTCAGTGAAAGCCAGTGGCATGTACCCCTTATTTTTCCAATTTACTCTGACTTCAATTTCGGTTGGCCCAGCTGAACCCGACAGATTGATCCTGACTCATATTGTGGATTTAGCTCTTCCAATATGGCATGAATTATTAACCATGATTTGGCTTATTCCGTGACATTTATGACATCTTGCTCTTTTACTCAGCCTCATATTTATTTCAGTCAGATTGTGAAAACTTGGGGTATGGCATAAAATGAATCATTATTTTGTCAATTAATCATGCTTTTTCCCATTCTTAACTAGGATGCACAGCATCCATGGTGCACTTTTACTGTGCTTGTGGCTAATACACACTATTACACAAATGCAGGAAGAATTGTTTGGGAAATGCTTTAGCACAATTTAGCAGTTTAGAGACCTGTGAAGTGGATCTTCATCTTGAGTTCATAGCTCACTCCATTGAGTGTCTGTTATTCACAATGAAGCCCCAATAACGTGTGGGCTTCTCTGTTATCTCATGTCTTCTACTAATGCTCTCCCACTAGGGGGCAGCACCAACAAAGTAATGGAAGGACAGTCAGTGAAGTGTAATAAATTACAAGCAGTGCAACATTTGTAAATTTGCATCTCAAGAGATTCATCAAGCCTCCTATTTATAGCGTAATCTGAGGAACTGCAACACAAATGCATGTTTACTTTAGTATTTCATGTCTGATCCGGTTGATTGCACCGCCATAGCAAAATCGACCTGCAAGTTAATGATCCACCATAGTAGCCATCCCATCATTCTTTTCAGTTTCAGTCTCGATAAAATAAATATGGGCAGGATTATGAATCTGGTTTTGTCCCCATAATATCATCAGAAACACATGATGTGGGTGAGGTGGGCAGTGAGTGGAATTGAAAAGAAATAACCATTCAATGAAACACTGTGATGGATGATGCATCTACGTTTTGCATATGAATTGAATCGCGCCCAAACAAACACACCTCGCCCTCCACTACAGGTGCAGCTGTTGAAGGATCAGATGGCAGCAGAGACGGCGGCTCGCATGGAGGCTCAGGCGCGCGTCCACCAGCTGCTGCTGCAGAACAGGGACCTGCTGCAGCACCTGGCTCTGCTCGTGCAGCAGCTGAAAGAGCTGGAGGCCCCCTCCCCAAAAACACAACCAGGGCAGCCACAACAGGAGCCTCAAGCTAATGGACACAGTAAGTGACTGGTGGGAATCATGTCAGGTCAGGTTCCCCGTGTGCTGCAAGGCCTTGTCATTGCTCACTCCTCTTGTTGGCCCGGGGATGGTGGAGTCATGCATGACACAAACCATGACCCCTCACTGGCTTCCTGCCTGCAAACATCGTCAGTTGGGTTTGACGGAGCAGAAGTACCGCTGGCAGGTATTGAACCCCGCTCTGCAGGTGAACACTAGTGCTTTTCCCTTTGTACCACCTGGGTGTCCCTGATTTGGGCATTTTATTTGTACTGAGGAGAATGAACGTAGCAGTTAAATCTCGTTTAATGAGGACTAATGAGTTAGTGCTCAAACATGTTTTCTAGTCATTTTTAGAGGATCCTCATTTTATTAAAACAATTTTTAATTTATCTAAAAATGTTCACATTTCCGTAAGCAAAGAACATTTTATGTTTTCATATAGTTAACTTCAGATCAGATTGTCTATATGTTGCAGGCTCATGTTTTATACTTTGCATGCACTCTGTTAATGTGCATAATAGTGACGAGACTAAGGGTCTTCAGCCATGCCAGTGGCTCTGTGAGGCTGTATTCAGGCATAGCGCTGAGCTGAATACTAACACATCTTAGTTTATTGTGTTGGCATGCTAACATTTACTAATTAGCACTTTACAGTTTGAACAACAAACTCAACAGTTTATTTAAGGAAAAAATATAGATTGTATAGCATACCAATTTTTACATAAGGTAAACAAGAAGGAATGAAAATCAGCAGTTTTCTTCAATAAAGTATTTTGTCTCTAGTAATTTATGGAATTACTGAAAAAAAAAAAAAAAAACTAAAGGTACATAACAGTACCAACGAATAGTGTGACTAATCCTGCCTCTCTCCAGCATCATGTGGCAGGTTTTCTTCATCACATTGGATGTCTGCATCATCTCTAAATACAAATGAATGTTTCTATTGCTTTCACCTCCATTACTTTCTGAAAAACAGTAAGAACGCAGTTTTACTATTGTAAAGATATAGTGTTTTTCTTTTTCTTTTTGTAGCTGTGAACATAACCTCAGACATCTTACCTGGACATATTGGTATCTTGAACTTTTACCCGTTTCTCTCAAACAGTACAGTGTAGAATTATTTCATTTTTATTTGGTGTTTGTATACAACAAAAGACTTTCTGAGCTTTCTCTGTATAAATACCGTATATGTTCACTAACTAGTCTAAAATAAGACACTTGCTTAGGCTTTCAGCTAAAATTGCAATCAGCAGTGTTTGATAGGCACCAGACTGAAATCTATTTTGTTTTGAATGTGTGGTTTACAGTTTTGACAGCAGTGTGTTAGCATTTGAACAAAGTGCTGTAAATCTACAGTGTTGTGCACGTTGTGGTTAAAGTCATGGGATAAGTGTGTAGAGTTTTGAAAACTGTGTTCAAGCAATGAAAAATGAACTAGAGTTTGGTCCACATGAACTGCTGCTGTGGAGACTGTAGTTAGAGTTTTGCACATGTGACTCCAGTTGTGCCCACTGTCGTTTAGCAATCGAAAAAAACTGTAAGGATAATTTTTTGGGCTTTTTGGCCTTGACAGATTAAGACAGGAAGAGGGTAGAGAGACGGGGAACAACATGCAGCAAAGGGCTGCGGGTTGGACTTGAACCCGGACAGCTGCGGTAAGGACTGAGTCTTTGTACATGGGGCGCACGCTCAACCAGGTGAGCTAACAGGGCGCCCCTGACAAATTATAATTTTGACCTAATGCTGAAGCTAGAGGAAAAGTCAGTCAAATAATGAGGTACTATAGAGCTCTGGGTGACCACAGCCGGCGACAGTAATGTGTTCCTCCATTTCCAATTCAACAACGTCAAGACATCAGGAAAATCAAAACACTGATAGGCTTTTCCCACACAACGTCACGCGAATGTCTCGCTCAAGTTGAAATATTCCAATTTACGCGAATTTCATGCGTTTGCCTCATTTTGGTCGCCCCATTCGCGCCATGACTTTGTATGTAATCGTAAACATGCAAAAATGCCTAGGTGTAAATGTGCAATTAGAGCGGTGTCAATCCAACACATTTTTATTACTGAGGTCATAGTTAGTTAGTGGTATTTCTAGTGGTGCCCACCCCATGTTTGTAATTGGGTGGGCAAAACATTGGAAACGCCCCTAGATAAATTGCAGTCCAGTTAAACACTACTGCACATCATAACATCTTCATAAATACACATAGGTAAATTAATGCCTATCTGACGGCCAATCACAACTAAACATTATTGTTCAGTTGGAATAGACAGTTGCAATAGATTTGTACACTCACTTTGTCCCAAAGGAGGATTTTTGGAGGAGGAATTTATTTGCAGGAGCTAAAGGAACAGTCAGTCTTGCCAAAACAATAACGAATAATCACTGTGTGTGTGTGTGTGTGTGTGTGTGTGTGTGTGTGTGTGTGTGTGTGTGTGTGTGTGTGTGTGTGTGTGTGTGTGTGTGTGTGTGTGTGTGTGTGTGTGTGTGTGTGTGTGTGTGTGTGTGTGTGTGTGTGTGTGTGTGTGTGTACGTACGTGTACATCATGTTTAATGCTTGTATTAATCATGTTAGTCCCTCTGATAGCAATTGCTTATCTCAGACATGGCTGGCCTAAGTGCTTCCACTGGCACAGTGCCAGCTCCTCCTTTCTGTAATGAGAGTCAGCATTTTAGAAAAATAAGAAAGAGCCAACATGTTGTTTGTGGTTCACTGTCAAATAGTTTACTTATTCTTTTGATTCTGGCATTTTGTTGATTCGTCTTCTGTCTATTCCAGATGGTCAACAGTCACCATGCAGCTCCGTGTCTACATCAGCAAAGGCTCTGACTCTGAATCTGAAAAATCACTACAGCCAGACCCTGAACCAGCTCATCACCTCCACACCTGCATGGCCACTCCAAACCTCACCCCTCTCCCCCACCCAAGTGGACTGCGCTGAGTCCTACCTGAACCTGCTCAACCTGGAGAACAGCACCAAACCAGCCACATCCGTCAATGGAGACCTGGACCCCTTTATCAGGGCCAATGGGACAGCGGACAACAACGAGAGCTCATGCAATGAGATCGCCCCATTCACGTTAAGGAACTCTGCCAACATGGATGAAAAGTAAGACACTCTTTGTGTTATTAAATATTTCTTATTAATACTGTACCAATGTACGGAATTAACAGTCAGTCAACTGGCAGCGTGTAGTGTAATCAGATTATTTTGTAACATTACATTAAAGGAATAGCTTTACATTTTAAGAAAAACTCTAATTTGCTTTCTGGCGAGGAGTTAACACTCTCGTTCTCTGATTTTATATTAACTATTACAGTGCCGGTTGAAAATGTGCCTGTTTGGAACGAGCCGATTGCTTGGCCTGTGGTATTGCTGCTTGTAGACTTCTTCAAAACCAAATTGTACCCCAAAATGACTAACAGAAGGACCCCGAACCACTTAATTCGTAACTCTGTTGTATATCCTACTACTGACTTACAGTCGTGCTGTCCTCGACTAAAGAAATTCTTAGTCGACTAACACTTATACAATTTTGTCGACTAATCGATTAGTTGATTTAATTGACAGAGCTGTGCGCTTAGAGAGGTGGTTAAGACTAGAAAAGCACAATATAAATGTAGTTAATTAACCATCTGTAAAACTGAGTTTCTCCACAATTAATCCTGCAAAAGCACCACTTTAAATCTTGTGCTTACCATAAATGTGCTCATAAGTTTCTTGGAAATGAGTAATTAAGCATGAATAAGCATAAAAAATTACTTATCAACTAAAGAAATCTTAGTCGACTAAGACCAAAATGACCGATTAGTCGACTAATCGACTAAGAGGTGGCAGCCCTAACTTACAGTGTAGTCTACATCTACATCAGAGGAAGAGTGACATTGTACTACTATATTTACCTGACAGAGAATGTTGCAGATTCAGAATTTAATCACAAAATATCACAATGAAAATGTGGATTAATCACACAGTTGCCTCATGGACTCATGGCAGTGTGCTACCCACCTGGCCCGTTAGGAGAGCTAATCAGCACATATCCGTCTGTAATCAAGAGAGAGTGGTGTTATCTCGTGTCGTATGATGATTTAACACTTCAGCAGAGGTGTTGATTTCCATACAGGTTTAGTGGCTTGACGGTTAACGGTGAAGTAGGGAATTTGATTCGCGGGGGTATTTTGGCGACGGTTATTAGTGTTGTAAATTAGCAGAAGACTTAAAGGGGTGATAGAATGCAAAACCGATTTTACCCTGTCATAGTTGAATAACGACAGTTCGGTGGGTAAATAGGACATACATAAAAGCTCAAAGCCCCACTGACACCCCTTTACTATGAAAATCTCATATTTTGAAACTGCCGCTGAAAACGGGCGAATCCCAACAAAGCTGAGTTGCTTACGCAAGCATCTCAAAATCCGGAACCTTAAGAGAACAGTCACGTCCCAACATTTACATAGGCTACACAACTGACCTGAGATCAGGTAGTCTTCTGAATCTAGCTAGGTCACGCAGATCTCTGTTATTCCATTACAAAATTCACTTCAGAAACTTTTTTATGCGAGAAATCAACCATATAAAGCTCAAATATGGGCCGCTTACGTAAAAAAGGATGGCTAATTGCAAATTTTCTCCGACTGTGTGTCGGAGTTTAGTGCCGGGTTGGTGCTGCCTGGGTTGCTACATCGCCGCCCTGACGTAAGTGTCAGCGAGCTTTGTTACCCCGCGCAATCTTTTTACCGCAGCCCGCAGGTTCCAGTAAATCTTATAATGGGTATGTGTGTTGAGTTATTTAAACAAACAATTGGGGAAATAAAGCCTCTTTGGCTGCGAGTCTCATTGTTAGAGCCGCGGTGAGATGGAGTCCATCAATGAGAGCTAGCTAGCCTCCTCCTAACTCTGACATTCACAAAAATACATTCAATTGAAATCCGAAATCGGACAAGTGTTAGCTAAGCTTTGTAAGACCTTGAGGAACCTGTGATATTCATGCCGTGACGAAATTCAAACTGTAAATATACTTTAGTTATGCGAAAGTGAGCAAGCTGCGATATTTCCCCATTGTAATGAATGGGACATATAGCAAGCAGCTGCTGGTCCTACAAAGACGCCTTGCGTTCATAAAAATGCCTTAAAATCAAATCGGACACAACGGTTAGCTTTATAAGACATTGGGGAATGATGTAATATAAGTGGCGTGACGAAATTCAAACTGTAAATATAATTTAGTTATGGCGACAGTGTAGCTAGCTATCTGAGGTGTTTCCCCATTGTAATGAATGGGACATATAGCAAGCAGCTGCTCGTCCTACAAAGACGCCTCGCGTTCATAAAAATGCCTTAAAATCAAATCGGACACAACGGTTAGCTTTATAAGACATTGGGGAATGATGTTATATAAGTGGCGTGACGAAATTCAAACTGTAAATATAATTTAGTTATGGCGACAGTGTAGCTAGCTAGCTGCGGTATTTCCCCATTGTAATGAATGGGACATATTGCAAGCAGCTGCTCGTCCTACAAAGACGCCTCACGTTCATAAAAATGCCTTAAAATCAAAGTGGCGTGACGAAATTCAAACTGTAAATATATTAGTTATGCCGGCAGCTGGCCGCGGAGCCCCGTAGTGCAGTATCCACAAAGGGTGACTTTGCCCTGGGTAAGGAGCCCAGCAGGCTGCCGCTTTCTCGTCATACTGTGTGGAGCTCCTAAAGTCCGACACGTCTTACCAAATTTGCAATTAGCCATCAAATTTTGTAAAACGGCCCATATTTCAGCTTTATATAGTTGATTTCTCGCTTAAAAAAGTCTCAGAAGTGAATTTGGTAATGAAACATTGCAGTGTCTGGAATATGAGATTCTGTCGCTTCTCTAATGTATGTGTATTGGGGATTCGCTCAACCAATCAGCGCGCGTCTCTAATATGTGCGTATGGCAAGTCGCTCAACCAATCAGCACGCAGCTCATCTAAATATTCATGACCATACCATATTTGGAAGAAAAGCTCTTGTTACAAATAGGGCCAAAACACAGGGATGCATAAGGGCCAATAAAATATCAACCAGGCCATTTTCAGCCCAACCAATGTTACATACCCCATTAGGAGACCATAAGGAACAGTGTGAAATACCCTATATAATCATTCTATCACCCCTTTAATTAACCCGACCCAGGGTGAGTCTGATGCGCTCTGAAGAAATAATCTCAGAGATTACGTTATGTTCTCTCTCTGTTTAGAAGTGGTGAATGTAGGCTACAGCTCACAGCAACTTAATACGATCTAGTGTCTGGCTTTTGTTTGATATTTAGTGTTGACAAATGGCTTTTTATTGAGTTTGCTCTTAGCAAAATAATAGACACTGAAAAGCCAGCGTTACTTAGCGCCTTTTCCACAGTCGTGATGTTCCTTTCAGCTATCTGCTCGTGCTCCAGGAAAGTGAAGAAAAGTTAGTTTGGTATATCCAGCAATCATGTTAACGTTGGAAGCAGGAAAAACTGTACTGAATTCAAAGGCAGTAACCATAATGTTGTTATGGAGTCTGTTTAGATAGCTGTGGGCTAAAACTTGAACCCTGTTTTTTTTTTTTTTTTTAGCTTACATTTGTTCACATTTTTGCAAATTGGCTCCATTAAAAGTATGCAGAATTAGCTATTAGCAGTTCCTGTTTACAATGGGTCAATGTACAGACAACTATCATTGGATTACTTTCGTACTGAAGAAAACTTAAAAACGGGATGATTCTCAGGCAAGTTCTGGTGTTATGAGATGCATCTTTTCTCTATGATTTCTAAGCTGATTTACAAATACAATAACTTCCCATCGTTTTTTGCGTGGTAATTAGTAAGCTTTAGAAGTGCTGGTAGTGCATATTTTTTAACCTTTAGACAGCTAGCTCTTTCCATCCGATTCCAGTCTTTGTGCTAAGCTAGTGTCTGCTGGCTAATGGCCACATATAACAGTGGTATCGATCCTCTCATCTAACTCTCTACCAGAAAGCAAATATTTCCCAAAATGTCTGAACTATTCCTTCAATGTGCATACACATTCCTAATGTGGAACCAGTCAGTTTGTGTTTGAGGTAGGGGGCTACACAGTGACATACGCAGCCTTTAGCTTTTAGTGTTATTAGTGGAGAACAGCTCAACTCAGCAGAAACAGCCTGCAGCTAATGAAAGTGTGACTGTAATCAGGGGATTACAGAACACTGGGAGAAAAGGGTCGGGGTTAGACAAACAAAGAGGGGATCAGGTTGGAGGTGGAAAGAGGTAATCAGAGAAGCATGCGAGAGAGAATGAGAGTCAAGAGAAACACAGAAACTCCGTGCAAGTGTTTCTATTTCATGAAATAACTAATTTTTGAAAAGCCATTAAAACAAGAGTTGAGAGAGTAAAGACATTAAATGGAATTTTTCTTTGGAATAATTTATGATGAATTGTCTTGCACATTTTATCTTGTGAAGTGCTCACTGATACACAAGCAGCCCTTACCTTGAATGCATATATGGAGCCACAACATCTAATTACTTTTTAATGAGCTTTTTAATGAGCTTTTAATCTCCTTAAAGGCATCACAAAGACCAGCTATGGAAACAAAAAAAGAAACCTTTACTACATAAGATCAAGTTGAGCTCTCAAGACAAAGAGACTCCTTCCTATAAATTCCTATTTATCCCCCTCCTCCTCTCTCGCATCCTCTCACTTAATTTGTCTCTGCTCTTGCTTTTCACTATCTCTCCCTGAAAGCGAAGTCTCCAAGGAGAGCATGTTCAAGTTGATTTCAAAACCGACAAGTAGAAAAATAAGGAGTTGGAATTGACTCGGCGGTGTAGTGTGTATTTGGCGTGTGTGTGTGTGTGTGTGTGTTTATTGTGTGTTGTGTATGTGTGTGTGTGGCTGAGCTCCCTACAGCCAGACTCTCATCCTGTGGTTTCCTGCAGCACAGGCTCCCAGCCAATCCCAGCTCTTATGCCTGCACAACCTGAAACTCTACCCCAGTCCATATGTCAGAATAGTTTTTCTTTTGCATGAGTGAGGGGGAAACGCAAAAGGAAAGGGAACTTTAAATCTTGTCCAAAGAGAGGCATCTTGTTACTGTACATTTCCATCTGAACATTGGTTTCATCTGGGATTGTGTTGTGTGCCAGGCTGAACCCCTCCTTTTCTCTTTTATTTGTAATTATGTAACAACTGACTTCCCTTTTCTGTCTACCACTCTTCCTTCTGAGCTTCTCTGTCCCACCACGCTTTCTATTTCGTGTCTCAAAGGCTTAAAGAAAGATTCAGTAGCTTAAAAATATACCCCCGGGGCTTTTTATGTTATTTTTCTAAAGTGGCTTTCCACTCTCTGCCATCTTCCCCCTCTTTTATTGGCAATGTTTTTGCCGCCTCTCTTGAGTGACATCATCTTTCTGTAAATAGTAACCGTGCGTTCATGGGCATCGGAAAAGAAAATTTCCCAGTGAAAACGTCATCATTCACGTCACTTCATGTGGGAATCAGAGGTGGGAAACTGGGGCTAGATTTTGCTAACAGAGTTTCCCAGTTGGTGACGCGTTGTAGGCGGTTCACTGAAAATATTTCAATGACAATAAACTGTTTATTGTGAACAAACGCCTCTGCCAAGAAACATACACAGACATAACATGTTTCAAATTATTCATAAATAGGCCCATGTATAAAAAAGAAACACCTTATCCGTGTCCTTTCCCGTTCGTTGTCCTGCAGATAACACAAACAAACACCTGTCCATGTGCTGTTTGTATGCTCGTATAAGAAAACAGCAGCAAATCTTTGGTTATTGTGGTCTCCATGTTTTCACACACCTGATGCTCTCGGCTACGCCCAACCGTTGGTGGCAGTCATGCAACAAGTTGTTATGCCAAACGCCAATATAACAGAAGAAGAACACACATTTCCCGCCCATGTGACTGCGCTGGCTGTCGGAAAAACAACTTAATCACGGGGGTGGTCCCTGATATTCCCAGGTGGCATGAACGCACCATAAGCATAAACGTTTTTTCTAGGTTTAGAAAAGTCAGTTTATTACTGCAGGGGGAAAAAACACTAATTATTTTCCTGCTGAACAGAAAAATGAGCAGCAAAGAAATTTTGTTTATGATATGACCTTTCAATGTTATAATTGGTAACGTTATGTCGCTTATGTGGCTCAACTATACAACAACTTTTAATCACACTAAATCCTTAGGAAAATCAGACAAAATTAGGGTTGGGGAAATGGAAACTTAAGCTCCATTGTCTTATTGTGTTTCCCCGGCCAAACTCCTTCGCATTACCTTTGGCGCAGTCAGACTCCTGTACCCGCCCTCCCCCAGCATGGCACATTTTATTGCTTCTATTTGCTTTTGTTTTCTGGATTTCCCCAGTGGATCAATGTTTACAGCCTGAGTGGCCTTATTTTATTCTCTGCAAACTAGCAGACAGACTCCTCTGCCATCTTCTCGCCCCGTCTCTCCTCATCCTCTTCCTCCCTTTTTCGTCCTGCCTGAGCTGACCTCTCCCTGGGTCCAGTGCTTGTCATGCAACCTATTCACTTCACATTATTAGGGCAATTGTATGAGGAGTGGATGTAACAAAAATTAATTGATAGAAATGGAGATCATGAAAATCCATGTGAATTGGCCTCGAGGTGGAAATAACAAAAAAACTGAAGCGGTCAAATACGTATCAATTGAAAGATAGTGATAATTTGTGGATTGATTTGATGAACTTGATTAACATTTTATTTGGAACAATGTTGCTCTGATAATCAACAAGGTTGTGTTACTGTCTACCATTCATCATTCACAACACCCAGTTGGCATTTATCATGCCCCCACCCCCCCAACGCTGAGATTTGCTGCTGTTGTTAGTTTCCACAGCCAAACCGGAGCTCTGCTCCCTGCTCCCAGCTGCGTGGAGTGGGCACGTTTGTTTTTGGGCGGAAGTAAGAAAATTGGTTGCTGTAACTGATAAATAGAAAACTTGTATTATGAATGTAACAAAAGGAAAATTTGTCATTATTTCATGACTTTTCCAATCAAATCAGCTTTAAATTATTCAAATCTAATATCTAATAATCTAATTTAAAATATTCAAAATAATTTATCACATTTTTTTAATTCACATGCATTTTTATCAATTTGTTTTTGTTAACTTCCACCCCTCATACAATTTAGCTTTAAATCACACAGGCATTTTATCGCCCAGTATGGACCATAATCCATCTCTGCTCTCCAGCTGGCCCACTGACTCGAGTGCTATATGATCACTGCATATGGTATGTTGGCATACCACACTAACACTATATCTAACCATATAGTGAGTCACACTTTACACAACAAACAGAACAATCGAAACAGGATGTAATAGTAGACTTAAAATACACTTTGTGGGCAGAATTTTGAGCATTGTTATTTCCACTTTTTGAGTCACCCTCTTTCTCCTCTTATTTATGACACGCACAGCCATGCTAGTTATGTGGATATTTGGTCATAAACAAAAGTACGAAGCAATTTAAAATGTTGACCTGATAATGGTGCCGGAGGAAAAGTTAAGGGATCACTGAAGATGACAAGTCATCCTGCCTGAGAGGGACATGAATGAGACATTTTATTCAAAACCACAAATGTCATCCTCATTGTGTTGTAGAGGAAAAGTCAGAGGCTCACCAAAGTCAGTAGTGGAAATCATCTGGGGAACATGAATATCTGTATAAAATGTCATTGCACTCTATCCAGTCGATGTTATCTCAGTCTGGACCAACATTGCCATCCCCAGAGCCAAATTGCAGCATGTCCACACAGAGCAAAAACAAACATATGGTGACCAGCTTATATGAACACCCAACTATATAATATTCATAAGTGAGTCATCTTTTCCCTGGCATGGTATAGACTGCCTCTACTCTCTTACACTCTTTCTCTGACAGCATTGTATGTTGCATAATCACATTTCCTGACCTATCTGGTGATCATCTTCCTCCCCCTCTATCCGTTTTTATTTTCCCTCTTCATCATTAACATCATCGCCTGTGTGTTGGCTGCACCAGCAGCCTCGTCGGCCAGTAATTTAATTGCAGCATATCGGTAGGAGTGTAATGGAGGATGTTTACAGGCGTTTAGGTGGAGCTGGTTTGCCAGCTGGAGTTACACACTGCTACATGTTGTTGTTCAGAGATATACTCTAGTTTTTAAGATTCATCTGTGTTCTCAGACTCATGTCAGGCTGAGTGTGATATCTGGGGAGCTGAAAAGTCGGCCGGTCAGTCACTGAGTAATGATTGACAGGGACTCTGTCAGGCAGCGTTGCTCTTTAGGGTACAATTGCTCAAACTAAAAGTTTTGCAGCCACTTTGCAGTTCCTACTATACTCTTGCAGGCTCTCATGTTCATCCACCTACATGCTTAAACATCCCACACAGGCATCTCAGATGGGTGTTGCGTGTTAATTTCTTTACAAAAGCAACATGCATTCACAAAGGCCCAGTGTCCCTTCTCTGAGTTTAAACCTCCTACTTGTTCTTTCAGTTGCTTTTTGCATGTCTGTCTGTCTCAAAGGCTGAAGTGTAAAGAATTTTACTGGCAACATTCTTTTCTAGAGACATGACTAAATACGAAGATAGAGATGTTTTCTCATTCCATTTTATTTGTCTCAAACTGTTTTTTGATTTTTTTTTAAATACAAAAATATGTTTGTTTCTTGCTTTCATAATTGCCTGCTTTATTTCTGTTTATTGAGTGAGGTAAACCAGCATGCTGTGCTTATGAGTCTTATGTATTGCAGACACACAGGTTCATTTTAATTTATATAACACCTTTGCTGCTTTGGTCTCTATTGATTTTCATGTGACATTAAACAAGTCTTGGCAGTGCATAGCCTGACACACATCTCTAATACCAAAAAGTGAAATTTGAAGGTCCGTACCAGTGGTTCTGTATGTTTTTTTTAGTCATTAACTACTACACTTTTTAAAGACTTATCTCTTATCCTTTGAGGCCGCCATTGGTTTGCATTCATTTGATTGTAAAAGTACAGTAACTTGCAAAGCTAGATAACCCAGCACAGTGAAGATTTTTTTAATCCACTGGTCCCTTACATACAGTAGCTCCCTGATTCTCTGTAGTCTAACTGTTGCCTCTCTTTGGTACAGGTGCGAGGACCCTCTCCTGCTCTTCCTCTTCCTCATCTAACTATCCCTCATTTCCCCATCAGTCTGCTCAAACAAACAAAGTGAACCCCAAAATATTACCCAACGAGCAGGCCGCTGTCTTAAACCCACAGCTCATATGTTCCATCGTCCCGTCTCTATCCCTGTCCCTCTCATCGTTTGCTGCACCAGCCTGCTTCTTCCTAGGAGCCTGGGGAGCTTTCTTCCACTGGCTTATCCCTCTTCCTCTCCTCTTCCTCCTCCTCCTCATCTTCTCCTCTCTGCCCCTTCTCCTCCCTCTATGTGAGTATTTTCATGACAACCAGCATGTGAAACTGTCTGTGGCACAAGCACGGCACTCGGCATGTGGTGGATGAACAGTGTGGGTGTTTGCTGGCTCATGTTTAGGTCTCACCGGTGATTTCTCTGCTAATGACTGCATAATAACCTCCATTTACATGCAGATGTGGTTCTGCATTTGCATCGATGTAATCAGTGTCTTATGCAGGGTAGCGCTGTCTGTGTTTTATACACTTTGCTCGACTGTGAGCGCTTGTATTGTATCGCATACTTTTGCCAAAATAGAAGAAATGTTCTTGTCAAGATTTGGTATTATCTTGTCAGTGGAGGTTCCACCTGAACAGTAAAACTGTCAGAGCAGAGGTAGAAGAGAAGCACCCAAGATGCACCTGTCTTACACTCACTGTGTTAGTGGAGTTTGTGTGTGTGTGTGTGTGTGTGTGTGTGTGTGTGTGTTTTGTGTTTTTTGTGTCATGTGCATGTTTTGCTTTACTCAGTCTGACCAAATCACCATCTTCCAGGTGGAGAAAGTAATAAGCCCCGCCTCAGGCATGCACCATCCGAGGTCTTACATACTGTACTGTTGCACCAGTAGAAGAGAAGCAGAAGGAAATAAATTCAAATTTGTGGCTAGGAATGACAGACAAAAATATCCTTATAGTAGATAGGATAAAGGGTTAAAATCCTGCATACGATCAGAACATAATTGTTTTTAATTTACCCGGATAACAAACAATAATGTGAATTCTGTTGCCTTATACATGACAAATATTCAGCTTATTTTCTAATTTCAGAGCTTTCCACCCACAATTAAAAGCCCCAATTTACAATTAAATGCCCCAATTTAGAAGACATGAAATATTCTGTCTTCAAATGCACTACGGCAAAAAGATAATCTTACTTTTAAAAAAAGAAAACCCAATGAATTTCTCACTGTGATGGATTATCTACAGTATAACACATGCATTTCAAGTCTCTCTGCAAGTTAATTTCCATGCCACACTGAAAGGAACTGAAACCAGTGTGATTGCTAAATGCTACAGCAGAAGAAAGCATTCAGATATTCTTTTTCAGCAGTAACATGAAGTGTACGTGAGCTGTCGTAAATGCTCTGACTTGAACAAGCGCCTAATAATCTCCTTTAGTGTGACGACTGCTGTACAGCATCATGGTATAATGAGCACTGGAAGATTTGAGCACTGTGGGCCATATCACAGATCATTAGCTCGTCTTTCAGTCTGTGCACTAACACCGACAGTAAGAGGGGGATATTGTGCTGACAAGTTAAGTGTGTAATAATTTTAGATTTTAGAAATTCTGTGGTCTGTAGGCAACATAAAATCACCCTTTTCTAGTCCGAGCAAGTCCTCTAATACAGCTCTAAAGATCATACACAAAGAAATTTTGCTCACCAACATTGACATCCAAAATTGCACAAATATGTCATGAATCATTAAATTAAGGGCATGGAATCGACCTTTATGTCAATTCTTCTGTCCTTGTTTGTTATATATCTGTGACAGAATTTCCAAATTAAATAGACAAAAAAAAAGAAAGGCTAAAGGAAAAGGACACCAGCAGCTGAGATGCATGGCAGGTTGAATGAGACTAGAGCAGGGGTCTTAACGTCTCAGCGTGTTTTTTTTAAGCAAAGGACCCCTTAACTGAAAGTGAGACGGAGCAGGGTATACTACATACTACTACATATTGTATAAAATTAAGTTGCATATTAAACTCTGCCTACAGTAACGTGTAGGGCGGCCTAAGGTCTTTATACATACATTTTTTAGTGAATCATACTAAGCTATTAAAATAATAATGGTTGGCATGATTATAAAAATCATGTTTTAATGCTAAACATACATGTGGCACAGTAAATGCTTAGGATTAACTATCTGTGGATGGCTACCTTAGTGGCTACCCTACCTATAGGCCAGTTAGCCTATCAATATTTTTTCACAAATAGGCAAATAGCAAATTATATTTGCTAATAGTATGTTGGATTCATATTAAAACATTTTAAATACATTTAAAAAAAAAAAATTTCAAAGAATTTATAATTTGGGGGCCCCCCTGCAGTAAGTCTGGACTTGAGCGAGATGAATGGAGAGACAAAAAAAAATGGAGTAATAAAAGGAGAGGTACAGAAGTGCGAAGAGGGAAACAGTAGAGGGAGATCTGGCGGTGAGGTGGAGGGGTGTCAATGTGACAGAAAAAAGGAGTGCTGAGTCAAAGTTATGGTAATGAGACCAGCCTACTCCTTGATCCAGCTGCATATTCTTCCCCAGAACTTGGCAGCACACACATTGAAAAGTAACAGAAAAAAATTGTAATCCAATTAGTTTTTTTGCAAATAATTTGGAAAGCCAATCTTCTTTCAGTGCAGAAATGGGCCTTTTCACAGCATACCTTTTTGACTTTTCATTAGCTTTAAAAGCACAGGTGTAGTTAACATGAAGCTGAATGCATGGGTGTTTTGCAAAAATATTCCTACATAACTCATTACTTATGTAACACAGCACCTTAGCATGCTGACATTTTCTAATTAGAACTAAAGACATTGTATATCTGAGGCTGATGGGAATCTCATTAGTTTTTTCTAGTATAAACAAATTTTGCCATAAAAATAATGGACCTAAAACCAAAATTTGACCTGGCGATGGTGCTGGATGAAAAGTTAAGACGATCGGCAAGTTATTACAATTCATCCTGAGGAGTACATGAATCATGGCAGTTGAGCATAACTGTTGAGACATTTCACTCAAAACCACAAATGTGAACCTCATGGTGGCGCTAGAGGAAAGGTCAGTGGCATCAAAAAAGTAATTAGGATTTGGATTAGGATTCCTTTAGGAACTATGAATGTCTCTACCAAAGTGTGTACAAATCCATCTAGTAGATGTTGAGATATTTCACAGAATAAGGGAAATCTTTGACCTGCTGGTGGCCCTAGAGGAAAAATTTAAGTAAAGCGTTGATATATGTACAACATTTTATGTCCATCCATCCAATATGCCACTAAGACAGCCTCATTGTGTAGCTTGATGAAAGTCAGGACCATGAATGTCTGTACAACATTTTAATGGTAATCCATTCAATAGTTGTTGAGATATTTTTGTCTGGACCATGTGGTGGACCACGTTGCCAAACCCGATGATACGGCTTGTGTCAGTGGAGTTCAACTTGACTTTTACCCCCACAGTGCTGTGTGTGTGCTTCTCCATTTGTCAGTAGGGGAAATGGTGTGTATTTATCCCCGGCGATGGTTTCCCTGCATCATAATAAGTCTGTCATTACTGTAGCTATCAACACCAATCTCGTACAGAAGCAGAGACAGTAAATACATCAGCAAGTCACATCATTACTGAGACCAGGATTCAACCATAGACCTGATTTCACGGGGGGGGAGGGGGGGCAGTCACCAGAATAATGTGGATAAGGGATGCGAGGCTTGTTAACGGGTGTGTGTCAGGACTCATTTTCCAAGAGAATGACTGCGATTGTGTGTGATTGTGCGCACTGGTGCTTGCCGTGGCATTTCTGTAGTACAATCGGAGACACTGCAGTGTAGCTATTTCTGGTGTGAGGAGGGGAAAGCCTGCAGCTTTTTTCTCACTTCCTTACCCTTACCACCACCCCCCCTCATCCCCTCCCTCCACTTTTTTTCCCCCTTTGGCTCCCTTTCTTCCCCCTGTTCTCCTTGTATGTTCTCAATAGGGGAGCTGTGGGATGTAGATAAGCCCCTAGTCAGCCAAAACCGCAGGGAGCCAGACAGAAAGAGAGTGTTTCTATCTTGTCTAGTAACAGCTTACGTCACAGTACGTCTCAAGTTCATGGGGGATAATGTGACTGATGGAGAGGAAAACTGCCTGGAGGCTTATTCTTGTGCACCTGTTTGGTAGAGAGAAATGATTATGCTGAACTTGAATTAGCAAAATGACGACAATGAAAGTTTTCATGGATCTTCTCTCAACATGTTAACCAATAAAGGTACATTTTGTCAGACTTCACTAACCAGTGCCTCTGTTCTCTTCACTGGCAGATATAAACAGATGATCCCTAAACTTGACCCCCCACCCTCCATGAACCGCAAGCGGGCCAGCAGGACCTTGTCTCCGGGGTCAGAAGTCACAGCCGTGCCCACGGCCAGAGAGGCCACCGCTAATGATGGGGCGGCCAGCCACAGCAGCAGCCTCTCATTCCCCGACATTACCCCCAGCTCCTTGTCTTCTGCTGATTTCCACTCTCTCAGCAACGGTGAGAGCAGCTCCTGCTCAGCCAGCGAGGACTCGGGCGTGCGCTCCGAGACCAAGTCCCTGCTGTCGCCGCTCCGCGATGACGACGACCTGTTCGGGGACCGCGGGACGTTCTTAACGGCCTCCAGTGGCTGCGACAGTCCCGTGGAGGAGAGAAATGAAGCGGTTCTCTCTTCCTCTGAGTTGTACCATGCTGAGCCCCCCACCCTCGCCTCGCATCCGGACACCTATGAGCACCCACTGCCCTTCTCCTCTCCTATGAATGATACCTGCCTTCACATCAGTTTCTCTGAGGATGAGCTGCTGGAGAGCAACCAGGAAGAACCTAATGTCCCACAGCGGAGTTAGGAGAATGAGCTGATGGGAGACCTTCCACTACATCCTTCAATCAGCTCTTAATGCAATACTTACTCTCAGACCCTCCTATGTTTGCACTGGGCTCCATATCAGGACCTTTAATTATTCCGTCCACTTGTGACACAGTACAGACATAGCATATACCAGTTACTGAAAAATAATCTATTGTGTAAATTATTAGCTAATGGTCAGATTTAGTATTTTTGTAATAATATTAATGATCTAATTTACTTTTTAGTGACTAGAATGTTAAGCAGAATACATGTAGCAATTCTTGCACTGTTAAGGTCACACATAAGTTACCGTAGAATTCAAAGAGAATGAGGGAACACGTTTTATTTTTGCTAGTGGTCAACCTTAAAACGTAATTTTGTATATTGCTTCGCTGTGGTGCAAACCATTGTGGGAAGTAGCATTTTCTGCAGATATCACAGTGATCGTGATGATCATGCACATGTTGGTGATGTTGGAAAGAGCCTCGCCTTCTGTACAGCACCTGACCGAATGATGCGTGAAAAGAAAAGAACAAGAAAGTCAGATAAAGGAAACTGGGAGGATAGAAGTGAGCAGATGTAGTTGTGTTTTGGTTTATGCACACCTATTTGTGGTTGTGTCATATGTTTTTTTTCATTATTATTATTGGAGTTGAGTGGGTTTTAGAATGTTTTGTGATACTTGTGATACTTTCAGGCTTTGAAGCAGCACTGGAACAATTAGTGGAATATTTGAATGGATTTTGTATGCTGTATGTAGCATTGAATTTTAATGTATTTTAGTTTTGAGCACAGGAAGAAAGCGTACCCTCAAAAAACTTAAAAACCTACGGCCAGGAAAGCTTTGGATTGGACCCGTCTCAGTGGAGAGTGTGTTATAAAATAAACCCTCAGACTCAATAGGAAGATAATTGGGGAATCACAGAGGACACCGGAGAAAGACAGCTTGGCAGATGGATTTTCGCTGTTCAGCCTTTCACTTTGAGAAATCCTGAATCGCCAGCAAATTTGTTTCTTTAGAGCTGTCAAGATGAATTAAGCTGACATTGTGTGTAGACACACACATATTATGATAATTCTTTCAGATATTCATTGAATATCTGTTTGGTTTTGGAGTGGCATTTCTGACATTTTATAGAATAAGGGTTAAATAATCTGAGAGAATAATTTGCAAATAGTAAATTCCCTGTTCAAATTCCCTTTTAAAAATGTTAGTACATTATAGTAGAATAGTGTTTTATTCAAGTAAGCGCAGGTGTAACCTTCGAAATGTAGACGTTATAAGTGGACGTGAGAGGAAAAGCAGCTAAGGTGTGATAGGAGAGGTGGTGTAAAGGTGCAGGTGTCAAATGCCCACAGGCGAAGCTTTTAACACCCAGAAACGAGGCTTTTCGCAACATCACATGTGGCAGGAAGCTATAACAGCAATAATAATGGAAAAAAAATAAAAATAAAGAGGAATAGTTGAAGAACTTCAGCACTTGTGGTTTTTTTCCCCCTACAAATGTATACCCAGAGTATGTTTGTATTATATGCAGAAAACCACAACATCAGACTCTTATGTGATATTGCACACAGGATTAGGGCTGAAACGATTCCTCCGAAAAACTTGATTACTAAACCACTGTGTTTCCGCACGGGTGATTATCACTAGATACGGGCTCACGCCACTGACGAAGCGTCAGTGGCGCGGAGCCCGCAGCGCTAGTGATAATGTGGATCATTTGATGCAACAAAAAAAAGAAAAATCTGTACAGTGTCTCTATTGTAAAATCGAACTAGCTCACCACAATAGCAGGGGGTCAATGCTACATCATCTCAGTAGAAAACATACAGTTTACTCCTCCATTCCACGGAGCGAACCCGACACATGCAGGTAACATTGTCTACTGCTCTCGTCCACCACGCTGTTTTACACAACTACAACATGCTATACTCTGCAAATAACGATGTTTTATAAACAAGCTAAAACGAAAGCTATCGGTTTGTAGTCTTAACTGTTTATTAGTTTGCTAAGAATCTTGAAATTTGGACAAATTCTTGTAAACTTAGCTGCTGCCGGAGGCAAACCAACCCCTCCCCGCTTGCGTTATTATGGAACCCACGCAACTTCGAGGAAAGGCCCGGTGGTTGGTGTTAGGCATTGACCTTGAGTGGTTAAGGTTAGGGTAGCCGATTGGTCAGGGGATAGGACCTGAAATGACCTGAACAAACTGGGTTACGTTACCTTGCGTAAGCATGGACGCCTGGCCAATAGTAGTAGTAGTAGAAATTGCGTGGGTTCCATAATAACGCCTCCCCGCTGGATCGGTAAACCCTCATGGCTACTTAATGTGCACGTGAATGACGTCATCTGACCCTGCCGGTGATGTCTGCCTTCTTCATTCTTTCTCCTCACTCAGTTTTAGCCTTCTGAAAATGGGCCCCGTCTATCCCTGTTAATGTATGCAATTTAGGCAAAAGAAATGTTGCTTTTTTCTAAAAAGGAAACCTCTCTTTTGTATATTTACTATTGTGGTTTACTGTAAAGCAAAAGTATTTCTTATCCGATCACTCAATTAATCGATGGAATAATCGGTAGAATACTCGATTACTAAAATATTCGATACCTGCAGCCCTACACAGGATAAAGAGAAAATTGTAAAAGGAACTTCATTGCATGTTTTTACCTGCTAGCTTCTTTGATACTCTTCCCGTAATTTTCCATAACTACAGCATGTAAACAATTTTATTCAATAACTAAGTTGAATGCACTGTGGAAAGATCAGGCTTCAAACTGTAAGGCATTCACATATAGTTTTCAAACAGGCGCAGTCGAGGAAATGATAACAATAAGCTCACAGCTGGATTCAAACCATTGAGTAACAATGCAACTACAGGTCATTAAAAACGGTAACGCTGTTCGCTTCATCTCTTTGATTTGAATGGGAACAAGCTCTCCTCTGCCCTTTGACTCTACATTCATTAAATCTTACGTTCACATTTGGCATTAAGAATTCATGTCTCTCAAACTCTTTCCCACGTGTAACATTTTCAAGGATCATAGAGACTCTCTGTCACTTTCTCTGAGTTGTTCTGCTCCCGAGCTGCCTTTTTTAAAAGGGCGAGCGGTTTCTTCTCTGTTGTTACAGAGCGTACAAAGCTCGCCTCTGCTCAGTGTACACTGTCACTGCGAGGCAGGAACGGTTGACTGACAAGTTTAATGTGTTCAGGGCGTCAGTAGGATGCAGTAATGAGAACGGAAGCATATAGGAAATCCTTCAGCTCGAAGGTGTTAGAGCTATTATTTCCCCTGCAGCACTTGGATCTCGGGAGTGCAAACTACACGTGAAGGATTGGTGAAGTGTGTGGTGTGTTTTGTGGGGCACAGGAGCCTTTACGCCCTACTTCATGGAATCGGTCAATCAATAATGCAATATGTCTGTGCAGCTCAGAATAGCTGAAGCTTCTACCTGCTCTCTTGTTCTTTCTCTCCAGAGAAGTGGCCTCCATCTGAGCCAGTTCAATACCAGACTGTGATCAATCTGACGTACCTGCAAAGAGCCAGATCACAGCTTGACCATAGACTGACGCATACTTGGTTCTTTTGCTTTACATATATGTTTAAAGTAGATGACCATCGTCCCTTTATGTGTCCAGTAGTCTCGGATTGCCAGACCTATCTCCACATCGCTGTGGGGTAAGGTCTGGCTACACCACATATATATTCTTTGATAGAAGGAAAAAAGCTCTGGGTTGTTTCTTTAAACCAATCACAATTGTCTTGGGTGGCGCTAAGTTCTGGACGCAGCGACGGTGGCACTGCAAAAAAGTCTCAGGATGGAACTTGTTTTGGTGAAATATTTGCACCCCGCAAAAGAAAACACCACATCAAATATTAACTGTTCCCACAATACAGAAACGTGAGCTATTTGAATTAGTTGAATACATGGTTAAATGTCATTTGCTCCAGTGTATCGCTTTTCCTGGCAATGTACTTCCGTTGATCCAGATTATGTGCTCATAAATGCTGCTGAAAAATAATTATTATTTGTATAGACAGGAGCAAGCCGGTCAGTGATCAAATCTTTGTGTGTGAGGCTGGTGATCACAGATGCATATGGCTGCTCATTTTAACAGCTGCCAGTGGAAATAAAGATAAGACAGCAGATTTGGCTTTCTTGTTGCTTTTAGAGCTTGAAGAGATTTTCGAAATCATTCAAAAAAGAGCCTGAGCACTACAGTCTAAAACTGAGATTCATAAATCTGCCATTTTTTAAAGAAAATTGTAATTATGTTTAATTATTATTAATTATAATAATGTTTAGGTTTTTTTCCTGTTATTTGCAGTCTGCATTTATACAGGATTATATACAACAACAAATTATCCCCAAAAAGCCCACAGATTATCACAGCAGAGTGCAGTTTGAGTTTTAGTAGTTTTTATTTTGTCATCACTGCAAGTTTTACAGGCTTTTTTTCAAAGAATTCTTTAGAGCAGAGGTATATTAGAAAACAACATGGTTTGCAAATCCTCTGCCTAAGTTAATGTCATGAATAGGCCAAAATTTAAACCAAACACAAATGCTTCAGACACAGTGGAGCATCCCTCTGTGGCCCTGCCTAGCTACAGTTTTGCCTCTCAATGTCATGGCTTTATTAGGAAGACAGTCATCTCAGATATGTAAACATTGGTGTCAGGCAGACGGATGGAGCTGGGGATAAGAGGAAACAGTGGTGTGACTGTGGAGACATGCAGCAGCCAGAACATGAATGTAATGGAACTGCTATGCTTTTCCATTTGCTCTTTAAAAGTCTTAGATAATGGACAAGCTCTTACATCTTCAGTGTGACATTTAGATTTATTTTTTTATATAACATGTATTTGGAGTGGTTAATGCTGCATCTATTCTTTCTCTCCTCTTCTTACAAGGGGGATAGACAGGCACACAGTGTTGTTTTGAGTCACTGTGCTGTTTAAAGAGCCTGTGAGGCACCTCTGAGTAAGGGATGTCTGAAGTCGGGCCCTGGAGGAAACACAATGACCCTTGGGTTCAAACCATTTCCTCTGAAGTCAAGTGTAGGAGAAGTTTTACAATCTGCCCAAAAAGGTCAGCTACAGTCTCAAAGCCAAGAAAGCTCATGTTTGCACTTTGAGATTCCAAACAACCTGGCCCTTTTTAAAAAGCTAAATATAGATTGTGATAACAAGACTGGAAAGTGACGTTTGCTTCTTCTTTTTTTTAACTAGCAGGAGTTGTGCAAAGAAAGAAACACGTACTTCAATTTGTTCAGCCATTGGACAAGTGCTCTGCAGGAGATATTGTTCTAGAGCTGCTGCTTGGCCAGTCCACCGCATGGAGGGGTTGATGGTGAGGCCAAGAGATAAAGCTGAGGAGGTGGGTTGAAGTGTGTGATGTTTCTGTTGGCTCGCAAAGAGTCTAGCTGGTATGCTGATGTAAATTACACCTGTAACTAAGCCTAATCTCAGCCTTAAAGGAATAAGTGCGACATGTTGGGAAGTATTTGCTTCCTTGCCGAGAGTTAGATGAGAAGTTTGGCACCATTCTCATATTTGTCTGTTAAATATGAAGTGACACCCAAAAGATGGTTAGCTTAGCTGCACCCTGGCCAAGAAATAGTCCGGCACACAACCCCCCATTAAACCACAACTTGCCATTTTTACACTTTAATAATAATAATAATAAATTTAATTTATATAGCGCTTTTCATGGACTCAAAGTCGCTTTGGGTTCTGTACGAAATAAACAAATTAGATAATAAAGATTTTAATATGTTATTATATAACTCTTGGCAAGACAGCAAATGCACGTTTCCCAAAACTATTCCTTTAACCCATTCAGAAAATACACAGAAACAGCAGTGAACAAACACTGACTGTAGGCTACATTTAGAGCAAAGAATTGGAAGAAATTGGAAGTGTACTAATTCAGAAGAGGGTGAAGTCTTGATGGCATATGAGAACAAATACATTGTGAAGATGAAAACTGCAGAGAAATGTTGTACTTATATTGTGTGAATAACAATGTAAACATGATTCTGGTGAAAGCAAAATATCCAGAGGGAGTCTCAGGAATATGATAATTGATGGTTTTGCACAGAAGTAAGGAATATGGAATTACAGCATAATATTATCTTTGACTGAAAAGCCCTGTGGTTTCTCCCAATCGCTGTAGGCGATTGGCAATAGGACAGAAGGAGGAGCCAGCAAGATTACTGCATGTTATGGAGGAATTAACATGGGATTGCAGGTTTGGCAACCATTGTTTTTTTTGTGAGCATGGATGTGGTGTGGTGGAGAATAGAAATGTTGTGTAAATGTTTTGTGTGTTTAAAAGCCTTGAGCTGTCAGGGGAGATTTAACATCTGTGTCATTAGAATAAGCACATTTTCAACCGTAATTATTTTTTGTCTGTGTTTTTGCAACCTTTTAACATTTACCAGTTTACAAGATGATTACAAGAGATGGAAACTTTAGCACTTTAATTATTAAGAGGAATATAAAACCACTCCCAGTAATTTGCTTTTACTCGGTGATTAAAAACCTATAAATATTACACTCCACAGCCACCAGACCTTCATTATTGTCATAATACAGTCCTCATGTGATAACTCCACCAGCGTGAGAGTTTATCACTTTCTGTATTGTCACGACCCACAGTATAGCCTTGACTTTGTACATTGACAAGTATTACGTTTGCCAGGTAAACAGTCCTCTCGGTCTATCAACCAGCTCATTCGTTCACATTAAAAACACACAGGCTTTACTGAGTGTAGATAATACAATATAGAAAGTACACAATTTGCATCATAATTTTGTCAAAATCCTCTAATTCACCTTTTTCTCTGAGTCACAATGCCGTGTTTCCACTGAATGGTACGGCTCTGCTTGACTCAACACAACTCACCTTTTTTGGTGCCTGTAGGCTTCTTTTCTCTTTTGGTTTTCCACTACAGTGTATATGCACATAATGACAACATGTAGGAATCTCACTGACCTCAGAGGTTAAAAAGGCTGACAGGATATCTATCTTTTTAGCATTTTTCACTGACACAATGTAAAGGCAATCGTGTAAATTGTGTCACACATTTTTTAGCAAAATTATTGGAAGTTTAAGTTGCACTAACAACTATCAGGCATAACTGATGAAACAGAGTTTGATAATGTCCAAAGGATAAGGAACAAAGCTTGAGAGTCATGCAGGCAGTAGATTTAGACAGTTATGTTGCTTCTTCCTACATTGTTTACCTATCTTGTTTACTGATACTGGACTGTCAGTTCATTTTACACTAAATGCAAAGAACATGACATAATGAAAATTTATATTTTGTTTTGTTTTGACTGCACACTCACAATTGAACTGTGTGTAAAACTGTAAATGGTGGCAGACATTTCCTCATCTAAGTCGCCCATTTTTCATACATTCTCAGCTTAACCTTGCTCCATCAGCTTTCCTTTAGTTGCAGCCTCTCCAGCCTCCCTGCCTTGTGTGTGTGACTTTTTTTGTGTGTTTGACATAGTGTTGTTAATGTGTTTCAAAGACTTATTTTTATGGTTAGCAACACAGTAATAAATACCGGAGGAGCATCCCCTCATTTATTTTGTGTGTGTGTGTGTCTGTGTGTGTGTGTGTGTGTGTGTGTGTGTGTGTGTGTGTGTGTGTGTGTGTGTGTGTGTGTGTGTGTGTGTGTGTGTGTGTGTGTGTGTGTGTGTGTGTGTGTGTGTGTGCGCGCGCCCTTGCTTGTAATCTGCCATCTGGAAAAAATACTGTGCACAGCCTTCATACGAATGAACAGTGGAAGACAATTACTTGCTGTTCTTTGCAATAAAAAGTTGTATGTTTATAAAATGCTTTACTTACACTCACCAACCAACCACTTCCTTCAACAGCTGAGCGAAACTTCTACCCCATGCTTTCCCTTAAGAAATAAAGAAGTATTTTTTTTTTATAATCCAATGTTTGTGAAAACCAAAGTCATAGTTTTTGCTAGCCAATATTGGACAGCACAGTGCTGGGTAACCCCCACCCCGTGTTTTTCTGTCAATGATGTCAAAACAAACTCCTTTGAGACAGAATTAAACTAATATAAAATTGGTCGAGGATCAAAGAGGTAAAAGCATCCAATATTTCACATAAAAAAAGTACTTCAACTTCTGATACTTTAAGTACATATTGAACATAATACTTCTGTACTGTTATTTAAGTAGGATTTGGAATGGAGAGCTTGTAATGGGAAATTTAAGATAGTTGTATTGGTGCTTTTACTTAAATAAAAGATCTGAAAACTTCTTTCACCTTTGTAAACTTAAATTGGCAATTACAAATTAGCATTAGACGAGTCGATGCTGGTCAAAGTCAATCACATACATCTTCACTTTCCAGACAGACACCTACACAACACTGGACAATATGACAAGGCTGCAAACGCTGTCTTTATTACATTAAACAAAAGCATGAGTCAGCATTTTATGCCCTTTACCCTTCCCCTCTGCCTCCCTGTTTATTAATTGAGATACCTGTCACCTCTTATCAGAATCCCATGTGCCTGGTTTTAATTTGTGTGCCTGCCTGTCAGTAATAATAGCAGTGACACACAGCGGGGAGTCAGTCAGTATAAGCTCACTCGGCTGTGCTGTTTCAGCTCTCTGCAAATCTGATACATTTTCACACTCAATTTATTTCATCACATCCCAAAGAGAAATCGGATTTGACTGCGGCATGATGGGTATCCTTGGAAGAGAACTACAAACCAAAAAAAATACAACCAAAGCTGCTGGTTTCTCTGAAATTTAACTTCAGCTTCCTACCTTTTGTTCACTCCTGTAAATTTCTGTTCTACTTATGTATTACTTACCCTTAAACATACAATGCAGTTTAATCAGTCACTGAACCAAAATGTAGCCAATTTTTGCCCCAGTGCCCAATGTATTGCTGTACCAACGTAATACTGGGTTAATTTTAAAGGTCCCATGACATGGTGCTCTTTGGATGCTTTTATATAGACCTTAGTGGTCCCCTAATACTGTATCTGAAGTCTCTTTCCCGAAATTCAGCCTTGGTGCAGAATTACAGCCACTAGAGCCAGTCCCACAATGAGCTTTCCTTAGTATGTGCCATTTCTGTCTGTAGCTATTGAGGAGGAGAGGGGGGCAAGGTGGAGGGTGGGGGTGTGGCCTTGACCAACTGCCACTTTGCTCGTTTGAAAGCCATGATGTCTCTCTCTCATGGGTGGTCCAAATTCTCTGGGCGGGCAAAGCAGAGAAAGTGGAGGTAGACTTGCTCCTTATGACCTCATAAGGACGAGATTCCTGATTGGCCCAAATCTTTTTCTCAAAGGCAGAGCAGGATACCCAGGGCTCGGTTTATACCTATCACCATTTCTAGCCACTGGGGGACCATAGGCAGGCTGGGGAAACGCATATTAATGTTAAAAAAACCTCATAAAGTGAAATTTTCATGCCATGGGACCTTTAACCAATACCAGTGAGTAGAAAACCACTGGGTCACCAATCAAACCCAACACAAAGGGTTGACCCAGTGTTAGTGTTATTTATTCATTGTATGTTGGTTTATTTGCCCAAACTAAAATATGGTTTAGTGGCAACATTATCCACTATAGCTCTTTTTTAACTTTCATGTCACCATTTTTTAAAAGATTGTTCAATAATAATGAATTATTAATATGTCTTGACAGTTAGTCAAAATAAAATTATAATAATGATGATAATAATAATAGTTTTAGTTTGGATACATAACCCAACAGTAATAATAGGGAACAACTTGGTACAGTGTTACTGGGTGAAGTTACCCCAGTATTGTGTTAGTGACCAAACTGGGTCAATTTTGATATTATCATTATTATCTCCCATTCCCCATCATTTAAAATCGCAGCTACTTGTTTATCTCATTTACCTTTTGAATATATTACTCTAATACTAGAGACTTTCTGGAGAATATATAATGCCTTTATAAAGCCACACAACTCCCTCTGGTCACACTTTTTGAAATTAATTCCTCCCTTGTGGAGATAAATTAGATTATTCAGAGTATAGTGACAAATTGATTGGAGTGATGCTGAAGCAGCATGTGCACCACTCTCTGGAGGGACACGTAGTGGGAAAACATCCCGTTTCATTTGCAGCACTCAATCTCATATTTGTCACAAAGAAAAGTGTGTGTATACACAAGGAGACACACACACACACACATACATCATGCCATAAACACATACACACACTTAAGCCAAGGTGCATTGATTTATCCATTTCTCTAAAACTGATTTATGTCTTTTAATCTGCCCTCTCTTTTTTATAGGAGGAGAGGGGGGGCTGTATCATTGAAGCAGTTTTGTTATGCTGCCAGGCAGCCGCCGGACAAAGCCGCATTCATTCACCATCACCACATCAAACTCCACATCAGAAAATAATGTTCTCATGTTGTTGTTTTAAAGCCTTTAAAGCTGTTACTGCAGATGCCTGCCCGGCGGTATCATCAGCCCATCAGGCTCATACAAATAGATAGCTGCGCTTTGACTGTGGCCTGTCTCTGACCTTAGAGAGTCATTTGTCTGGTCTTCTCATTTATTTAAAATTCTTATTCTGTCTCAGTTTATCCTCCAGTACTCTTTGTCCTCTTGTCTCCTCTTCTTCTTCTTTCTGCTATATGCAGTGTATCTTTTAATTTACACCTCATCTCTCTAAAATGTTCCTCCATTTACTCTTTCCCCCCAACCGCCTCCTATTCGTCCACATTTTAGTCAAACATGTCTCCATAATCGTGCCTTGAATGCAGCCCTAACACACCTGTTTGCATGTCCCCTCATGGGGTTTCTTCGTTAGATTACTCTGTAATTGATGGAGGCAGATGTAACCTGAAAGGCAGAACATGAAGACTTAATCTGTTTAGTCTAATCAACTCACAGAGCCATTTCACTCAACAGTGCAGCTGCCTGGACTGCACACATTCACAAACACACATCTTATAATGTAACATAAGGATATGTCATGGAGAGAAATATCATGAGAAGCTTTTAACGTCCATCACTCTTCAAATATACCTTTCATTTAGTTGTCAGGAGTGCAGGAAAAAGGACTTTTCTTTCTATAATAACACACTTTGACAATTTTATCTGAAATGTTGTTTAGATCTCAGAGAAGTATTTAAGTTACACATGACAGGAACACCTTGTTCTGTACCTCTGGAGTCCTTTACAGAATAAAAAGGGCTGTGCCCTTGTTAAAACAGTCTCATGCTTGAAGTCAAAGATACCCAGGGGAAAATATTACCCAAATTATTGTCTGAGCCCTGTGATCTACCCAGGGTACAATACATATTTTGTGGTAATGCTTCAATTCTGAAAACAAATATAATGTTCCAGAAAAGTTCTGTATGGCTGATATTTTCATCTTTTTTACTTTAAGTGAATCAAGCGTGCTCTCGGTTCCACACATCTATAGTTTGACCTTAAACAAGAGTCTACATCCACGCTAACAGCTATGTTTGGCTGCCAAGCTAAATGCTAATGTTGGCATGCTCACACGCTGATATTTAGCAGGTATATAAGTCAAGGTATCACCAAATTGATTATATTCAGTCTAAACCAAAGTGGTGGCCAGTAGCATGGCAACAACTGACAGATAGCAGTCAACATAACAAAGATGTTACGCAGAGATCACACTGACAGTCATGTTTACCAGTACAAGTTAATGTGATGAAATAATGTGAACACTGAAGCATTTGGCTTCAAAGTCAGACACTGAAATTACTGGCACAAATAAAACAGTCACCTCTGAGTAAATCGGTGTCTGCACACTTTATGAGCCAACTTGTAACAAGTGTCCTTTCTAATACAATCTGAATCCTGGTGGAGGGTTTTATCTTACCTCAATGGCAGGCTTTTTAAAGTGGCTTTACTCGATATTTAGAAAAAAGAAATGGTCTGGGATTGCCGCTATACGGCTTTCACAGACTGTTCCCCAACTCGTCAAAATACCGGTGCTTTGTCACGCCCCTCGGGCCTCTGATACCGACCCACTCACATGCACTCACGGCCGGACCGGCTATCAAAACAAAAAACAGAGAAGCTTGGATTACAACACACACAGAGGGAGTGTTACTTCATTCTCTGCGCAGGACGCCATTACGCCACTACATTTTACTTAGCAAATATGTATTTGCTGCTATATTAATGTTCTGAATATCAAGTGCAGTTCCTTATGGATACACAAGTAACCAGCAGGCACATTAGAGATAGGGTATAATTTAAATTGTTTCATTTTTATAAGCCTACTTAGTGTAGATGCATGCAGCCTTTATATCACTGAAGTACAACCAAAATCATGGTTATTGTGTAATTAACAGATAGTCACCACCTCCGCATAAATTGTTTCTAGGAGTGCTGCTAAAAATAGAAAACTTATAAAGGCTGCAAAATAAAATCAGCTTTAAAAACAAAAGACACTGCTATCTTGAAAGAAATGTGCTAATAAAATAAAAGATACATCAATGACACATTGGACCCTCGCATATATGTACAAACACAGACAGATAAGCAGTTTCTATCAGAGGGACTAACATGATTAATACAAGCATAAAACACGATGCGTCATTTTCAAACCGTACGTACACACACACACACACACACACACACAGAACGACACAAGAGTGCAATTCACTTGACAGCAGGAGGAGCTGAGTCTGATAAAAGGATAATAGATGAAAACCTTGCTGTTGGTCTCTCTGTGTTTCTCCTAATGTCTTAGCTCTCTAGATACCTTTTATATCGCTCACTGTCTGTCTGATAAACAATGCGCCACAAGAGATTGTTCTCTCGTCCTCCTTCTCATTTTGTATTATCTGAATTCAAAAAGGAAGAGACAGACACTGGATTCCAGAGTAACCACTTACAGAAAAATATGTATAGGCTAATAAAAAAAAAAAACATAGTGTCTTTCCCTTACTTTGATAGAAACAAACATCAACCCTTGGTCAATGTATAGCAGATGTGTCAGACAGATTTTACCCTTATTTTATAATGTATTCTTTTAATTCTGTTCTGCTGAGTCTGAGTACTGGGAAGAGAGAAACTGTGACATTGGTGGTGTGTTTATTTGGGGGTGTGTTGCTTTTGTATGTGTGCCTGTGTGCCTGAAAGTGTCAGAGTGAACATGCATCCCTGTTTTCAAGGGCGAAGTTGCATCTTCAGTTATGGTAATGAGTTGCAGAATATTAAGAGCAACCATCACACAGGGACACCGATGTGGAGGACAGATTTGATTGTCAGACCGTTGGAGGACGAGCCTGCAGCCTTGATTGTAGCAGCATGAGTGACAGTTTCCATTCAGTCTCCTCTTGTGTGACACTCAGATGTCCACTGCCTCCTTTTGATCCTCTATCATATCCAGATAACACAGACAGAAAACACGAAATTCAAAACAGATTATTTTTAACATTTGTAAGGGGACACACTCTCTATTTGCGTCTATATGTCTGCACTGTTTTTTGAAAGTTACATCAATGTGATAGGCTAGATCAGTGGTCTTCAATGTTTTTTTTAGGCCAAGGACCCCTGAGCTGAAAGAGAGACAGAGTAGGGACCCCCTACTACATGTACTGTATAAAATAAAGTTGCATTAAACTGGTCCAGATGGATGCAAATGAATGGCGGTGACTCCTTAAGCTAAATTGCATGGCTACCATAGTGGCTACCTTACGGTTATCTTCAATGTGTACATTAAATGTTTTTTTTTTTCCATAAATAGGCCAATTTGTCTTTCTTATTAAAATGTTAGATTCCTTTTAATGTATCTTCTCAGACATATTAAAATCTTTGAAAAAAGTAACTTTCAAAACATTATTTTTAAAACATAATTTGGTGGCCCTGCCTCCACTAAATCTGAGGACCCCCAAGGGAGTCACTGTTAAATATCTCTGGACTAGATTAATGTAACTACACAGTAGGAGCAGATACTTCATTTTATTCCGCATTGTAAGTGCCCCTGCTGAGTCACCTAATGTCCTCATTAAAATATATTAAAGTTTTTTTTTTTTTTCCATTTATGAAGAGCGGTTTTTAAAATCTCGGATTTTAAAAACCGTTAATGGAACGAGTGAGATAGGAGGCTGAGAATAGAGGTGACATGGGACAGAGAACTGTAGGAACAATCAGTATTTTCTTTTGTAGAGTAGATGAGATAATATTACACAAATAAAGAGTAATACGTTGAATATTAGATCTGAATTCCTGTGTAAACCAGCTGAAGACGTGGAAAGCCTTCCAGCTACAGCCTCACTCAGGTGATTGACAGCTGTAGTGATTGGGAATCCCTGCCTAAAGCGACTGCACTTGCTCACCTCACGTTCACAGGGAAACAGCCATACTGTACAGTTCCTCTTGTGCATATGCATGTGACGGTGCACACTACACAAACAAACAGACAGGTGTGCGTGTGAATGTGCAAAGTGTTCCCATCTGCAAAAATATGTGACACCTAAATGTCAAAACAAGTGATGTTTTTCATCTCAGAGCATCCAAACGGTCTGAGTGACATTTAAGAGGAAGGTTAATACATGGATGCATCATCTTAATCCCATTTCTGAGGACACAGAGACCTCATGAATAACTGACATCTGTTCCTCTGATCCTCCCACAGCCCCAAGAAGCCATCAAAAGCCAGAGAGGCTGGAAAGAAGGGAAGCATCTGATTTGCATAGCTACTGCTTAAAGGACTTGTTCTGCAGATGAGGGTAATTATGTTGAACCATCCTGTAGAACTGTGCAGTGGTGCATGGGGTCATAAGCTTAGGTAGGAAATCACCGGAGAGATGGATAGTGAGCCGAGAAGGTATTGACAAGTTAATGTAAGTAAAAGGGAAAGCTGGAAGACACATGATCCCTGGCTGCATTGATTCATTCAGTTAGTCATCCATGTTTCCATCTGAGGGGTTTCCTTTGCAGAAATATAACACTTCACTTAAGATATGTGTATGTTATAGTAGTAGTAGATTACTTTATCCCTGCATTTCAATTACACAGTGTATTTGCTTGTGAGTACTATTCACTTTTTCACGAGAGTGATATTCTATATTTTTCTTATTCTCAACAAATCCCATGAAAATACAAAACACAACAATGAATTTATCCTGCTGACATGTTGTACCTCTGTAGTTCATTTCATTCTCACATACATCGCCCCGCTGCTGTAAATACTCGCACCAAATGTGTATTTATCCACGGCTGAAAATAGTCCCCAACAAATGCACTATTTATTCCTTTTTGAGTAGCGTTTGATACAACATTACAGTGCCCAGGTGTTTTAGGAAATTATAAACTAAATGCTAATGCTAGCAGTATGATGTTTACCATGTTCGAAAATCATAGTTTAGTCTGTTAGCTAACATTTGTTATTAGCAATGTTCACAAAGTAGAGCTGAGGCTGATGTTAATGTTAATGTCACTAGTTCTGCTGGTATTTTGTTATAAACAAAAGTACTGGACACATTTAAATTTGGACCTGATGGTGGTGCTTGATGGAAAGTTAAGGGATCACCAAAGTTAGTATTGATAATCCTGAGGGAAACATGAATGTCTGTACCAGATTTTATCGCAATTAATTCAAGTGTTGTTGACACGTTTCATATAAAACCAACCTCAATGGAGGCATTAGAGGAAAGGTCAGGCGACCACATTAAGATTCATCCTCTGAGGACCATAACTATCTGTACAATCCCGTACTGTAGTTGTTGAGATATTTTAGTCTGAAGCAAAGTGGTGGACCGAGATCCCAGGAGCCGTGGTGCAAGCATGGCTGATAACAAAGTATATATTTGTGTTTTGAAACTGTTTTGAAAGACGTCTTATATTCAGTAGGAATGGATTGGCTTGGGGCAGAGAGCCGCAGATTAGCTGGGGAAGTCGGACTAACTAAATGCTGTCCTTTCTGTCTGGGATTTGTCCACAATGAGAAAAATGTAGAATATCGCCAGCCTTATCCTTTAATTTCTATCATGAATCTGTTGCTTTTCTGTTTCTACCTCTGTGTCATTTCTTTTAAAAGAGTTTCCAGTCTGTATATATTTTATTTTCACTTCGGCTCATCTTACAACCATATTAGTATATTTTAGATGTGGCCACTGAGAGAGGGCAGACACAAATCCAAGTGATCGTCTTAATCCAGGCTCTTTCTTATCACAGCTCCTGGAGGTGTAGCGAATGAGTGGCACCATCTGCCCGTTCATCACTGCCACTCTCGGCGACTCTGATGAGCTGATGAGCCGGAAGTGGAAAAGAGTGTTCTTGGCATCCTGACAAAGAGTAGATAACTGTTGTGAGTGTGTGGTTGTGTGTGCACTGGAGCTTGTCTACTTTAGAGGCTTCATAGTGATAAGCTATGAGTCACCCTGTAATAGCTATAGAAGGAGGAAGGAGCCCAGGCACATAGAGACCTGCAGACAGAGTTTACTCATGTGAGTCAGCAGTACTTCTCGTTCTGTAGGCTGAACTCCAACATAGTTACAAAGACTCCCCTTTCCTAATTCCACTACATTCTACATACACATTCCAATACATACTTGTGCAGTTCTGCCTAACCTTACTACTTCCATTTCATTATAGTATCCAGGGCACACATAAGCCTTAAACCACTATGACAACCACAGTGAAAATACAATTTTTTTGCTCTTTTGAGACTTTATACTCTGCTTTCTCGGTTTCAGGACAAACTCACACAGATGGAAAATAGATGCACGGTAGTATCACACACACACACACACACACACACACACACACACATATACGTACAGTATAAAGACCACCAGACTTTAATTACTGCGTCCCATTCTCCATCCTGCTCCTGATGAGGCTTCAGACTTTAACTGACACTCAAAGAGATTCAAGCGGTGGACCGATTGTTATGAACACCTGCGCTACCCAATCCAATCCAATCCAATAGTCTTACATTTGTGAAAGCTTTGATGTTTGATTTTTGTTAAAACTTTGTCAGAAAGGTGTTGATTCAACTCTATAAAGTGACTTTTTTTAGGGACTTTGTAATTGCTTGTCACAATTTATTTTTAGCCATGCTATCAGTGTGTTTCTAAGGATGGCAATGTTGGTCTGTCGGTTGGTCCACCACTTTGGTCCAGACTGAGAGTAGAATAAAATGGAAATAGTAAAGTGCTAGTACCTTAAAGTTGTACTTAAGTACAGTCAAGTAAATTTAGCTTTCACAGAATGTACTTCAATATGTAGAGAGCACAACAATACGAGAAAGAAAAAGTAGCAAAGTGGTCGTCAGATTTGCGTCAGAATAAAGTAGCACTCTGGGTAAAAATGGAAACTCAAGCGCTTTTAAGATGACTAGCTTCATTTAGAGTGATGCAGGTGCAAAGGAAGTAGAATAAAGATGTTGAGGAGGTGATTGACAACCGATGATTCCTTATACAGAGATGGTTGTATGCTCCCATGGGACGGCTGAGATTAAACAGATGAACAAGGACATTACAATTTACAAGAGGGCACAGCTCTTTGATTCATCTGTGAAATATGAAGTAATCCATAAATATGAAAGGATTATTTCTGACATTAATGTCTGTTCTATAATTGTTTTTGTGTTACAGCTGTTAAACACACCCTCGAGGCAGCTGGAGAATCAATATGGGAGCAAACATCCATACTGTGTTTTGTACACATGTCACAAAAGGTCAAAAATACCCAGCACAGAATACTTTCTCTCCTCGGCAGATGGTTTAAAAGGAATTCTGACATGTATTTCTATACTCTTCATCCTTCAACTGATAATGGCTTTAAAGTGCTCAAACTGGCCTGTCAGCAGCACCACCACAGAGGTACCACTACGATTGTGTTCATCTGCAATTTGAAAGCAAATGGCTGCAGGACATCAGTATTCAGATGTTTTATCGTTCCCCACTGAATGATTGCTCTGATTTTGCATCCATATTATGTTTATTGTTGCTTCCAGTTGTTGCCAAAGAGCAAAAAATGTGCTGGAGGTTTTTGTGAGCAAATTTATTCCATTCTGTGTGGCTGATTTTCATTACCAGAGGACAGGGAGGATTTTTTTTTTAGCAAATGGGTAACTGCAGCACTTAATGGCTCTTCCTCTGCAGATTTCCTCTAAAATAATGTTTCTTCTAATCATGATGTTTGTCTGTGAAGTGACCTCTCTGATTAGATGTGATTTTATGCAGGCAGGAGAAGTGTGTGATCTTCAACTGTAAGATTGTGTAAGCGTGTGTGCATAATATCTGCAGCAGAGTGAAAAGCAAGTAAACAGTTTGGTCGTCCTTTATCACGCCAACGATGCCCTTGAAGTCTCAGCCTGAATGAACGCCGTCAACCCCAACGAAACCCCTGCACCTGTTCACACAAAGCTAGGTACAGACCTGGACACACACACACACACACACACACACACACACACACACACACACACACACACACACACACAAACCATTGATCTTTGGCTTTGAGCCTCCTCTGAATGAATTCCAATAAAGATTAGGATCATCATATTGCAGGGGACTGCAGCATGATACAGTTTCTTTTAATTTTGAACATTTTTAGGGACTGTATGAAAACTAAGGGCAGGGAGTTTAACTTTATGTTTAAAATATCCTTGTTATTGATATTTTCTTGAGTTAAGTTTACAAGAACACACACAACACCTTCCCAAAGATATCCCAAAATGATTAAAGGGATAAAAAAAAGGGATAGAAACTCTCTTGCACAAAATTGTTTAGTTTTTCCAACCTTTGTCAGATCTCTTGTGAAAAGATCTTTTCTTGTGCGACTAGACAGTTAAACCCTCTTAAATCCCTTCTAATGAATCAATCTATAAAAGGAATAATCACTCTGCCACACAATGGCTGTGTAATCTGGGTTGAGGGGTCGCTTTAATTGCTTTAATTTAACGGGTCACAAGTCAAAACGGTTTTATTAACCACCGCTTTATTCCACGATCACTTCCTTCGCTTCAGGTTTCAGAAAGCTTTGAAACCATATTAGTATGACTCAGAGTAAAATAACAGCTTCTCTTTCTGTATTCTTGTAGAAAGTGTGGTTTCTGCAGTGCCATTTGGCACATGCTTCTCATCTCCGTACACTGCTGCCCATTGAGCCTCCTCAAGGGATGACAAGCTGCTGACACAAACACCCTCCTCCACCCCCACAAGAAAACCCTACGACCCAGAGAGATGTGCCAATGTTGGCATCATTTTTGCTAAATGTCACCACAATGTGTTTTGGATTTGGGTTGCTGTGGTCTGCTGGCACGAGACCCAGTGTCATTTGTAGACTCACCTCAGCTGTGGTTTGGCAACATCGTGTGGCCCCGCTCTCCTCCTTGCTCTTTCTTTATTGCTCAGGTCAGCAAGACACAGATGAATCAGTCCATTTACAGGCAGCTGAGACAGGAGGTGAAGAAATACCGAGGAGGCTCCATATTCATGTTGCCAGGTTGTACTTTTCTCTCCCTATCACTAACACTATCTCCATCCACTTCAGGTTAGAGGGGATGGTTATATGCAATTATTTCTTTTGACTGCGCAAACTAACTTCATGGCATGCTGGCAGTGAAACAGAAGCCCTTTGTTCAGCCAAATTGGTTCAGCCAAAATGGGGTGTACAAACCATCATTCAGCACCACATAGCATCCTGCAGCAACAGACTGGCTGGGATGTTTTTGAGAACAATTATTTACATAATGAATTTCTCTCTTTTTGCTTTATGATGTGTGCCCTCTAGAGTTTGAGCCAGCAGGAATGGGTTTCTTGCTGAGAGTTAGATGACAAGATTGATAACAGTTTTATTTATGTATTGTAAATATGAAGCTACATCCAGGAGGTTTTTAGTTTAGCTTAACATAAAGACTGAATACAGCTGGCATGAGTTTATCTAAAGATAAATTAAAAAAACAAAAAAACACCTCTAGAGCTCACTAATGAACACATTACAAATGTTTGAAATAACAATTTGTAACTATTTCTTGGCTGGTCGCGTGTGTGTGTGTGTGTGTGTGTGTGTGTGTGTGTGTGTGTGTGTGTGTGTGTGTGTGTGTGTGTGTGTGTGTGTGTGTGTGTGTGTGTGTGTGTGTTATCTCTTGCCTTTCGTCCACCAAACTGCAACCTTCTGACTAATGGAAGCTGCACACAGAATTACACTCTGCTTCTGTGGGGATGAAATGACCTTAAAATGCGATGGTTGACCAGTCTGGTTATGGAGACTGAGCCAGAATCAGAGCAGGAGGCTGTCCTAGCTCATGCGCCATGCTCCCCATGACACATGCATGTTAATGACAGCTGGTCATTACTGTGTTGATCAAGCTCACGATTTGGACAGACATGGAACTCATGACAGCAATAATTATTAACACATTAAACCATTTTATAAACTCTTTTCTCACAAACCACACATATCTGTTGACCCATTCCAAAACGCATCCATGCTGCATTTGATAATATTTTAAACTCAAACACAATAATATTCTTTTTTGATTTTCCAGTTTGGTTGACTATCACTAGAGTGAAAAAAAAACTCTACTGTAAGCTACCTGCTCAGCACCAAACAGCTGACCGACACAGTTAGCAACTAGCTGGTGAACATTTAGTAGCTAAAGAGCCAGATATTTCCCTCAGGAGTTGGTGGAAACCAAAAGTAAAGCTAAAAGGAGAGTCAATATCTGACTTACTGTACATTGGCCAGGTCTTCAGTAGTCTGGGTAATTGGATGTACATTGCTGGGATAAAGCCTGACATCATGTCAGACTTTGTCCCTCCCCTTCCCTATCTCCGTATAAAGAAATACAAACAAGCCAGAGCTTTCTTTTCTCTTATCCCAGAATTTTTAAGCGGTGTCCTGTAGCCTGGCCAAATGCAAGACAAGGTCTCCAGAAACACAACTCCAAATGTTGCTCCGTGTCTGCTGGATGTGTAAATAAGCAACTGTTTGCCAACTTATCAGCTTTATAAGGTCATAATTAGTCAATGCTGTTTTTACAGCTTTATTTCCACTGCCTCTATAGTGGCTAAAAATGTGGTTGATTCCATCTTCTATTGGTTTGTAGGACTATAACCCAGTAAATAAATCCATGCACACATCAAAGCTTCAGCCTAAAAGCAGCTTTGATAGTCGCCTATGTAGTCCTCTTTTTTTTCCACCACAGTCCACAGCGACAGAGTGTTTTCAAAAGCCCAGAATATGTTTAGACTAATTTTCATTAAGTCCTGCTGAAGGTCGCAGACTCACAAGGCATTTCAGTGTCCTCCATGTTCAGTAAATACAGAAACGAGCTGCATTGCATAACCTCACTGCCTCAAACGACTCCACCTGTGAATGCATTTTATCAAACCTGAAACATATTCATTTGGAAAAGATGTATTTTTTTTCATGTAAGTAGCAAGACAAATAATTATACTTGTTAAAGGCAGGCAGGCTCCCTCTGAAAGTCTCTGCAATAATAATGCCACAAGTAAAACCTCAACAAGTAATAAGTTGGTTACACTTCATCCTGCTGTAAACATAGCTGCTATAGCATGAGATTGGTAAGTGGTGTTAGTGAGAGGGCAGCTATTTAAAGGCGAGTCTAACCACCGGGAGATGTGGTAAGCTGTTGAATCGCAGTGAGTCAGAAGGTTTGAGTAACAAATCTGAAGTCTTCCAATCACACAAACATGGCCGGGTCTTTCTTTGAATGCAGCTGTGTGAGTCATTTTGAGAGAATTTCTCATTTAAACAGTGGGCTGACATATGAGACTGTGTGTGTGTGTGTGTGTGTGTGTGGTGTGTGTGTGTGTGTGTGTGTGTGTGTGTGTGTGTACACACACATATGTGGGAGTAATCAGCTTAACATTGGATGGGAAGGGTGAAACGTACACTAACAACCTACGGACAACAACCACATGAGTGTTTACTGATCAAAGTAGAAACTACAGAGATGACCTGCCGTTGGATATCTTTCCTTTCGGTGGAAGAGGCCGCCCCTGTTGTATTGCCAAACTATTTTCATATGAATTCTGACCTTTTTTTTCCCAGTAAAAATAAGATTTAAAGGGACACCAGTTTTTGAAAGAAGACACAATCTTCCTCTTATAGATGAAATGTGGAATTCATAAGCAATAAAATACACCCTTGCTTAATTCAAAACACACAGTGTCTCGTGTTGTAATCCCTAAATCCCCAATTATAAATGTTTTTGTCCACTTTGGGTCATCATATCCGACAACATTGACATATATATTATCACAGTAAGCTGATATGGGGCTCTTCTAATTTATCTTTTTTGTGCCTCCTCGTCTCCTCTCCCCTTCCTCCTCCTGCCTGTGACCCAGAAATCGATCTAAGCGCGTCATCTTGAAGGATGTCTCAATTCCTAAAAGGCATCTCGAGGAAAGAGTAGAGAGGATGCTTGCCAGTGGAGCTACTGTATAAGTGAGGATGCACAGTTGTATCCTTTGCAGAAGTCTTTTCGGGACCTGTGACGTATAAAAGAGGCATGACACACAACTGGAATATGAAAACCATCAGCTTTGCCACACGTCCTATTTTACTGTCGTCCCTTTAAAATGACGGCTCCGAAGCACGGATGTCTGATTTTGTTAAATGGCTGCTGCCTCGACTCTAGTCTATATCGACGGTGTTTTATTTGAGCGATAGTTCCGGTGCCGCCGGAGGTTCCGCCGAGTGTCCCTCATTTTCGGCCGGATGTCCCTTTACCTTTCGCTTTCTTTGTGTTGGCATTCTAAACTCTGGTCGATTCGGGAAACATTCTCCGAGCTAGAACTGACAATGAAATTATATTTATCTTTTTTCAGTAAAATTCTCATCACACACTCGACAGCCATTTTAATTCCAGAGCTCGCCTCCCTACGTGCACATGTTCCACCAAAGTAAGTTCCTTCCGATTGTGATTGGTTTAAAGAAATGCCAATAAACCAGAGCACGTTTTTCTCCTATCCTGGAATGTTGTGTGGACTAGCCAGACCCCCCTCCGCAGCGCCGTGGAGGTAGGTCCGGCAATGTGAGACTACCTCGACTCCTCTCTCCTCGTGTCTCTTCCTCGCCTCCTCTACTCGCATCTCAGGTGGTAGGGACTAAGACACAAGGAGAGGAATCAAGGATGTACAAACTGAGAAATGAGAAGAGGAGACTGCAAACTTGTTTATCAAACAGTTAGCTATTTACACATTTAGCAGTTACGGAGCTCCATTATCATTCATTTGGAGTCGTAATTCCTTTCACCTGATGAATGTAAGTCCAATATTCACTCACTTGGTCACAAATGAAAAAAGAAAGGTTAAGAAATTCAACCCTTTAACTGATTACAACTTTGCAAATATGAATAGATAGATAGATAGATAGATAGATAGATAGATAGATAGATAGATAGATAGATAGATAGATAGATAGATAGATAGATAGATAGATAGATAGATTCTCTATGAATCACCCCTCATCATCCCACCCTCAGGATGCAACCCCAAAACACACCTGTGTATGTTTAGAGCTAAGTACTAATCCATAGCACCCACAGCTGGGTGCACTTGTTTTAGCAGAGTAAAGCTTGTTTCAGCCTTGCTGTACTGTTAGGTGGAGCACACTGAGTTGTGATATCATGTTTAAAATGTGAATTGTACTTTCACCCTTTTCCGGGTTGTTTTTAAATTAAATCACTTGGGATACTTAAAGGATAGTTTCAGAACTTGTCAAGTCTAACTTAAAATAACAGTCAGGTGTCTATCATGAACATTGGTTTTGCTTGCTGTAATCATTCATACTGGCCTTCCTAATGTTGCTTACTTTCAATGTGATTGATGGGTGACAAAATCCCAAGTCGTCTTTCTGTGCAAAGCTGTATTACAAACTTTATCTGAAGCTAATATGAGATTCAACAGTCTTAATTAAACACATGAAATTGGTACCACAGTTTCTTTTTTAAGTACAAAATTACCATCACCTCAATATAATTTTTTGAGACTTCTTTTTTCAAGGACAATTTCAATTTCAATTCATTGACCACAAATGAGAAGGTCTGTATATTAAATCACTTATTAGTTTTTTTTAATGACATAATGTTCTTATTTATTTATCTTTTAAAGGTCCCATGGCATGAAAATTTCACTTTATGAGTTTTTTTTAACATTAATATGCGTTCCCCCAGCCTGCCTATGGTCCCCCAGTGGCTAGAAATGGCGATAGGCGTAAACCGAGCCCTGGGTATCCTGCTCTGCCTTTGAGAAAATGAAAGCTCAGATGGGCGAATCTGGAATCTTCCCCTTATGAGGTCATAAGGAGCAAGGTTACCTCCCCTTTTTCTGCTTTGCCCGCCCAGAGAATTTGGCCCACCCATGAGAGAGAGACATCATGGCCACACCCCCACCCTCTACCCTCTCTCCTCTTCAATACAGACACAGAAATGGCACATCCTAAGGAAAGCTCATTGTGGGACTGGCTCTAGTGGCTGTAATTCTGCACCAAGGCTGGATTTCGGGAAAGAGACTTCAGATACAGTATTAGGGGACCACTATATAAAAGCATCCAAAGAGCACCATGTCATGGGACCTTTAAAAAAAAATGCTCCAGGTTGAAAATATTGCTTTCATCCAAAAACGAAATGTTAAAAACCTGATTCATTTCATTTCAATTGAGAAGAACCTACTGTGTGCCTAAGTTTTCTGGCATTTAGTGGACATCTCGTCCTGTTAGTTTTTCTGGATGGACCATTAAAGGGATAAACACAGACCCAAAGCCTCAAAATTGCTGCTGCTGCTGCTGATGGATTTTCTTTCTTCTACTACAAGCTGTGAAAGACCACTATAGAGGCTATACTATGTATACTAAATCTTATGTGATGGATATTGTTCTCTTTATTAACATAGGCTAAATAACTGCACTGTCTTACAGGCCACTGTAGGCTTGAATACAGAATCTCTCTCTCTCTCTCTCTCTCTCTCTCTCTCTCTCTCTCTCTCTCTCTCTCTCTTTTTCTCATGAAGTCATTGCCGAGCAGCCACTCAGTGCCGGGCTAAAGCTGAAGGAGCGCTGTGGACTCCACAGTTGAGGATCTCTGGAGCCGCGGAGACAGCTCAGCACAGTGCGCTCAGGTTGACAACAGCAGCAGCCCCTCTACAGCCTGCCCGCATGGAGATACCACCAACCCCGACACCATGCACTGCACCTATAAAAGCTCCAACAACACAGTCTTTTGTCTAGCCTGAGGGGGGAAAGTCTGCAAGATCACTTTCCTTGCTCCGCTGAGGTGGACCGAGCGTCAAAGTATTTTTTCTCTCTTCTTTTTCGGCCAGCCCGTTTCTCTTTTTTCCCCTTCCGCGTCTCGCAGTCTCGCATATATATATATATTTATTTTTTTTACTTTTTTTCCCGCTTGGAAAAAAAAGCACTGCTGTTTCTCCGAGTCTACCTGCTCCGCTGCTCGCCCAGCACCCATGAATTCAGATAAAAATGTGTACCTCGGCAGAGACAAAGGCATCATGCGAAAGAGAGCCTTGCTCCTTCGGAAAGGATATCGTTACCAGTCAGTCTTTTTTTGAAAGTAATCTCCTACATAGAAGTGGCACTTTACATATGAGGCCACACAATGTGTCTTTCACCTTGTGAATTGGGGGTTTAGCCAGGGTCTGCTGTGTGTGCGCGCAGAGATTAGGAGCCCCCAAAACCTATAATGCATCTAAGGAGAGTGTAGTCATACCGTAAAACCGACTCTGATGTTCACCTCTCTGGCAAAAAACACATCCCAATGTATTTTGTTGATCTCGTGCGCTCACCTTTCCTATCGGACTGTGGTGGGAACCGTTACGCACGGATGCATTTCGTCTGCACCTGACTCTGCAATGTTGACAAAGCTGCTTAGTGGCGCGCAGTCAATCGTCATTTTATAGTCAAAATCTGGTTTCGATTGGGCAGTCCGGCAGTGCCTCAATGCTGTTCAATCATGCACCATAGAGGGCTGAGAATATGCAGTTTTTAATTTCACCCACAGGAGATTATTTGGGAGATCAAATCACCTGCTGTAGTCTTATGAGGAAAAGCTGTACACCTGTGAGTTCACACTTCCTGAGGTGACTAACACATGAAGGCATGAGGTCTCGGTGACCACATAATGTGCAACTGATGTGACTTCTCAGCGTGGTACCACTGATTTTTGACAAATCTCCTGGAGGTGTCTGAGATATGTGGCCTTCTGGCAGCTCCAACAGGATGACACCGGTTGTGTGTCCCCGAGCTGTTTGAATATTAAAACCTGCCCTGCTCACTCCCTTGTCTAAGTCATTTGTCAGTTTGTGTATCGTGGTGTGGACCAGTAAACAGCTGGTATTATTTAAAGGCTTTCACTTTTGCTGATGTATCACCAGTACCTTCCTCTTTAGCGCTCACTGTCCACAAGACTTCCTAGCTGAGGATTGTTTGTCAAGACCTGTGTGAGAGCATAATATAACCCATTGGTACTGTGTAGAGATGGCCCGATACCATTTTTTGCTTCCTGATACCGATTCCGATACCTGAACTTGCGTATCGGCATTCTATTCTATTTACTGTCATGTAAAAGCAGAAAATTCAAACCATCAAAATGACTTGATTATCAAAATAGTTTTTTCCCATTGACTTATTGCTGTAGCTGTAGTTGTCATTATCTAGATTACATTGTCTGTAGAATATTGTTCTGATTACATCACCCCCCGTACTTCCACCTCCACTCTCATTTCCTGCTATTTCAGTCAATCTGCGGAGGTGTACAAGAAGTGCAAATTTACTAATGAAACTTGCTTCATTGCCCTTATAGCTGATAACTTTGTCTCAGTATGCGATAGTGAGACTTGTTGCTATTGGAGATGTCTCTCCAGGCTGACAGGTCCCACTTTCCAAATGGAGGTATGTATTCAGGGTGCATGCAGGGTTGAGATCTGGCCAGCTTTGTGCCAAGCACTTACTTTCAAATTACACATCTCTTCTAATTAGCTTGATTTATCCTGTGTATTGAAGGAGCTTGTTCTTTGTCTGTGTTTCCATGGGCCCAGAGTCGCAGTGTAAGGCTTCCTGGCAGACTGTCTCTCAGACACTAGCAGTTTAACAGACAATCAATCAGAGCCAAGCCTCAAGTGCTACTGCATGGGGAAATAGATTCTCCGCTATACTGAGGGAATATGAAAGACACTCAAGTAAAAAGCTGCTGCTGAGAAGTCTGTGTATAATTCTTTGTACTGCAGAGATGCATGAGCTAACAGATCCAACACCTTTTATACAGCACACACCGTATGTTAGAAACATGCTTTCACATGGAACACACACACACACACACACACACACACACACACACACACACACACCCACACAATGGCTGAAGTGTTTCCATGTGATTGCCTGTGGAAGTATGTCATGAGGTAGTTTTATCTAGACATTGATCTGCTCTCTTTTTTTCCTCCAGCCTACAGTACACAATACAACACAGTACAGTCACAAGAGAAATCTGAGGGGACGTGAGATTATTAATGAGGCAGGAAATAAGAAAAGTTCGGCTACCAAGGTCAGAGGTCAAAGAAGGAAAGTACAAGCATCACATAATTGTATTAAGGTAAAAAAAGAGAGTTCTCTGCGCTTCTGCAGACCACAACAATCCGGTGCAACCAAGGCAGGACACAACAGTATAAAATAGCAAAAAAATTGGCAGTGCAACACAGATGTCTTCTTACTTGATGGTTTTATTTCTTAAAGTGCATAACAGTGACTAACGTTTCGATGTAAGGTTACATCTTCATCAGAGTCCTACACGTAATTGTAATTTGAGTAAATGTTCTTTGTTACTTTCCACTACTGGTGTGAAAGACCTCTTGAGAGTGTGTCATGAATCCAAATAAAAGATTATGTTAAATCTTAACGAGAAATTAATAGTGTTAAATTCTCATGGTCTGTGCTAATCTCCACACGTTAATCTGCTTTGGGATAAATGCATCACATCACATGATTATTTCTGACTGTGTTTTGGACACTGCTTCGTAGTGACTAAGCCTTATCTAACAAAGCCAGCGGACTGCCAGTTGGCAGATCTTCTCACTGACAGCAGGTTGCTGCAGCGTTGCAGGTGAAATCAGAAAAGCTGAATGGTGTACTGGAACCAATTCTTCTGTCATTTCCCCATGCTATGCTGTTTGCAGGTGGTTAATACTGTAGTTGCAGGTGATTGTGTGTGTGTGTGTGTGTGTGTGTGTGTGTGTGTGTGTGTGTGTGTGTGTGTGTGTGTGTGTGTGTGTGTGTGTGTGTGTGTGTGTGTGTGTGTGTGTGTGTGTGTGTGTGTGTGTGTGTGTGTGTCCACATTTGTCAGGACTTAAAGGGGAAATCCACTGATTTTCCACATCAAAGTCTGTTTACAGGTTTTTGCGAGTACTGCTGCATACATGAAAACAGTTGTGTAAGTCCTTTTTTGGCCCCTGAGGGAGCTGTGCAAAATATAATAGAAGACTACAAGTTTGAAAATGAAGGAGTTAAAAATAAATGAGCTTACGGGACCTCTGCTCCTCATCTCTGGTTGAGGCTAGCAGCTTGTGGCTACATTAGCCGCTAGTAGCATTAGTACACACCCGAATCTCCAACTAAACTGTCGGTGGTCAAGTTGCATTGTGTTTAGTGTAATGCGTAGAATAACAAAATGATAATATTTTGGTTCTGCTGCATCGATTTTTGACCATTTAAAAGAAACTGTCCATCAAATGGAAGTAAGAAATGTGAGCTTCCTATACATTAAAAACGCAAAACTTTAGGCAGGTTTGTTGCCCTTGAATCTTGAACTTGACAAGAGTGCCTGGATGTCCTCCAGGAACAACGCATCCTAACCTATTTAGTGCCTTTTCCATTAATTTTCACAACAATTGTAGCCTAGCATATCAACTCCGCCTGCCACTGAACTCTTGGCTCTGGTCTGCTTCAAATCTCTTCCAGTCAACCCCAGCTAATTGTGTGTGAATGAGATTAGGCTACACGGTGACACTTAAAGGAGCCAGGAAATCACTGCCTCGGCTCTGACCACAAACTGGCAGAACAAACATAACTCTAAGAGACAGTGCCAGAGAGACAAAGGGATATTTTGAACAGGAGGAAGAATGATTGATTTCAAATGATGCCAGTATCAAAGATCAGAAAAAGCCAGCACTAGGCTTTCTAATGAGTTCAACGGAAACATCAGCAAATTCTGATGCGGTGGAAACTAACCTCATTGCGTTTGTCTTTAGGCTCACTTGTCAATCCATAACAGGACCTTTTGTAGTTCATTTAAGGAAAGGCATGTGCAGGCAGGGAGCAGAGAAGCCCATTTATCATTGGGCTAACACAGGGCAATGTGTGAATAGAACATGTTACTCTGGTTTAATTTTGTAACGTAGACTTCACAAATACGTTATAAGTTGCTTGTTCACGGTGTAGGAAGGCAAGATAAGGTTTGACAGCTTGGATTAGTTGGCTTGGAAATGTCTGCTGCTCATTAATCAGTCCAGTCCCTCCTTGCTTTTGCCATCAATGCATGCCACCATGAACAAAAAGCTTCTCATAAAGCAGGGATAACTTCACCCTGCAACTGCGGCCGCATTAACGGTGCAAATATAGCGTAGATCCCCGGCGGGTTGCAGTCACCAAAACTCTGACGGACTATTTCACTCACTTATCCTCCTCTCTCCCTAAACCTCTCCCTTCAGAAGTTATTTAAGTGCATTTGCTTTGAAATGCTATCAGTGTCTACATTAACCTCTCCCACTGCCAATCCCAAAATGTTTTGTGACTGGAGCCAGATGTAGTGCTGCGTTCAGGTGCTTTGTAAAGGGATGGGTGAGGGAGCATTTGTGCCTTTTTAAAGAGAGAAAAAAAGAGAAGGAAATGTGTATTGGGGTTTGTGCTTTTTGTGGTTTAGTGGTGAAGCTTTTACAGTAGGCTTTAAAGCAGAATGTGAATAAAGAACATGTTTTGAATGTCAGATGTGTTTTCTATGTTTTTAGATCTAAAAAATACATTGTACACGGACAGGACCGTATTGATGTGCTCTCTAACAGACGGGAAGGTGGTTGTGTTAGGCTGGGCTGCTGGGGTCTCCCTCTGTGTTACAGTCTGTCATAAAGCACACAGTGGGAAGTTGAATTGATGGACTTCCTGACATTTTTGCTGACTTAAGGCACTTCTCTGCTTTGCATACTGTGAACTTATTTAGCTCTCACACACGTTAGACAGACGCATATCACAGACACATATTTGTACCCTCGTAGTTTGGATGTGTGTTTGCATTACACACGAAAGAATGAAGAAGCAGTGTGTCTTAATTTGACATCTAAAATTTTATTTTCATTATATTAATCGAACAATTATTAATTGTTGGGTCAACAAGTCCTCCACATTAAATGACGAAATACGTTGTTGTTACCGACACAGAAGCATTTTCTGATCCGACGCCCCAATCAGCAGGTCAACCTCATTTGTCGGTGCCTTCCAAAACCATTTAAAGTTTTAAGACTATTTGGTCAAGAAACATCCTGGTTTAGGTTGAAATTACTACTTCATTAAGATTAGGGGACTTTTGTCATCATGGTTAAAAAAAGTCTTTGTCACGCTATGATACTGTCACATGATGTTCTCCTTTGCTTCCGACGGACAGGAGTAATAAGTACTACGGCCGCCAGAGGACTTTGTCACTTGAATGTAAAAATATGTTGATTTTGGGAGATTGTAGTCTCGCTTTTGCCAGACCTTCATCCACCTGCGGTCTGGCTAGTCCACACAGCATTCCAGGATGGGAGGAAAACGTGCTCTGGTTTATTGGCATTTCTTTAAACCAATCACAATTGTCTTGGGCGGTGCTCAGCACAGGGAAAAGCCTCGGGAAGGAACTTGTTTTGGTGGAATGTGTACGTTCAAAAGTTGTTTTAGTCGTGCAACAGAAAACTTAGATTGGACAGATAGTCTAACTAGCTGTCTGGATTTTCCCTGCAGAGATCTGAGAAAAGGTTAACCATAGTCCTCATACACAACACAAAGGAAGCCCAAGGCAATGGACAGCCGGCCTAAATGAGTGAAATCCGGGCAGAATTTCCGTCGGCAACGGAGCAATCCCGGAAGTGGAACATCAAGGATATAGACTAGGAGGATTGCTAATGCGACTGATGCTGTCGTTTTTCTTCCACCTGTCCACCCAAAAGTCACGTCTTCAAATGTATTGTTTTGTCCAATTAACAGTTTAAAACCCAAATATATTTACTCTACAATCATAGAAGAGCAAGAAAAACGGGAAATATTCACATTTGAGAAACTGGAATCACTAGTTTTTTGTAAAAGAATTACAAAAAGAGCACTCCACTGATTTAGAGTTTTACTTCTAAACATTGATGATGGACATTTTTTTTATAAAAGGGATCTAGATTGATGCAGCAGAACCAGATATATATTGTTCTTTTTGCTTGCCAAAAGATGGCCACTACATTACCCTCAATGCAGCTGGACCGCTGACAGATTAGTTTGAGATCCGGGTGGGATATGCTAGTAGCGGCTAACGTAGCCCCAATCTGCTAGCCTAAAGCAGAGATGAGGAGCGGGCTACAAAGGTCTGGTTAACTCTCTTCTTTCGAACTCTTCAACCCCAAATTTTTTTATCATTTTCATTTCATACTTCAGCCCAAACCACGCTTCCCCAGGTGACATCACTTTCTCACTCAGGCAGCTTATCAGACTTCCCGCAGCTCCGTCTGGAGCCACAAAAGATGTTACACAACTGTTTTGACATATGCAGCAGTACTCCCAAAGACCTGTAAACAGACTTTGATGTATAACCGTTTCAGCTCCAAAAAAAAAAAAAGAAAAAAAAGAGGTTGCTCCCAGGAGTTACGATTGCATACACGGTGTTGGTGCAATATTATATCAATTGTCTGATTTCCATAGAAGGTTGTAGCTGGGAAATTGAAATAGTGTGCAAGGCTGGTTCTGCTCTTCTCAGCCGTACAGTCAGTCCCTCAGTGAGGTCTGATAAACACTGGACTGTAATCACTCCCATATGTGGCTGCATAGCTCAGCATAACCCAGCACAGTTCAGCCATGCGCACAATGCAGCGCACCAGGCTCATTTAGACAGAAAAATAGATTCAAATTACTGGAAGAAAAAAATGCAACAAAAAAAAGGAAAGAAAAATCCCTCACTTGATTATAGCCCTATGTAAACTTCTATTCTTCGACTGAAACATCTGCTCCCATTTAGGGCTTTAAGACACATACCTACACATTAAAATGCACTGTGCACCGCTCCGGGAAAGCTTGGAGGCTGGAAAAACATTTCCCTTTATAGTTGGCTTGAATAAGCCCAGCGTAGAGCGAGTTGTAGGCTACTTAACGCAAGCTATCGGTTGAGATGTATACAAGACTCCTATTCTGGGGAGTTGTATAAACGTCCTTTTTTTCCACGGGTCACTGTCAAGGATGATGCAAAATTAAAGTGAGTGTGTGTTGAAGTATGTAAGATCAAAGGAAGTCTGCACAGTATGGGCACAGTCTGTGTGTACACTGTGGGCTGCTCCACACCAGCTCACTGCCCCCTTCATAACCCTTAAAGAGCAATCCAGGAGAGACAGAGGAGGAAATGGAGCCTGTGAAGGGTTACTCTTGTACATTTTTACCCTGCGGTTTTTCAGGGAGGCCAGCCAAAACCTCCTCTTGGTTAGAGAGCAAGCAACAGAAAGAAAGAATGAAAGAGATGGAAGTGCAGATTGAAAGTATATGTAGAAACATCGAAGAAGGGTCTATTTTCAGCAAAGGTTGTAAATATGTGGCTCAAATTAAGTTGTCGAAGTGTGGACATTCTTTAAAAAACAGCTCACAGGGAGTTTCCCCAACTGTAGGCCTCTTACATTCACACTAGTATATAGATGATATTACATGTTGCTATTTCTTCTGAGCCATTCTGAAATAAGTCTGCATTTACTTTTCCATCACCTTTCAGTTTTTTTTTTTTTTGTAAAACTCAAAAAACAATGTGATGTAGAAGACACAGGTGCACATTTACAGGAAATGTGAGCACATGCACAAGTAAATACATCTTCCAGTAGTGAGTGATAGGCTTTACTAATCCCTCTATTGCACTTTGGTTCCACAGAGCACCACCAAGTCTTTAGGACCCTTACAACAGATCCAACAATCAGATTTTAGAGGTAGTTTTGTAGGTTTCACCAATCTAGAGCCAGCACACAAAAACCACACCTACATGAGCTGTTAATAGCTGTTCAAGCCTGTTCAAGAATGTTATATTTGTCATATTTGCCATTTATGATAGTATTTAAACAGCATTTTGTGAATTGTAGGGTGGAAGTAAGGAATACGATGATATGCATTGTTTTTCTTTTGCAAAGGCAACCAAAAAGAAAAGACTGAGATTCCAAGCATATTATCTCTAAAAATTACTAAATGACTTAATAATAAAAAACAAGTGTCCATATGTATGTTTCCAGTACACCATTTCTAAAGCATATGTCACATGTTGTTCTACATACAGTACATCATCATCACACATACGTTTTTTTAAAGTTGTTATTCCCTTATTGAACATTGTTGCCCTGAGTCAACAAAAAATATCCAGGCGGGGGTGATAATACATTTTTTAATTCACTTGATGATGATCAGAATATTCCAATCTTCCACACAATAGTGTGTAACATATAATGTAAATTCATGCAGTAGATGGTTAATATCACCTATACATGATGAAATAATAACTAATATATTGTATGAATAAACTCGCAAGTCATATACAATCCATTATTTTCTCATTTAATTCTAATAAAAGGTATAACCACAAGAGGGCAGACCCTACCTGTTAAAAGCAGTGATGTTACCTTATGGTGGAGGGTCAGTGGTTGTAAAAATGTAATTCAAGAAAAAGCATTCACACTTTGGATATTTGTCATTTAATATGAGCACAGCTCTGAGGAAATCAAGCTGATTAGCTGCAGAAAAATTCAAAGTATGAGTTGTTTCTAAGCAGTTGAAACAGTATAAAAATGCCATGCCTGGTACAGTACAGTGGTCATTCATACTTTTCCACTAGGAGGAGTAAGTGCATTAAGAAGCAGTGCCATTTATGTGGAGAGCAGGTGGACTTAAGTAGCTCCAGCTGAGGGTTTTATCCAGACATAGACAACAAACCCACTGTTTTTCTTTGTGTTCTGGAACGGAAGTTGTTGTTATTGCCCACAAGTACTAATGCATCCCTTATTTTATTCAGGACTAAAGTGCATTGTCAGTGTCAAAACAAACTTTACAAAAGCACACACACACACACACACACACACAACATGTAGCCAAAAGGCGAAGGGCAGGGTGGTGTCCGGTCGGATCGTTACAGACAAAAGGTTAATTCACCTGATCACATTTAATGAGAGTGCCATCATCAATCGCTGCAGCCTGACACGGTGACATTTCACTGAGGCCACATGGTGACCTGCTGGCATTTAGGATGCACGCTAGAAACAAAGAGGCCATGGTCTGAATCCAAATCATCTGCACGTTTGTGTATGCACGTGTGTGAGGATGTACTTATGTGTGTAAATGACTGCCATTAGAGAATATCTTAAACTGTCAAAGAAGCACGATACTGACTGCTCATTGAAATGTACATCTAGAGGTTTGAACTCATAAGAGAGTCAGTTGTTGAAGAAGTACATGGATCCTTTACTTGAAGGGACTGTACTCAACATTCATAAAAATGAATAGAGCAGCAAACAAATATTTGCTTTGTGAAGATATAGTGAAGTAATGGCATCCTGATCAGAGAATGAAGTCACACTCCCTCTGTGTGTGTTGTAATGCGAGCTTCTCTGTTCTTTGTTTTGATAGCCGGTCCGGACGTGTGTGCATGTGAGTGCATGTGGCCATGAAAAAACATAGATATTTCACGTATTGGGGAAAGGTCTGTGAGAGCCATATGGAGGCAATCCCAGCCCGCTGTTTTTCCCAGTAGTACTTAAATACATTACTTGAGTAAATATACTTTCTACCACTGCCAAAAACGTCACTGTCTAAGCTAAATGTCTTCTTGAACTCACCATTTAGCTGCTTCTATTTTTCCATTGTGGTGCAGGTTGAATCATGTAATATTCAAATGAAGCCATTTACTGCTTCCTCCTCCAGGTTATATTATTAAATATTATCCAGGGATCTAAGCTTCATCAATGACAGGTGGCCGGTCTGTTGATTTGCATGTTGTACCTGGATGTGTGTAACATAAAAAAAACACCTGCTGCTTTTAGTAGTGTGTTATACACTTTGCATTTCAGTGTGTGTTTTTTTTTAACTCATTTGCATATCTATGACTCCCATTGGATCCAATGGGGTGCAGTGTCTGTAGCATCACATCTAATCACATTGTACGCTCTCTCACACACAAAGTAATAGAGGCTTTATTTATCCTACGCGTGGGAAAGGTGCCGTGGTCAGACATGGCTTACTTGGTGGGACTAAAGGGCCGGAATGGCAGCTGTCCAGAGAGAAGGCAGCATAGCTCTGAGGGATTAGCACACTATTGAGTCAAGAGCTCCTGATCCACGTCATGCAGCTTCACAGGCTTCAACTGCTGAGGCTAGCGTGCGAGTGCATATGCATACACACTTGCATTTAGTGCACTTGTGCACTACAACCCTTCCTGGCATGGACACATGGATTAAACCAACACACTATAATGCTTACACCTACATTTCTAACCTGATCTTTGAAGTTCAATTTGTCAGGGGAATGCAAATCCTGGGATAGTCTATCACTGCTGGGTCCCATACACTTGCATGTACAAGAGTTGAAGATTGAGGGTTATAGTTTTTGTTTTACCTCCTACCTAATGCTGAAGCCCTCAATAGATCCAAAAGACAAGGCTCACTGGTTATTCATTATAATGGAAGCTTGCATTTGAGGGTGTGTGAACCCTTTAGGTTTGCTTTAACAGCACTCCATTGCTTTCATGACATAATGCAAAATTTGACACATACTGTAGTTTGAGTTGAGTTAATCCATGTGCAAATGGAATGCTGATTTAAATAAAAGGTGCCATCCAGCCGGAAGAATAATGGTTGGATCATTTTGTCATGAATACTGCTGAAACAAAGATTCAGCATCTCTAAAGGGAAGAGTTTCTGCTTTTTGTCATAATAAATTTAAACACCTTGCAGTGGATTCTGTTTACATTCACTGTTTCTCACCAGAATGTGTGTGTCCTTAAAGCCCAAAAGAATTGTCACATGCTTCCTCAAACATTTGCAAAGCACATTTTTGGAAGAATTTGAGACCTACCCCCATGTTTGCTTGTGCTTGCTAGCAGTCTTCTTCTTACTTGCCTGTGCTGGCACATTGCTATAGTATCTTGGCACATTACCGCCACAAATTTTTCGGATAGTGGAATAGCTGTGCGTGATATAGATAAAACTCTTAAAAACATTGCTCCATAGCGCTAGTAGTGGTCAAAAACACTCTGTCTGTGGGATTATTGCGTTTTGCATCCCCCTCGGTCTATGTTAATTGTTCCTACTCTGTTACAGTATGCCAATTTCCCAGCCTCAGTCTTATCTTGTCCTGTGAGATATTAAGATTTACTATTTGCTGACAGTGTTACACAAATGTTATGACAAAATGATTCAATCGACTCATTGGTTTCTTAAAGGGCAGCTATTATATAGCATTTTCAGGATTATACTTGCATTTTGTGTTTGTACTAGAACATGTTTACATGCTTTAATGTTAAAAAAATAGTCTCATACTGCCCATGGCTACTGCACCTGTATTCACCCTCTGTATGAGACACTTTGTAGGAGCGCCTGTCTCTTTAAAGCCCAGTCTGCTGGGATTGGAAAGAAAGAAAGAAAGAAAGAAAGAAAGAAAGAAAGAAATGACTAGCATTGTCCAAGATTACAGCTATTATTCACGTTAGCATGTAGCTACTTAGGCTAATAGTTAGCAGTATGCTAACGTTAGATTGTAATGGAACAAAGCAGCATTTTCCAGCGTCAAAAATCGCAGATAAAGGCTTCTGAACCAAACACTACCCTATCGGACATGTTTCAGCAGTAACGCGACCCGGAATTGGGGTGAATTTAACAACATTGGCAGCCCAGATGACATTGTTTACTGCCGATAGCCATGTAGCTACTATAGTTAGCAGAGACTAATGGAATATAACGGCACTTTCTACAGTCAAAAATCACAAAGCGGCTTTTAAACCAAATTAAAACAGAAAATGTTTCAGGAGTAATGTGACCTGGAATTGGGGAGAATTTAACAACACTGGTGGTTACATGCTACAATGTTAACACTGCAGTGGCTTAAAAAAAAACTCCAGTCCTGCCTACTCAGAGCAGATGACCAATCATAGAAGGCCGGCTTAGAGTTGCATAACACTTAGTAGAAAAAACAGTTGAAACCGGAGAGTTCTGAACAGTTTGAAATCTGAACGATTTAGCTCACAGGGATTTGTCTAAAATACGTTTACCTCATTATTTGAAGTTTGGGCCACGTTTAACATGAAAATCCAACATTATAACATTGTAGATACGACAGAAAACATGGAAAAGCGTAATATGTCACCTTTAACGACAAGTTGATTTACAGATTAGTATTCGATTGTTTTCCAGGTTTTTTTTTGCCAAATATTCACTGGTCCCTTTTCTCAAATGTGAATTTCTCTTTTTTCTTTTTAATAAGACTGCTGTGATAGCAAATATCTTTGGGTTTTAATGTGCTGGTTGAATGAAAAGAAAAGCTATTTAAAGACCTTGGGCTCTGGTTTATGGTGGTGTCAACTATTTGCTGACAATGTAAGGGCGATTAATTAAGAAAATAATCACCAAATTCATCAATAATTAAATAAATAGTTTTATGTAGCCATATTCGTGAGATAATTTAACAGTCACTTTGTCTTAGATCAGTGGAGATGAAGGGAGACATCGGGAAAGACTCAAACACAAACACCTCTTGTGTCTTCTTTTCCATTGTGAGGAAGCAGTGGATTATATTTGTCACCTGGAGCGGGCTGCTGCCACATTCTCTCATGGCAGCTTTGTTATGCATTTAGGAGGATACTGTAGCTCCTAGGCCACATTAACAACAGTAAGTCTTCCCCTTCTGACTTCCCTTGTTACAGTTTGGCTTCACAGGCAACAGGTGACCATTGAAAAACCAGACGCCTTTATGCAAAGGCCTTGTGTGTGTGTGTGTGTGTGTGTGTGTGTGTGTGTGTCTCTAATTAGAGGCAGGGGTGTTCAGGTATCACAGGTTAATTGTTTGTAACTCGATCCTGACGTGAGAAGACAAGGGTTTTATTTTCAGTGGTGTCTTTTTAAAAAAAATATTAATTTTTCTTTAGGTTGTTGTGGATTCCAGCTGCATTTCAACAAGAGTTTTTTTTTTTTGTTCAAAGATTTGTTCTGGGCATTTCAGCCTTTAATGGAAAGGACAGCTATATATGAAAGGGGAGAGAGAGGGGGAAGACATGCAGGAAATCGTCCAGGTCGGACTCGAACCCTGGACCTTCTGTGTCGAGGCATACACCTCTATATATGTGTGCCTGCGCTACCAACTGAGCTAACACGGCTACAACAAGTTATTTTTAAAAGAAGTCACATTCAGAGAGAGTAAATGCCATGTGTGTTGGTGCTGTAGCTTTAGGTGTTTTCCTGTGGTGTGGCATGCCACAGAGGGGGGTTTCTACTGATTAAAAATTGATGAGCAGCTGAGTGCCGTGTAGCCTGAGCCATGCATTCCTGCACTCTTGTGTGTGTGTGTGTGTGTGTGTGTGTGTGTGTGTGTGTGTGTGTGTGTGTGTGTGTGTGTGTGTGTGTGTGTGTGTGTGTGTGTGTGTGTGTGTGTGTGTGTGTGTGTGTGTGTGTGTGTGTGTGTGTGTGTGTGTGTGTGTGTGTGTGAGAGCTGGAGACACAGGCTGTGGCTGGGCGCTATTGTGAAGGTATCAGATTTACCTAAGCTCACATTCCGTGTGTGTGTGTGTGTGTGTGTGTGTGTGTCATGTTTTTGCCACATCCCATTGTTTTCTTTATGTGTAACATCTTCAATATTTTCTTTTCTTGTATTCCACAATCTGACAAACATGTTCTGTTTGGGGTTCCGGAGACCCCGGAGCCTTTTTAACAGCTTAAACAAAACACAATTACCATTGTATCACCATTGTTCACAACCTGGCAACCCAAAAGTTGGTCTTCTTATTAATGGCTTATAACTGTTCTATAAAGCATTACATCCATTGCTAACTAATAATATAGCAATTAAAGCCATTAGTTACAACTTATACTTTATGGGGACGTATTAGCAAGTGGTAGGAACAATGTGATTGATTTCAAAATAAAAAGATGATATATTATAATAATTGGACAGGATTTCCTGTGTTCCTCTGCTCCATATGACAGGAATCCGATTTGAGAGCATAAAATCATAAATGCATGTGTAAATTTATCTTCTTTTTTTTCTCTCCGTGCTCACACCGGATGATGTCTTTCATCCTGACATCACTTTGCGCTCCAGGATATTGTAACTGTATAGAAGCTTCACGTAATTGACGGTGATGTAACAGCAACTCAAAGAAGGGGAAAAAAAACTACAACCCGATAATAATACTCTGCTCTGAATGGTGCCTTTTGCTCTGCAGAGAGAGAGAGAGAGAGAGAGAGAGAGAGAGAGAGAGAGAGAGAGAGAGAGAGAGAGAGAGAGAGAGAGAGAGAGAGAGAGAGAGAGAGAGAGAGAGAGAGAGAGAGAGAGAGAGAGAGAGAGAGAGAGAGAGAGAGAGAGAGAGAGGTTCCGCTTCATCATCATGCTGTGACCAGTTGCGCGCAGAGACCAGAGCCAGACAGAGTCCGACCACCAACAGGGCTTCGATCAGCTGTTGTCGGAGTTTGCGCTGCAGTGCCGTTACGGCGCTCTTAACGAGAAGAGAAACCCACGGAGAGAAAAGGAGACGCCGGTTTGTTGTTGTCTCCTGTCCGCTGGACTGACATCGCATGGGGACATGAACAGTGTGGATCCAGCCTCTAACAAACTGTTGACTTTCAATCAACGGTAAAAAAAACTAACAAAAAAAAAACCTTATCTGTGTTTCCGCATGCCACCTCTCATCTGTTGAATGCATAGCTCTTTGTCGTCGCTCTGTCATATCCCTGCAGCACTGGCATATTTGATCATGCAGACCCGAACAAATGAGACAAAGCAGAAGACACCTGCTCCGGTGTGCAAACAGTTTTTGGTGCCCTTTTACGCTCTTCAATCGGCAAATAATGTTTCCACTGTTTTGGTCGAGTTTTGATACTTGTCTAGTTATGCAAATTGCAATTGCAAAATGTGTTGATCTTTTTCCGTTTACTCTGGGATGGCTGGGAAACTGAGCGCCACTGAATCCACAAGTCTCCAGTCTGGAAGTATTGACTGTCCTCAACAGACTCTTTTAGTCACAACACCATTTAATTGAACCACAGCGCAGGTTTATGTGCAGCTTGGTCGACAGTTTTATGAAATTCTAAACTGAGTCGGTGCGGGTATTCTGTGCGGGTATTCTGTTGCTTATTAGCCTAATTGATCCATCTCCTTTTTTGAAAGCAGATATTTAAGTATGTGCATGGAAAATTATGAATTATGCATGACATGCTTTTCATGCATGCATGTTGATGTTACTGTAGAGTGGAGGTGCATGCAGCTCTGGCATATGTTGCCACACTAAAAGCATGCATCTGGCTTAAACCCTGCAGATGAGTTCAGATGTACAGTAGTCCAAGTCCTGCAGCTCTTTATCAGCAAGAGACTGGGGCTGCAGTGACAGAGAGAGAGGTCTTATAGTGAACATAAAGCTCTTATGGCACAGTGCTGCCAATAGCAGAGACGCCTCCTTTCCATGCCGCATCAATTGTGCGGAGAGGGAAGAGCCAAAGATGTCCTGAAATTTCCATGAAATGCTATATGACTTATCAAAATGCTGTCATGGCTTGTTATGGCATGAATTGCCTTTTTTCCCTCCGTTTTGTGTAATAATCATCTGCATCTTTGTCCGCCTCTTCCTTATATTTCTAGATTCTATACATCACTGTTGCAAATTTACTTTTTTACTTCTTTTGTTAAGAATAATATAGAGGCTCTGATAGAAAAGTGTATGATGGGTTAGTATTCATCTGCACTGTGCATGTAGTGCACCAATCTGTAACTTGTTTTTGAAGAAATTAACAATCACGTCTTACCGCAGAGATCAGATAATTCAAATTGGGTGAAAATGGTTTACTTCCCAAAATGAATTACCAAAGTTTCTAAATTGAACCTGTTGTTGCACATGTGGTGTGTGGGGGGGGGGAGACTACACCACAGTTCTATCATTTAACATTTTAAGCACACATTTCTGCATTAATTTTCCTAGGAACTGCAGCAGTCGACTGCCATTTAAATTATTTAGATTGTCACGGGTTTGCCAGATCTGGATGTAAGAGACAGAAAAGCTGTTGAATGTTTGATAAATTCTGAATGTTGGGCCTTTTTATTCGCTTCATTGTAATTCTCAAGAGTCTTGTGTTATCTTCTACACCTGTTAACATCAAGGTCTTTTCTTGTGTTTTCTTTCCAACACAATCTCAAAAAGAGCAACTTTATGGAGTGATGGGTTTAAAGAGTCATACAGTGTTTGACATAACCGATAAAAGGATTGGCTTTTTTTCTTGAGCAGCACTATGAGGTTTAATATGATGGGTGGCAGTGTGATTTATACTTCACATTTCACTGTACTGTATGGAGCCTTTCAGTGGTGACTGTCCATTGTCTTGTGACAGAAACCACAATTTGTGACCTTTCCCGTGCTCCATTACTAAGGGCAGCAGTTGAGTAATGAATATTCATTTTACCTCTTTTCTGTTTCAGAGCTATTTCTCTTTGGTCCAAGCTTTCAAAGTCATTTTTCTTTGGCTAACAGCCATTACGCTGCTGAAAAGTGAGGGAAGCGTTGTGGTGCAGAGTTCTAGTTATGATTTCCAAACATACGGGCAGCTTTCAGTGCAGGATAATGGTTTCAGCTGTGTTATATCTCTGATACATGTTAAGCAGCATGTCAGGAGTGTAAGGTAACAGGCAGTCATGCTTTTATTATCACAAGACAAAGATTCTACAGCCATGTTGGCATGTGTACTTACAAAAGGCACAGCTTTGAGCTAAATGTTATTGCCAGTATGCTAACATGCTCACGATGACAATGCTAACATGCTAACATTTTGCAGATGTGTGTTAGTATACTAACATTTGCTAATTAGCACATAACAGAAAGTAAGCTTACAGCTGAAGCTGATGGGAATTTCATTAGTTTTGCAGGTATTTAGCCATGTCTTGGCATTATATGAAAGGTTAAAATATCACCAAAGTTAATACAATTTATCATATGGATACCATGAATGTACCAAATTTCATGGCAATCCATCCAATAGTTAGATAGATTAGATATTTCAGTAAATGTTGGGCCAAACCACTTACTGACATCGCCATCCCATAAAGCCACGCAGCCAGCATAGTTTAAAAAAAAGGAAAGAATTATAAAATGGGCATCAAACCTTATATTATCAGAGCTTGTGAAGCTGTATTCATTTGGAAAAAAATAAGTTGAACATTTTAAAATCCATTAAAATAAATCTTGGATCAAAACTCAATATTTCAATCCTTAGTTTTGTTATAGTGAATAGAACAAAAAATCCTGACAAGATGAACAAGCTCACATTGTAGATCTTTTTGTTGTTGCTTTGATTCCTCAAACATGCTGTGCTTGAAATCTGAATGTCCTCTCCATTCTGTTGCACTCCCGGAGCTCTGTTGACAGGTACATGTTCCTCATCACACTTAAGGCACTTCCTTGGCTCATTCCACCTCTTTAATAGGTGTCAGCGCCGCTTTTTGGTCTGACAGAAACCACCTTGTGCACAAACGGTTCTTAGTTCACTATGGGCTACACCTCCTACATGCGTTAAAATATCTCTAAATTTTAAAGCGATAAAGCTAAAATTGGACATATTTTCCCCAAGTACACAAGAATGCATTCTCAATCTGGCACTTTTTCCTTTGGGCATTATACAGCCAAGTGTTGTGGTTTTGAAAACATATCTTTCTGTGCAAGTGACTGCTTAAATGCATCTATATACTCAAGCCAAACCAACTAAGGTTATAAATGTTGATAACGCATGCAATTCCAAAACAAAAAGCTCAGTTCAGCCCTAAAATGTTCATCCATAAGTACCATTAAATATCACACAAAGCCTTTATAGAAGGAGATGTTTTTCACTAGGAGATGGAGGGGTTTTCATTAGGAAGGTGGGTGGGGTGGTATCACTTAATCTTCCCACCACCAAGGTAAAATGCTTTTCCTGATTCCCCTCTCAGAGGAAAGGTGAAGGGTGGACAAGATAGCAACCTGGTTGCTGAGAAGAAAAAGTGGGAGCACATAAAGGTATAAGCTGTGATGGAGCACATGTTGTGGAGGCGCAGCAGTCCCCACCCCAATCACCAGTATGTAGAGGAGGAGAGTGGGTAAGGAAACAGTGATGGATACATCCTGTAGCACGGACGCACTTTAAAATGCGTCCTTTAAGCTTGAGCGTACATTATGTATTAACAGCCCCACCCTGCAGAGATAGAGAGAGAGAAACCTGACCAGAGAGGAGAAGAGTTAGGGGAAGGTATAAGAGGAGTGGGGGATGTGGTCTAGAGGAAGCAGAAGGCATGCAGGTCATATCACCCCTCAGACAATCAACGATATATGCAAACAAAAGGTATACAAAATACCCCCACCATGTACCCCACACGTACGGTTTACCACTCGCTTCCATATTTTGTAGATTCCTTGGGCCATAAAATCATGTTTTGGGTAATTAGGTGAATGAAGCATGTGTAGAGCTCAGGTGGCATAATGAATACAAGACAAATGCACTAATGGCTGAAACGATAAAGTTTGAATTTAAGCTGAAAAATATTTGGAATGCATTTGATGCTTCTGGTTTCTTCAGTTAGATTCAAGAGTCTACAGTATAGTCAAGCTAGCTGTGTGTGTGTGTGTGTGTGTGTGTGTGTGTGTGTGTGTGTGTGTGTGTGTGTGTGTGTGTGTGTGTGTGTGTGTGTGTGTGTGTGTGTGTGTGTGTGTGTGTGTGTGTGTGTGTGTGTGTGTGTGTGTGTGTGTGTGTCTTTCTATGTTTTAGTGATATTATATCTACTCTGTGTGCGCATTTGGTTATTGGACCAGCAGTCTGCTCTCCCAGCCAGTCTCCATCTATCACTGGAGTTAATTCAATCAGGACCCACGTCTTAATCAGAACTGGGGTTGGCCGCCGCTCCCGGCCAGTCACCATGCCACCAGCAGCCCCGCCACACCGACAAAGACTCAGACAGGAGGAAGGGAAAGAAAGAAAAAGGCAACATGAGAGAGAGAGAAAGACGTAGGGTGAACCAAGTGGGCATGGACAAGAAGCGAGATTAGAAAAAAAGACTGTAGAAAAGCAGATGCAGCAACTGCCACAGTTTATGTATGTCTGTGTTATGTGATGGAGGACAGACAGGCCATGTGTCTGACCATGCGTTTGTGTTGCAGCTCTGCCTCGGAGGACTTGGGCTGCAGGCGTGGAGACTTCAGCAGGAAACACTATGGTTCGGTGGAGCTGGTGAGTCCCACCCACAATGCACTCATCTGTTTGTTGCTCTCTTTGTGTCTCTTTGTGTCCTCCTTGTTGATTCTTCTCATCATGATCTCCCCTCCCTTTCTGCCTCTCTCTGTTATTTCCTTCCCCTCGTTTCTGTTGGCATGGACGGACAACCGAGGGGGACTGATGAGTCATGACGTACTGGGTGTGGTCCAGCAATGTGCTTTGCCAGTGTGGATCACTATGGGTGCTCCACTCACAGTGATGCCTGCTCAGCCTCTAAAGTTCATGTTTTGTTTTGATGCTGCAGCACAGTGAGTGTCTTTGTGGTTGATTACTAAGCTGTTGAGTCATTGTTGCTTTGGGGGTGTGTGTGTACGAGTGCACGTCCCTCCACTGTGAGTTGAGTCTGTGCATCCAGATAGCCCAGAGGGACAGGAAGTCCTAGGGTTTCACACTGCAATCGTACTTCCTACCGGAGACATATTGTGGGCTTGTCCATGAGTGCTGCGCCCCACGTGTGCAACAGATTAGGGTTGAGGAGAAACCACATGCTGCCAATCAGCACTAGCACACTGACACTACACACAGTGCTGCTGTGTTTGTGTGGGGGGGGGGGTATGTATGTGACAAAAAGAGAGAGAGGGAGAGAGCAGTTTTAAAACACGGTGGTGAGTGTGAGCCAGGATGAGTTCACTGATAGCCTTAATATTCAAAGTGTGTCGGTCACACAAAAGCATGACACGCCTGTTCCGCTTCCTCCACGTGTGCTTTAGACTTCTTCATCTTTGTCACATTTGCTACACTTAGCATTTGATCTTTCTGCTGTACGTATAGGAAGCTTAAGGGTCTTCTGTGATCCATAATTATGGATTAACTATTAGATATTAAGACAATATGCATTGGTAGATTAGTATACAAATGTCAACTAACTAAAGGCTCTTATATACTAGACGCATCCAAGGTGGCGCGCGCCATTGTGACGTCAAAATGACGTAATATCCTGCTGGCGCGCCCAATTTATAGTGCGCGAGCAGAGGTTGCGCACGGCTCTTTTTTTTTTTTCAGCGGTGCGTGACAAAGCGGAAACAGGAGGCCTGAACGAGTTCGCCGACAACCGGATGCCAGGACTCTCAGAGTGACTGCAAGTCTGTCTGGTAACTTACTGCGTTAAGATGAGCTCTTTTATGGTGAATGAAAGGCTTGATCCGACGAAGTAGGTCATTTAATCAAATCGAGGCATTGACGGCAATGCTGCTGCAAGTTCTGCCGTCGTTTACCTTTTTCTTCTTCTTCTAGTCCGTAGAAAGAGCAACGTCGGTAGCCTTTGCTCATTAGCGCCACCGCTGTTCAGGAGAAGACTTCAACTAGTGTCGCGAGCACCAGTGCGGGTATAAATAGTCACGGCGATCCCATGATGTCACATTTGCACGCGCCAGCTGGGCTGCGTCTAGTATATAAGAGCCTTAAGAGTCACTGGTCCTTTTTAAATGGCCTCCCCAGATGCTCACTGTAGGCTGCAAATAATAATTGTCATTTACTATTGATTTATTAATAGTTAGGGACCGTTCGGTATTTATGGAATGGACCACCGGAGGAAAATAGGGGATGGTCATTTCTTTTTATTCTTTGTTGAGGGGAGGGTCATCCAAAAAAAATTTAGTCCAGAGGGGGGAGGGGTTACCCAACTTTTGTATTCATAGAAACAGCAAAATTTCACAGTGGCTTATTTGGTGCATATTTTTCCATGTAGCTCTTAGTCTCAGCCCTCCTTCACTATCAGATGGGTCTGATCCATGAGTTTGGCTGTGGGGCATGGAGAGCACTGCCCCCCTGGTGGCTGAAACGGGTAATTGCATTGTTTAAAAAATGAGTGGAATAATTACGTCTGGCATGACCAGATATTTTATAAATATCTTAGCTAAATAACACAAAACAACTAAATGGTGGTAGGTAATACATCTGATTTCATATACTGCCTTAGTAAAAAAAATATTTCCTGGCTGACGATGCGAGCAGCAGGACGCAAAAAATGAAAATTAATGTTGCTAGTCTGGACATCTTACCGTGCCAAGGTTGCAATAAAGGTTTCCTAAATGCCACATTTGATGTCAGCTTACTAATTGATTGCGGGTTTTGTGTAGATTTGGACTTTTATACGTTTTTTCCACTTTGTTTAAACGGCGAAGTGGAGGAAGCCTAGTGACGAGTCCATAGCAACCAGTTTGTGTGTTGAATGTTACCCAGAGTGCTTTGCTGAATGGTCTCAATGTTTTATTGTTTTATTTCATGTGAATACTAGTTTACTAGAGGAGTAACTTAGTATTTGAAGTAATGCAGTAATGCAGGAAGTGTGCATTTAGTTTCCATGCTTATTGTGTTTCCACAACAATTTTTGTGAGTAAATCTACTGAAATGGCCACCACACCATAACAGAGGAGTGTGATGCGTCAGATGAGAATAGAGAGGTTTAGTCACGCATGTCATTGCTATAAAAAACAAGGGGCTAAGCTTCGCTTCAGAACTCGAGCCATCATGGCGCCATTTTTTTTTTACTGAGAATAACTTTACATCCGAAGCATTTAAAGACTCGATTTGTCCATTGTTTAGTTCGAAAGAAACACAACAACGTATAAAAGGCTCCATTACCTTGTACCTCACGTTATGGCTCCGTAGCAGACGCTTTTGTAAAAATAGGCTAACGATTGTGTCATAACCAAGTGACTTACTGTCGCACAGTAGAGGAATTACCGTATAGTACAGGAGAAGCTCGCAGGCAGTTTCGACTTACGTTAGCTGTTTAGGTTTAATTACTAATGTTAACTAGCATGTTAGTTAGCAATAATTAGCCTGTGCCCATGTTATCTCCTTACATATACCTACACTCTCCGTCTCTGTAAGATTGGGAATGATTGAGATTTCTCTTGGCACAGCTACCAGAACACTTACAACTTTCAGACACGTTGCTCACGTCACATTTACGCTGTCTCTGTCAGTTGGAGGCTGCGCAGTAAAGCTGGCCATCACCGGAAAAGTGCTTCTAATAGCCTTCACTGGTCTCCGTCCAGAGCAACGGGGTCTATTGGTCCATTAATATATATGTCAATGGTAAAAAAGCAATGGTAATCTGTATATCTTTGCCAAGCGCAAACCAGTGCAGAAGGTATTGATAAATTGTTGGGGGAGGGTCATGAGCATATTTTATTTGATTAGGACAATGCACATTACATTTCTTTAGATTGCGCCAGTTGGCTAATTTTCAACTGTAGTCCTAGTTACCTAGCATGCATGTCTTTATGGTGGGAAGAAACTGGAGCACCCGGAGGAAACCCACACAAGCACGGGGAGAACATGCAAACCTCACACAGAAAGGCCCAGGACATCCTGGATTCGAACCCAGAACCTGAGCCACCGTGCTGCCCTGAGCCACCGTGCTGCCCTTTTTTCCAAATCGTTTTGGAGGTTCATAGAAAAATTATTCCTGGGGAGGGTCATGTCTGTTTTGACTAAAGGTCCCAAAACTCCTCCGGTGGCCCCATAAGTAAATAACGCACAGTCCCTTAAATTTATTAAATGATGCAAAATTGTGAAAAATGCCCTAATCAGAGCACAGTCCAAAACCCCAAAATATTCAATTTACAATTATATAAAGCAGAGAAAAGCTTTTTTGAAAAACATCTGAGATGCTGGAATCAGCAAATGTTTCGCCATTTTTGCGATTAAATGATAAATTGATTATCACAATTGCCATATGCCATAGTCAACTACCTCATATGACTAATATGTTTACATTGACCTCACGAAGACTGTGAACTAGCTGTCATGTGAATATAACTTCAGGAACAAAGGTGAATGTAGAGTGATGTTAGCGTAAAGTAATTTTACCCGCATTTTTGTGCTGGAACAATTCTTTTGCCAAATGCAGTGACTTCTTGGAATCTCCGTGACGACAAGGGCAAAGCCAGGCTAGCTGTTTCACCTCACTTCCAGTCTTTATGCTAAGCTAATTGCCTGCTGGCTCTAGCTTCATGTTTAGCATACTGAGAGTAATGATCATGAATGGGATGTAATAGATATGTAATATAAAAAATAGATAAAGTAGCAACACCAGTGTAAAAATGGACAGTTCAGTGTTTATATTTACCCAAACTGAACCACTAACAAGTTCCTCTACAACCTTCTATTTGGCCTTGATGACTAGTTCCCCCACCGACACAGTCTTTTTGGTTAGTTAATTAGTATTAAGGCCAATAATAAGTGCTACAGCATGATTTTCTCAGAACTACTATGTCAGTTTTGTTGTAATTAGCAAGAATCAGTTTAATCCGGTTAATTAAGTGTATCACCAAAACAAATCTCGAATAAACCTTAAAAAATGGTGGTATGATTGATGGAAGAGTAAGTGGATAACGGAAAATTACTGGCACTTGATAAATCCAGGTTGATCTTCAGAAATAACCTCAGGGAGGATAAGCACATGTTGCCAAGCTTAGCTTAGTTTGTTTTTCTGTTGGAAAGAGAAATAAAATTGCTTGTTTGAAGTGAACATACAAGGGAAAGTGTTTTTGTCAACTCTGGCTCTCACACTGTTTAAGGCTGTACGTCTCCAGGGGAGGTTTGTGCAAAGGTCGGGAAAGAGTCTGTGGAAAATTCAGGTCCTGGTTCCTTTTAGCCAACAAACAGCTCCTTGTGTTGACAGTATTGAATCTGTGTGCTCAAAGTCTGTGCCTGTCCAATGTGAAGTGGGCAACACATCAGCACATTTCCATTGAGATCATAAAAGTCATAAAATTAGGAAAGTGTGATAATTTTTTGACTTTCTCTTGAATATCCACAACTCTTGGATAAATGTAGTACTCACGTTGAAGGCGTGTTCACAGAATCAAGCTTCACAGTATCATGCAGTAGAGCTATACAAAGAGCTTCTTGCTGATATATTGGAAATGTCACCACAAAAATAACAAAAAGACGTTTGAGTATCTGTTAGGCTATAATATACAAGGGATCTGCAATTCCTTGAAAACCTAATCCATACCCCTCTGCTGAGCCTAATACCCTTACCTTTATAGTTAAATGTTACCCCAACTTGTTGGGAAAGGCCTATTTCTAGATTAAACCAACTCCCTTTTAGATATCCAAATGAATCCTTGAACCAGTGCCATCGCCAGGATTTTACAAATACTCCCCAACCCAACCCCCCAAAGAAACGTTCGACTACCAAAAACTACAAAACGTAATTTAAGTTAACTGCTTAATTATATTTTTTGTAAATCTTATTGGTTTAATGCATTTTCCACACTGCCAGGATCTAATTCTGGGGAAAAATACTGAATAATTTCATCATATTTTAATTAATGTAATAATCTTTGCCTAGAATTAAATTTTTTTAAATTTAACTAGATTAAAAACATACCAGAATCCAACCTTAAAGCTTTAGTGCGTAACTTTTTGATATTAATGAACATCCGTTACATTCAAGCCATTGCCAAACGAGTTGCTACAAAGATAATTTATAATAAAGACTTTCAGCTCCACACAACTCTCTCTGTATTTCACAGTATGGCTGTGTTCAGATTGTGGCTTCCGGTGACTTTCCCGCGCTAGCAACTGTGTAGAGGAGGGGTGGGAGCGTGTGTGCGATCACGGAAGGCTTGTATCATGTGGACGCGCTGACAGTGTTGTTGTCATTACTTAGAATTTCTCATGGGGGCGACAGAAACTATGCACTATAGTTTTAAAATACATTTATAATTTATGTATAAAGAAAAACAAATTCCTGGACATGCCTTGTTTAAAACCGCTAGTAAAATGTACACAGCTACTAGAATAAATATGTACTTAATGTATGTTAAATATTACACATTATATCTTACATTTAAAATCCTAGAGTTTCTCTACTTGTGCCACCTGTTGACTGTAGAACACATTCATGCAAGATTTGTCAAAAAAAATTATCTTATAGTTCTTAATGTGACAGCAAGAAAAATGACTTTTATCATGAACTCTGGTAAAGTTTTATAGTTAACTTTACCAAAATAGTTCTTTTTTTGAATATAACGTGTTATAAAATACAGCTTACAGTGGAATGTTTGCCTTAAAAATGTATCTTTGATTCTCTTTTTAACATGTGGAGACAAACAAAGTAATTAAATCTAAGGTCAAGTTAAAGTGACCACAGTGTAAACCTAATTTTTCTGACTACAAATCACTTCACCTTTGTGTTTTATCTTGTGTAGACACGACACTGACTCCAGTGTGTTGCAGTGCTTTGAAGAACATGCTTTCAAATGTCTCCACACAAGTGGGAGACACAGATTCAAAGCAGGGTCTCCCTAATAAGAGAGACCAGCATAAGCAGAGACGTGACTCATCCTGTTTGTTTTATTTTTGGCATCATTGAAGAGGCGTTAGCAGTTGCCAATAAGAGCAGGTAGCCTACCTCCACAGACACTGTCGTGGGGGTATGATTCACTCCAGTCCACACACACACACACACACACACACAAACCATTTTCACATTATAGAAGTGTTAAGGATCTGAAGTGGAAACTCTGTTCCAAGTGCATTTGATAAACCTGATATTGTGCTGTAGGAATCAGGGACGCTTTTGAAATGCAAAGTTAATTTTCTGTTATAATAAGACACGAGGATTGCTCTCACTAAATATATCCTTCTGTATGTGTGCACCCTTATGAGCATCACATCTTCAGAATAAAGTTGAAATCCCTCTAACAACAAGACTAAGTCTACAGCCATGCTAGCTGTTCTGTGATGATGAACTTTGGCATTAAGCTAAATGCTCACATCAGCACGCTAACAAGCTCACAATGATAATGCTAGCATGCAGATGTTCACCATCATAGCTGAGCATGTTGGCGTGCAACATGTGCAGTAAACACAAAGTAGCCTACAGCTGAGAGTGATGGGAATGTAATTAGTTTTTCAGGTGTTTGGTCATAAGCTATTGTAGTTTAGTATTGGACACATTTTGACTTGATGATGGCACTAGATAAAAAAAAAAGTCAGCTTTTACAATTAATCCGTTAAGAACCATGCCTGTTTGTACTAAATGTCATGGCAATCCATTGAATAGTTGTCAAGATATTTCGATTAAAACCAAAAACGTCAACCTCACATTGGCGCTAGAGGAAAAGTCAGAGGATCCTCAAAAGTCATCCTCGGGGAGGCATGAAGGTCTGTACAAATGTTCATGGCAATCCATCTAATAATTGTTGAGATATTACAGTCCGACCAAATGACAGACTGACATTGCTGCTAGCATGGCTAAAATGCATCCTGATCCAGAGACATGGAGGAAAGACTTTACCTACATTCACTCTGAACTCATCAGGAGCTCAGTGTGCAGTGGGATATTCATGTACTCACCGGTTCACTACACTGGAACATATTGAATCATAGGATTTTGTTGGCTAAGTTATCCTGAGTGAAGGCGAGAGTGTGGGGAATCAGTGGTGTGTTTGTGTGTGAGGTTCCTATTAACCTCTGTGCCAGCACACACTCATCCACACAAATGAGCAAACAAATACTCCATGATGGCATCTGCATTCATAGATAGAGACAAACACTAACACAAACACAAAGGCAACTCCCACCCTGTCTTGTCACTTCATTCACTGACAACTCCACGGTCCACTTTTAAAAGCTTAATTGTGTGTGGCACGCCAAAGCTGAAGCCGATGACAATTAATCCTGTTTCATCCTGACATAACTGTTTGGAGAGTGTGGCGTTGTTGTTGTTTTTTTTCCCTGTAAAGTGAATTGTCTTCATTTGACTCCCACAGATGAAGGCGTGATGGATAGAGAGAGGTGGGCACTAGCTGTCTCTGAATCTGGAAAACAAAACATGTTGGAGGTTTTGAGGATCAAACCCTTCAGACACACACACACAGTCATGTTGATTTTGGCCGTGCCGTGACTGAGACTACTGTGTGTACGAGTGTGAATTTGAGGAGCACTGTATTGAGAGGTTAGCTGTCAGTCTTGCACGGTGATTGGTGAGCAGACGGCTCGACTCCCACCTGCCTACCAGTGTTACTGTCACTGGCTCAAAGGCTTTTGACTGCACTGTCGCACTGAATTCATTCCCCTCTTGGCGTACGTGCGTCTCACTGTGTGTGTGACTGCGCCTGTTTGTGTGTTTATTGACATTAAAGCTATACTGTGTAACTTTGGCACAACTGTTGCCACAAATTGCAATTACAAAATGATGGCCGATTGAGTTTTTTTTTCATAAAATATATGACCACCTAAGTATAAGTGTAGCCACAATCAGCTGACAAAAAAACAATTTTAAGGGTAAGGAAGTAGAGCTGAAACAATTAGTCACTTGATCATTTAATTGATGGAAAATAATCATTAGTTACAGCCCTACAAGGAAGCATTCTGGTTCATGATAAATCATATAAATTGGTTTGAACCCACGCTAAAATATTGTTTTGAAATAAAACAACAACTGTAGATCTATCACTGTAAATAGCTCCAATGATTAAGACTTGTGGGCCTCACAACATTTACATATTTATCTTCTGCTGGCTCAACTCATTGCTCTGCTTACACACACACACACACAGACACACACACACACACACGCCCAGATGTGTCGACAGCTTTCTGAACAGGAATGCACACTCATGAGTCATAACTAGAGCCACTGAGGTTTACTATTGGAGAATGATAGATTACAGTGGTAGTTACGATGGGTGGTACTTGTCACCCAGATTCACACAGGAACACAGGATACACTTGCAATCTTAAGTGCAAACTCTCCCAGAAACTGCAGAGAACATGGGCTCACCAGGGCTGCTTCTTTAAAGTTTGACATGATGTTTTTCTCTGTTTATTGTCTGTGAAACAAACGATAACAGGATTTCTGTGAGAGGCTGCCGATATTAAAAGCCCTGTCCTTTATTGGTATGTAACTTTAAACTTTAATGAAGCTGCAGGGGCCAGTTGCAGCTTAAAGTGATGGTTCGGAGTAATTTCACCCTAGGGTCCTTTGCACCATGACCTCGAGCCAAACACTCCCCCAGAAGCTTTTTTCACCTGGGTCGAACATTGGGAGAGTTAGCGTAGTAGCGTTATCAGCTGAATAGCTTAGCGCAGGGACTAATGGATCCAGTGATGTATCTCGTAAATGACCCCACTAATAATGCCCGAAATGATACCAAACTTCTACACTAGTACAAATAGGTTATGCTCTCATAAAACGATGGATTGGAAAGTTTGTAAGTACACCAGAAGTTTATGTAAATAACACTCTATGTCATGACTCTAATCCAGAGTCATGACATAGTCACCAACTTCTTCTCTGGGGACTACCAACGTTAAACTTCACAACCGCACTCCTGCTCTCCCTCTGACAGATCAGCTAGAGACTCAGCCAAAGGCGGGAGTCTGGCACGACCACCTCCGATTGGCCTAAACTACATTCCTGTTGACCCTTTCCTTGACTGGGTTACAGGTGCATAGCATTGGCGACAGGATATTAAACCTGTTGCAAGCCCTTTGAACATGTAATTGTTAGTCCACTGTCACTAACAAACAAGTTCGCAAACTCTCACTTGAAGCACCAAAATTTATTTAAAAAACAGTTTTCTAATATTGTAATTTTTTGGGGGGCTGAGATGAAATTTAGGGGCTTGAGCCCCCCTAAAAGGGTTTAAAATTGCCCATGGTAACCAGTATCACATTCACCCTTTAACAATTTCAGTTTAGAGCATAAAACACCTCTTTGAAAGTAATTTAAAATATTCTACGTCATAGTTTGATTAGTTAGAAGATGCATGGCACTCTGCAGCTCCGTTCTGTGATCCCAGGCTTCACTGCAGCATCTGCCCACTCTTAAGGGCCCTTAAAGCTGCTGCACCCTACTAGCGTGACTCCTCTTGGGTGGGTGGGTAGGTGATCCAATGGCTTCAGTCCTAATCCTTAGATTTATCATCGCCAGTGTTGCTGTTGTATAAATGGGCAGATTCTTGATGTGGTGCTGTTGTTAGAATGGCTGGATTTGTCCTAGCCGCAGGCAGCATTAATGCTAATCAGGTGCAGTCAATGGCTAAATGGCAAACAGCCACATTACACACGCTTGTCTTTGATTTACAATTTTCACCTCTAATTTTCTCCTTCACAGGTAGTCGGTTGAAATTTCACATCTATAGATACATCATGCGTTATACATTATTATTAGCATTGCAGGAGTCTTCCACTACATGAGAGGGCTTTTCGCATGCATGTTATGCAGATCAGTTTGCAGCTTGACGGAAGTAGCTCCTCTAAAAAAACATGAAAAAAGTGATCCAAATGCTTAGTAGACTGATTTTATTCTCAAATATTTCAAGGAAAAGTCTGGTTATATTCAATACTTTTGTTATTGTCAACTAATTAAAAAAAAGAAAAGACTAAAACCAGCTATGAAAATATCCAACCAACAAGTATAGACTGTATCAAAAGCCTCATAGAGTTTGTTTCTCTGTGCCAAAGAGCTTTATCGTTTATCAAAAAACTATTGAAAACACAATGACTTCTGGGGAAAAGATGAATCACGCTTTGACACTCAGTTAATATTTGCACAATACAATACAGCATTATACTTTAAATGTAATTATTTGTCCTCACATTAACAACGATAGAAAAACATACTTAGTGGTTAGATTTATACTTTAATGTTTGTATTTTTAAATGGCAGTGTTGGGAGTAACAGGCTTTGGCTACACACCAGCTGCCTGGAGAGAGGAGGGGTGAGGATGATGATACCGTTGCAAATGCGATGATGGTTGGCTGGGTGGGCGGATGCCCTGCTCACGCTGTCTCACTGCACGCTCTGACCACTAAACACAAGACAGCGGCAATGGCGACGAGCCAGGGAAATTCAAAGGTAGCGTTCTTGAACTGGAAGTACCAGCACTACTTCTTGCTCATTGAAATTAAAGGCAAGAATGTTTATGTAACATGCACGCTATGCCCAGGAAAATTTATTTATTTATTTTTTATATGTTTTTATTTCTATGCATATCATATGGCAGGCTGCAATCTATTGAGTTCAAATAAATACCAAATGTTCTAAAATACTGTATATAGTGTTTTTATTCTTCAGTCAGTTAATATAAACATCTTTGACATTAAAGATGTTATAGAACGTAATAGCGTTATAGAACATAAAAAATAACGTCACAGTAACTAATTACTTTTTTAAAGTAAGATGACCAACACTGTTAAACGGTTCCTATGCTTCACTTTTATGAGGGGAAAGGATTGCATGATGACTTAGACATAGAGATTATCGCAAGTTTGGCTGGGGTTGCTGGAGTGTAAACTTCAGAGCTGCTATTTTTACCCTAAACCCTGATATAGTAACAAGTTAGCTCCCACACAGTGGATACTCCAGTCTTGAACAGGTACCTTTCTTACATATCCTATACAGTAACCCCACAAAATGTAAGTAAGCTAGTTAGCCAGGCATCGTTTGCATCTTAGAGCATTCAAACACACAGTTTAAGCCATTCCTTACACGTTGCTCTTGGGTTTTTGGTTTTGGATTAAAAAAAAATCCAAAGCTTGACAAGGCTGCCATGTCATAGTTACCGTTGCTTGTAGAGGAGGAAAAAAGACCCGATAACAGTTTCTAGATTCCTCTGGATACGTTCTTTAATTAATTATCTCTGCCTCCTCTCTTCTTCTTCTTTTCTGCCTCCATTCATCTCCTCCCTAATTTTCTCTCTTTTCTCTCATTCCTCACTCATATCTTCTCTCTGACTGTGCACCTGCCTCTCTTCAAACACCCCCCCCCACCACCACCACCACTACTTACTACTTCCCTCCTCACCCTCTGCTCAATTCCTTCCTCTGTCGTCTACGCCTCCGTGTTCTCTGCCTTCCTGAAGGATTGTGTGAGTTTGCATGAACAGGCCCACTGATGAGATCAATTATCTATCAGCAGTCAAAAAAGTATTGATTTAATACCCCCAACACATACACACACACACATATGTGTCTCTCTCTGCACTGCAGCGCTCCTTTGTCTCATAGGCCTTAGGGAAATCAAAGGCTCTCTAAGAACACCGTGAGCTCAATTGTGTTTGTGAAATGTTCAAGTCATGTTCTAAAATGGGAGCGTGTGTGTGTGTGTGTGTGTGTGTGTGTGTGTGTGTGTGTGTGTGTGTGTTTTATTTCTCTCCGTCTATAAAGCTTGAAAGCCTCGTCCCTTTCCCATGGGGTTACGCATCGTAGAGATGGCTATTATTCTTTTATCATTCGGCTTTTTGTTGTCATCACACATTGCTCTTTCCCTCTCTAACCCAGCGACCTCACACTTCATTCTGTCCCCCTTTCTCTATACGTTTGATGCCCCTTCTCTTTTTTTTTCTGCCCCATCACTCTACTTTTTGCTCCCCAGCAGAGGTGAGGTGTTTTATAGGTTGTTTGTTAAAGCGTAAAAGCATAACAGGCTGCCCCTTCTCCTCTGTTTCCTCTTCCCTGCCTTCCCCGGCTGGGGAATCGTTGGAGTGCAGCTTTTCCTTCTTTGCCATTCTTTGCATGATTTAAAAGCAGTGGCTGCGTGATGCATGCATGAGTGTGCGCATAGACACACACAGACTCCCCAGAGCGCTTAATGGCTCTCTTCTCCTGCTATTTTTCATTCTTTCACCCAAAAACAGCAAGAAAGCCTATTTCCACACAGCAGCACAAACACTTACTTAAATGCACATTTAATACAGAATGTCACACATTTTGTTTTCACATCAGTTTTTCACACACATAAACTATGGAGGCGGCGCATTGCTCTGTCTGAACGCTGCATTGGTTTCCCCTCAATTATCCTGCGATTGGACAGTTAATGTTGCAGGAGACGCGAAAAATGCAGGGAGATAGAGGCCTATGGTTTCGACATTTACTTTCCATTTTCCGCACGCACATACAGATCTTGACGGAAAGCCCTTTTCCTCACACATAAGCACTGGCACACATACCACCACACCAGGAAGTAAGCAGAAAATATATTTGTTTTCAGGCCTATTAATATGCGTATGAAAGGAGAGAAGGCAGTATTTTCCGCAGCCTCTCCTCAGACACAGCCAATTATTGCACAGAAACCTCTCTGTCGTTAATCAGAGCTTCACACCTGCAGTAATCATGCTTGGCTGGATTGTATTATCTTGTAGCATACCATGGGAAGGAAATGCAGCCAGCGCTTTACTTGTGTGCGTGGGTGAAATCAATGTCATATTAATGGAAAATGTTTTAACGATATCAGTGTGTTTTTTTGACACACACACATTTTTGTGATGTGTAAAACATCTTGATAACACTTTTTTTTAAACATCTATTTATTGGTATTATAGAGAGCAAACAAATTCTATAAAATATAACAGAAATAGTTTTACACAAACATTTACATACACAGACAAGAACACACTAGGTCCTGTACGATAGATAATCAGATTAGATAATAATAATAAAGAAATAAAGAAAACTCATTGAATGAGAAGGTGTGTCCAAAGTTTTGGCCTGTACTGTATGATGGCAACATACATTTCTTTGGGTTTTGAACTGTTTGTCATTTTAAAACAAGCAATTTAAAGACGTCACCTTGAGCTTTAGCAAATTGTGATTGCTATTATTCAGTACTTTCTTGACAATAGACCAAACAATTAGTCTTGTTAATAACTGGTAGATTAATTGAGGATGGAAATAATTGTTATTTGCAGTATTAGATTTTTTAGTAAGATACAAACAGAAATAGAATTTTTTTTTTTTAAACAACATGGACTTGACTTGGCTGTTCACATATGAAACATTTAAGTGTTAATTATTTAAGTTAGTTAATTATTCAGAGAAAGCCTGGGAGAAGGAAGGAAGGTCCTCTGTCAGGATATAAACTTTATTAACGTATTCTGCTCCTAAATATGTTATTTGAAAGTATATAGAAGTACTAGTACAGATAGATAGCAGTGTCTGGTAATACCATGTGGGCCAAATGTTTGCATGACATAAAAACAAACTATTTATGTGCTACAATATGAATGCTTTCACACCCAACTCCTGTGAAGCTCAAGTCGCAGAATCTCATTTAAGAGCTTTCTAATCCCCCAGCTACAGTACTGCATATCAGATTTAATTTAACATGAACAATAAAGCCAGCGTGACAGTTATTAATGATTTTATTCAGAATGTAAAAATCTCGTCTTTCATCCTCACTTGCTCACAGGAATGCTTTGAATGGACTTTGACTCTTTCTCTCTCTCTCTCTCTCCTTCCACCGTAAGTGCTCTCTCATCACTTTCCCTCGTTATTGTTCTGTCTGACATGATCTAATGATCCGCTGAAGTAGGGCACACCACCCACTCTCCAAACTGATAAACACTGCATAGTTTTTGGACAGGTTGTGTCGGCCATTCATGGTTTTGATCATATTCAGGATATAGCGTTTACATGGAAAATGAGAAAGCTGGTTATTCATATCCCAGTATGCATGATCATTGCCACAGTGTCCAGTTTTCTGATCGTCTGCCTGCAAGCGTGTCTTTGACTCTTGAACATCTCAGCCACTTATTTCTGTGTCGACAGAGCTACCTCAACAGTTGATAGTGAACACAGTTTGTGCTGGATGTACAGTAGCTTCTCCATATCATCACTGGAAATAGAAAATGAGCCACAGTACAATTTACTGGTCAATCGGCATTTCTGAAGTCAGACTTTCCCTTTATTTCAGCATGTTTATCATTATTTACATTATAATAATGATCATTATTTCCCATCATGTTTTCAGTTTAACTGACGAAGTACTAGGTAACTTTAGTCGATGATACACCTGCGAGCATGGCAGAGAATGGTCAGAATCCTGAATGAGATGTTTACATGCCACAGCCACAGTATCTATCTAGTAATCTAGTTTCTATCAGAGTATGCATGTGCGCATGTAAACACTCTCATTGTTCATGGCTTAAATATTTGTTATGTGACAGTAATACAGAAAAAATTAAAAGTAGTTTGTTCTCCATATGTCCACCGTTTTATTTAGAGCCGCATCAATCGACAAAAAAATAATCAGCAACTATTTTGATAAGCAACTAACTTTTTATATAATTTTTCCAACAAAAATTACAGAAAATTGCTGTTTTCAGCCTTTAAAATATAACGATTTCCTGCTTTTGAAGAGTTGGTTGAACAAAAGAAGACGTCACCTAGGACTAAGGAAACTGGCACATTGTACCTCTATTTTTTGGACTAAACTATTAATCTAAACAACAGATCGATAATGAATGTATTCCGTTGTTGCAGTAGTTTCCTTGTTTCTGTGTGTTCCTCCTAGAGGTCAGTTACACTAAGAGGTACACTTAGCAGCTGTCCATGTTCAGTCTTTCTCTCCGAGGAACTTCCTTTTCACCCTCTTCTTGCTTGGCTCCTCCAGACCATTTCAGGCCATCTGGACCACAGTGTGTGTGCAGGGATACACAGCCAACTCTTTTTAAAACATGCAGTATATATCGGCAGAGCAGAGACCTCTATCGGCGAGGGGAGCAAAAGTAGAGCACGACAGTCAAGGTGGTCAAAGAGCAGAGGTTAAAGACGCAGAGAATAGAGGCAGGGAGAGACGAGGGAGGAGAGACTCTGCGGTCTGTTGCCTGGCAACAAAACATCATTCAGTGTGATGGTGTTGGGGGGATAAAAGAGAAAAGGGGATGTGAAGAGCAATAGATTGAAGGGGGTTTTGAAGATGTTCACAAGGGTAAGAAGAATGTGGCAAATCACCCATTACTAGTGTTGAGATATCACATGTAATTAACTGTACACGGACAGCTTTTACATTACTAAAACAAAGCAGTCATACATCAGTCACACCAAATTCAGATGAAACGTGTCAGCATTGGCTCCCCTGTTACAGGTCTAAGAACATGTCAACCTTGATCTGACACTGGGAAAGGACTGCAGCCTACACACACATGCACACACACCCAAGGATTTGCAAACACAAAGTCAATGTACCAGCCAAATATAACACATTTCTATATAACAAACCGATCTGCCGCTGTTTGACTCTGCTGCTATAGTTAGCGTACGGAACGCAATCTGATCGAATCGCAGAGCAACATACAGAGTGCTGAGGTTAGAAATGTGGCTTGCCATTTACCATTTAGCAAGAAAGCCAGCAAGTGTACAGTATTCCCCAAAATGTGAAACCATTTATTTAAGTTGCATGTACTTAGATAGATAGATAGATAGATAGATAGATAGATAGATAGATAGATAGATAGATAGATAGATAGCACTTTATTGTCCGTAGACACGGAAATTGGTCTTGCAATACAAGCTCCAAAAATTACAACACAACAACCTAAAAACAAAAAACAAAAAGCTAAAAAGAAATAGACATCATTAAAAAAAACAAAAAACAAAACATGAATAGATAATGAATTAATATGAGGGGGGCCCTGCCCTGCAAGAGTGGTCTTAAATAGCCATAAATATATAGATAAAAGTGGGGGGAACTATCACTTCTTTGCCCTCCTGTGTTGATTCAGCAGAGATATTGACTGAATATCTTACAGAGGATACATTCTGTTCTCACTCTTCCACTATCATTACCTGTCCCATTTCGCTCTCATAATGTCTCCTCTCCAATGCTGTTGTCGAGAGAGGTGAGTCAGCAAGAGACGGATAATTGGGGAGATAAGTAGAGAGTGGCAGATGCGAGAAAAAGAAGAAAAGAAATGCAGCATAAAAACATTTTGTTTTACAGTGAAGGGAGTCAGAGGAATCATTGCAATGGCTTGAGTAATTATTGATGATTAAAGAAGTGTGGAGACGTTGATAATCTACAGGGGAAGACTGCTGAGGACAGATATGTTTGTAGGACTCGTACTGCTGTTGTCACATGGAGGTGATGTTTCTGCCTTTGGTTCCTCTTTTTCGTCCCTGATGATAGCCAGCTCTAATGTATTTATGACCTGTTTATTACTGTCTGCCACAAGTCATGGTTTGTCACATGTCTAATTTTAAGCATGTCTCCCTCTCTTTCTGTCTCTCTGTCTCCCTCTCAGCTAATTTCCAGTGACGCAGATGGGGCCATTCAGAGGGCAGGACGCTTCAGGGTGGAGAATGGCTCTTCAGATGAGGTCCATACAACATGCATCAGCCCTCTTGCCTTCACTAACCTCAGCAAATAATGAAATGATGGTCATTTTTGAGGCCATAGACTTCTTGTCCTGAATCCCCTAAAAATGATGATGGTCAGACATCTATAGATGAAGACAAATTATTATTAAATGATATGTCACTAATTTACAGTAACTTAAAGGAATAGTTTGACATGTGGGATATATTTTCTTTCTTGCTGAGAGTTGGATAGAAGATCCATATTAATATCATGTCTGTACCTAATGCCAGGAGATGATTAGCTTAGTTAGCATAGCTATCCTGGCGCTATCCAAAAGTCTACCTGCCAGCCCCTCTAAAGCTCACTCATTACCACCTCATCTCGTTTGTTAATTCTGTACAAATAAAATGAACTTTATTGTTTTATGGGGAGTTGCGTGCTGGAACTACTACTCTCATGGAGCCATTGATCTTTTCTGACTTTTCTCCCATTGTTGCCTTTTAATAGTTAAATGCGGATACTTTTTCTGTTGGTAAAAATGATTTATCAAATCAAGCAATCTGACATTTTAGAGGGGGAAAATCATGAGTGGCAATTTTTTGCCCCAGTCTGCCCCTGCCTGGGGTCACGTACTGGCTTGTTAACTTAGTTGCATTAGTTGCAAAACATATGTACACAGGCAAAGAGAAGAATCAGGATTTTTGATACTGTATATAATATGAATCCCCTTCACCAGATCTCCTAACATCATTGTCATAATTTACTGTAGACTGACAACATTTCACAGCCAGCTTCCTGTCTTATGTCCTTAAAGTCATATGACTGGACGAACATGACAAGTTTCTTTTCATAAGTCTTCAGTTACTAACATCACGCTTAACAACCTTAGTATATTATACTCAGTACAGTTTTAATCGTTCCCAGCATTTGCTGCAACATGATCTTTGTTGTTCTAGTTTAAAAAAACACAGCTGCAGAGTATGTCTATTGTGGTCCCCTGTCCTAATGTGATTCACACCCTTGCTTATGTCTCACCTCTTGGTATGGATTATTTCCATCACAACAGTAACTCACTGTGGGTGTGATTTCCTGACCAGAGTATTTTAATCAGTACTGCTGCATTGTGCAACTGTTTTTTTCCAAAGGGAAGACTGCTGTGACTCAAGCTGTGTGTGTGTGTGTGTTACAAACAGGCTTTGGACTACACGCCAGGAACCTGGAGGAGAACTGATGTCCATCTGGAGAATCCAGAGTACCACACTAGATGGTTCTTTAAATACTTCCTGGGAAAAGGTCAGTGTTGCTCTGTTGTGTTATACATTTTTTTTTAAACAATCTTAAACACACACACATGGTGTAAGTGTGAGATAATGAGAGAAATACACAGTGTGAGGGAGAGCCTTTGAGCTGCAGAAATAAAACATCCTCTGTTTCTTCCCTGGTCCACAGGACGCTTCTTATCTTATGAAGTCAGCCTTGTCCTCACACTGCACTGCTCTTCATTCAAGGCCAAAACTTGTTAGCATCCAGCCATATCCCCACTGAGAGTCTAATCCCATACACCGTCCAGGGAGGAAGCCCATTGAGGACACACAGCCTCACCACCACTAGACAGAGCTTGCCTCAAACAGATAATGCAATTAAGATTGGACTGCCGGCTTCTGAAATGAGCCCAGGCTAGCAGGAGCCATTCACAAGAGCAGCCTCTGCTATTGTTGAAAAAAAAAAAAAAACATTAGAAGCGGTCACCTGCTCCTCCACCTTTCTGACCCTCATCATCTCGCCATCCTCATTAATACCCCGCCTGTTCTCAGGCTCGCAGTGGAGGCGGCACAGAAAGTTGTGCAACAAAAAGATCATTGTCCGGGTTTCTTTACCGTGACTCGAATTAGGAGGAATGCCTTCTGCTTAAAAGGAAAGAGCCCGAGAAGTATGGAGATAATTGTCAAGGAACGTTGGACAGCAAGACCAATGCCTTTTCTTCTGTAGCCAGGGTCTAATCATGGTACGACATGGGCAGTTTAAAATGAGCCATGTCTCCAGAAAGTTGGCTGGACCTGTTTGGACTGCAGCTGAGCCATCTGTGTGTCACAGCCTGAGCAGAGCTAGAGACTGCATCGTACAACACAACGCATTATGAACTCTAGGCCAATTATATTAACACATCCACTTCCTGTCTAATGAAGCATCCAATACAAAGACTTGAATTCTTAATTTCTTGATGATTAGGTGAAGAAAAGCAAAACAGTTTGACCTCGTTTGTTTCCCCGTTGTCTTGCATCAGGTATGAAGACAACTCCTGATTGATTACAATGTGCTTTGTTCTCACACAGAGAGAGCTCAAGCTGTCTAAACTAATAAGTACATAATTGCAACCTAACCTTGCAATGTCATTGCTCACCTGAAGCATAAAAATATGGTTAATGGAGAATAAAGAGAGATAAAAACCAAATAGAGGAAGAAAATGAAATTATGGAAAAAGAGACATGACATGAGAGGAAAAGAAAGCATCAGAGGAGGACAAAGAAAGGGACAGCATGCAGACAGAGATCCTGCGTCTAATTGGGTTTGAAGGTCTGTTGAGCATTGTTTCTGATGATGTTACCCTGTCAACCGAAGAAGCAGAGGCATGAATGTGTGACTCTGCTGTTGAGATCTTTGTCTGTGACCATGTAACACACAGAGAGAACTGGGAATGTGTGTGTGTGTGTGTGTGTGTGTGTGTGAGGGGGGGGTAATGAATGGGAGAAAAGAATAGGTAGGAAGGAGAACAAAAAGGCTGAGAACCACAGGCCAAGACACCACAAGGGGATAAAAGGGGGTGATGAATACCTACAGAATAAGAGATAAAATATTCTACCTAAATAAGTAAAACTAAAACATCAGTCCTCCGATCATTCTTTGTGTGAGTATGTATGATTGTATCTGTATTATAATCTCTCTCTCTCTCTCCCTCAGTCCACCAGAACTACGTGGGTACAGATGCAGAGAAGAACCCCTTCTATCTGTCAGTCGTCCTCTCGGACCAGAACAACCAGCGGGTTCCTCAGTACAGAGCCATCCTCTGGAGAAAGTCGGTGAGTTCACCATTTGCACACCGGGTGGAACAAGTCACGCAATTAAAAGTCGCTATACCACAGTGTAAAAAATACTCCATAACAAGTAAAATAAGTTTTTGACATCTCGTAACGCTGTGAAGCAATTTTTTTTATACGTGGGTCCTGGTTTTGTTTATCTTAGGACACATGGACACATGCAAAAAGGCAGAGAAAAAGAAGTATGCTAGCTAGTAAACATGGATGTAAACAATACAGGATTTAGAATCGGCTTTTGCAGCTGTTTTATGAGGAAGGAAATGCATTCAACACATTTGTCAAACCTAATGGATACACAAAATGCATTTTATGAATGTAAACATATCTGTTGTTTACATATCTGTTTGCTCACAAGAAAACTCCACACGGCACCTTTAAATACAAGTACAGAAGTACAGTATTAGCAGCAGCACAGCTGTGACTGTGTACATAATTATTATACTGTTAATTTGGATGCATCAGTGTGTAAGTAGCATTTTACTAATGGGGTCAAGCCCCTCCAAAAGGCCACAAGATAAGATGAGAGTAAAAAAACAGCTGTAAATGGTAAAAAGCAAAATATAATAAGTTGACAGACTTGCATGTTGGGGGGGTGGTCATGAGATGATTATTATTGAGGTATAAAAAAAGGAAAAAACAAGTTCTGCTACACAAAGTTATATTCATTTTTGCACTTTTCTCGAATATTTATTTTTTATGAAATAATGGATAGTTTTACCTCTTTGGGCCTTGAAAAGTCATCTAAAGGCAACCATCTAAGAAGCTGAGGGGGGACATCTTGTTGGAGTAAAATGTACAATATTTCCCTCTGAAATGTAGTGGAGTAGAGGTATAAAGTTGCATAAAATGTAAATACTCAAGTAAAGTATAAGCACCTCTTTACTGCATTTAATGTACTTAGTTACTATCTACCATTGGCTCATAGGATCTTTATTTTTTACTGAGTACACAGTTGTAGGTGGTACTTTAGGTGTATCTAAATATAAGGTGGCACAAAATGGCATGTTGAGGGACTGTGTTACTCATTATTGTGTGTTTGTAGTGTGGTGACTCAGCTTCATGACCAAGATAGCTTGGATTTAATTTTGGCCTCCAGCCTCATCTGGAACCTGATTAGGTGCACCTCCGCTGCCTGATCACATTGATTTGTCTTCTGTCAGACTCTAACTGGTACAGGATGTTATTGTTGTTGTAACAGAACAACTTTGTTTGGCTTGAACTGCTCTGGTTTAATTTGGTTCTCTATATTTATTGTATGAAAATATGTTGCAGGCTGTGAATTTCTTTTGGCTAATACTGAGTTTGCTGGATATTCTTTTATAAATGAGCAACAGTGCAACAGGTTAGAGCAAGTGACTCCTCAGAGAAAAGAGTTTGTAATCCCTGATCTGTGTCATTCTTGTTCGCTCAGGGCACTCTGAAGATCAGCCTCCCCTACAGCCCGACTAAAACACTATCAGTCAAGTCCATCCTAAGGTGAGAAGTGCAGCCCGAGGCTCTACAGACGGCACAGTTCATTCACTCTTTAAAATACTTGTATGAAAATTAATATTTTTGGTTATCACATGCTGCTGCTGAGACATGAAGACTACGGATGTGACTGACAGGAAATCAAAGCCTCAAATTTGCCTAATTACCATAAAAGTGGCATTTTTTTTATGTCCAATGCACACAAATACACACACAAGTATACTGATGGTATGTTCCACAGTGTTTACTGTTGTGTATGTGCAAGCATATTTGCCACCAAGCTGCTTGTGTGTATGCTATTTTAACAACATATGATCATACCTACATAGAGATATTAAAGTCATTATATTGTTTTAAGTCTCTTTTATTATCTTATTCTTTTCGAATAAGATACAGACATGCAGATTGGTCTCTGTATGCTTGCATATTTACACATCAGTAAACACACAACAATGAAACATACAATACACTCCAAATCCTCCTCACTTATGTGAACAGCTTTTACAAGGCCTTTATAAAATAGTGTAGGTATGATGAATTTATCATTTGAATCAGACAGACATTTTCAGTGTAGTTGTGAAGAACTGAAATGTCATTTGCTTTTGTCGGCCATCAGTTAAGGGTTGCAATTAGCGATTATTTTCATTATAATTTTTTTTATAAAATGTTAGAACATTTATAAAAAAAGAAATGCCATTATAATTTTCCTTATTATAATTGCTTGTTTTGTCTGATCAATAGTTCAAAACGATATTCAGTTAACTATAATATATGACAAAAAAAAGCAGCACATCCTCATATTTAAGAAGCTGAAAGCAGAGAATGTTTAGCTATCCTAATTTTACTGTTTTACCAGCTCAAACATATAAAAGTAGCCCAATCGCTGAAAAAAATACCCAATCTGACAACACATATCATTAACATTATGTTTCCAGTAGCAGATTTCGTAACCGACAGGTAACAGGATATAACAAGATGTATGAAACAGGAGATTGAAGATAATAAATTCCTCGGGCTGAGCAGCATCACCGCTCAAACTCTGAATGAGGGCAAATGGTACAAGCAGGAGGAGAAATCCCCTGTATCAAGTCTCGCTCTCGCTCTTCTGTGTAAACCCTTTGGGCCATTTGTCTTTCATCAATACTATAGTACCCCTTTTTCTTTTCTTTTTATTACTACTTCCTCCACCGGTGGGCGGCTGTGGCTCAGGTGGTACAGTGGCCGCCTACCAATTGGAAGTTGGTTGTTTGATCCCTGGCCCTGCAGGCCCATGTCAAAGTGTCCTTGGGCAAGACACTGAACCCCAAATTGCTTCCCAATGTTGCCCCATCGGTGTGTGAGCGTGTGAATGTTTATCTGATGAGCAGGTGGCACCTTGTAAGGCAGCCTCGGCCACAGTGTATGAACGTGTGTGAATGGTGAATGGTTCCTGTACTCTGTAAAAGTGCTATGAGTAGTCGTTAAGACTAGCAAAGTGCTATATAAATACTGTCCATTTACATTTACATTAACTCCTCATTTTCTTCTTCTTCTTCTTCTTCTCCAGTGCAATGAACATGGACAGGTTTGAGAAAGGCCCCAGGGAGATCCTCAACCCGGAGATTCAGAAGGTGAGATTTAGAACATCGGCCAGCTCTTATTTAAATCCATTTCATGCCAGGCATGATCAGCAGCATCTAAACTGTATACTATCCTCAGGCTGGAGTGCTTGTCACTGTGAATAATAATTGTTGTATCCTCTTTCCTCAGGATCTGCTGGTGTTGGAGGAACAGGAGGTATGGGATGATACTGCTCTCACAGTACAGTTTAGCTTATTCATTAATTGGTTATGGTAGAGATCATTTGTTTTCAAGGATAAAGACTACAGTACTTCTTTTATGTCCTTTCCAGTACAACGTAGAAAAGATTTTTTGCACACCTCTTTTGTCGGGCAGGTGCGTAGGATATAATCAAAAGTAGCAGATCAGGAGCTTTAGAAAGAGTCCCGCACACTGACCATTACGCAAGCAATAATTTATTTAGAAAATAAATATCGGTCATAGACATTCATCAGGTATGTCCTTTCCAGTAACCTTCACATACTGTACCCACATATAACATATATCCAAATGTTTGATTCTTTATTGACTCTTTATCTGGTAAAAGTCTCTGCCATACTTGCAGCTTGCAGGAAAAAAATATTAAATATATCTCCAACTACAGTTGTACTTTATTCATTCATTTGATTTTGTCTCATGTTATTGTACAGTAAAGGCATGCTATTAATACTGTCTTCATGTTGGGTAAATACTCCCTCTGTATATCTTTGTTCTTATTTTTCCGTAAAGACTGATAATTAGCAGTTTAAATACCATTTTATGTATCTTTTGCATTATATTTCTGACAATAGCAGCACTGTATGTCAATAGACAATAATATTAAATGCATGAAATGTAAATTATTTCATCATTGTAACCCAGCTATACTTTTGTAGGGTTCTGTCAACTTTAAATTTGGCGTCCTGTTTGCCAAAGACGGACAGCTCACAGATGACGAGATGTTTAGCAATGGTAAATCTCTCTAACTTTTTTCAATGTCCAAAACAAATAAAGGGATGGTTTGACATTTTGGGGAAAGCGCTGTGTTGCCAAGAGTTAGATGAGAAGATCAATACCATTTTCATATCTGTCCATTTAATATGAAGCTGGAGGCAGCAGCCGGTTAGTTTAGCTTAGCATAAAGACTGGAAACGGGAAAACGACTACAGTAGCCTGGTTCTGAACACAACAAAATCCGCCAACCAGCACCTCTAAGGCTCACTAATTAACATGTGATATCTCATTTGTTTACTTGTGCCCAGCCAAGTAATAGTCTGGCACGCATCTCCCCCTGCTTGTTGTTTTTACACGTTTTTCGTACAGATTGAACAAACAAGATATAACATGTTAATTAGTGATTAGAGGTTTTTCCATGTGGATTTTATTACTTTAAGATAGAGCCAGGCTAGCTGTTTTTCCTTGTTTCCAGTCGTGCTTAGCTAAGCTAAGCGGCTGCTGGTGTTAGTTTATTATTTAGTGTTAAAACATGAGCTTGGCATAAATCTTCTCATCTAAGTCATGGATGGAAAGCGTATAAGGGTATTTCGCAATATGTCAAGCTATCCCTGTATCAAAACAAAATGTACTGCAATAGAAGATTTCTGCTAAGTCCTGGGTTTGTTGGTTTCAGAGACGGGAAGTGAGAGCTTCGATAAGTTTCTCAATCTTCTGGGTGATTCCATTACACTGCAGGGATGGGCAGGTTACCGCGGAGGGCTAGACACCAAGAGTAAGAGATCTGCTGAATGACGTACAGTACAGGCCAAAAGTTTGGACACACCTTCTCATTCAATGTGTTTCTTTATTTTCATGACCATTTACATTGTAGATTCTCACTTAAGGCATCAAAACTATGAATGAACACATATGGAATTATGTACTTAACAAAAAAAGTGTGAAATAACTGAAAACATGTCTTATATTTTAGATTCTTCAAAGTAGCCACCCTTTGCTTTTTTTTGATAACTCTGCAAACCCTTGGTGTTCTCTCAATGAGCTTCATGAGGTAGTCACCTGAAATGGTTTTCACTTCACAGGTGTGCTTTGTCAGGGTTAATTAGTGGAATTTTTTCCCTTTTATTAATAAAAAAGCAAAGGGTGGCTACTTTGAAGAATCTAAAATATAAGACATGTTTTCAGTTATTTCACACTTTTTTGTTAAGTACATAATTCCATATGTGTTCATTCATAGTTTTGATGCCTTCAGTGAGAATCTACAATGTAAATAGTCATGAAAATAAAAAGGAAACGCATTGAATGAGAAGGTGTGTCCAAACTTTTGGCCTGTACTGTATTAGCATCATTTTAAAGTAAAAGGCCTTTGATTTTGCCAATTACCTTTGTCATTCTCTTTTCACCTGCAGATGACACTACAGGGATTAAGTCCATCTACACAGTGTATCAGGGCCACGAGCTCATGTTCCATGTGTCCACCATGTTACCCTACTCTAAAGAGAATAAGCAGCAGGTGGGTGTCTGCATGTGTTTTTGTCCTGTTATATAGTTTACATTTTTAGCCACCGTAGGGAAGTGGCAATGTCGGTCCACCACTATGGCCCAGATTGGAATATCTCAACTACTGGTTGGATTGACATGAAATTTGGCTCAGCCATTCAGGATCCCCAAAGGATGAATCCTATAGACCTTGTTGATCCCCTGACTTTTCCTCTAGCTCCACCATGAGGTTAACATTTGTGGTTTTGAGTAAATGGCTCAACACCTATCAGATGGATTGCCATTAGGTTTGGTTCAGACATTCATGTTCCCCTGAGGATGACTTAAAATCTTAATTTCACTTCTCTTTCACCACCAACTCTGCCCAAAGATCAGACCCCTTTGGTTGTGCTATATTAAAGAAATTGCAGAAACTTTAATTGCACAGCAGTCACAGGTCTTCATCTCTCTGTCATTTAGCAGAGAAAAGCCTCTACTTTAACAGCACTCTGATAGGAAGCCAGTACAATGGCAGCCAACTTGGCTAAATGTTCTCAATATAGGAAGAAAAGGAGAAGAAAGGACGTTATTGCTTTACTGTAGAGCTCCATTCAGTAATGCCAATATTAGTGCGTATGATTTAAAAGGGCTGCTGCTTGGCAGATCTGACACGTAATTGGATTTCTTCTTAAGATAAAAAAAAAAAGGCATTCATGGCGGTCAAAAATAAGGAACAGTCTGTGCTCGTACTGCATGTGAGTGTGGCTGCTTGTCTGTTGCTTGTCTCCCATCCACCTGAGAGGTAAAAACTGTGAGATATGATTGTATTTCACAACTGGGCGCAGAGTCACTCTGCAGTGTATAGTCAGTTCAGTTTAACTGGTGAAGTTGTACTGTAGTGTTAATTTCACTCCAAAGGTGTTGGATATAAAGAAAAGCACCTGTTAAAGCCACCTGTTAAATATTTATTATCATGTTTCCTTTTCAGAACTGTTAACTTATGTAATTTATTACAACAAGTCAAATGTAGTTATTATCGCAATACTGTATTGCATGTTCTGTAGGTTTGTATGTTGGTGTTGTGTGTGAGCAAATATAGATGAATATGTGTATATATGTAGTATTTGTGCCTATGTACAGTACAGGCCAAAAGTTTGGACACACCTTCTCATTCAATGCGTTTCCTTTTTATTTTCATGACTATTTACATTGTAGATTCTCACTGAAGGCATCAAAACTATGAATGAAAACATATGGAATTATGTACTTAACAAAAAAGTGTGAAGTAACTGAAAACATGTCTTATATTTTAGATTCTTCAAAGTAGCCACCCTTTGCTTTATTATTATTAAAGGGAAAAATTCCACTAATTAACCCTGACAAAGCACACCTGTGAAGTGAAAACCATTTCAGGTGACTACCTCATGAAGCTCATTGAGAGAACACCAAGGGTTTGCAGAGTTATCAGAAAAAAGCAAAGGGTGGCTACTTTGAAGAATCTAAAATATAAGACATGTCATGAAAATAAAGAAACACATTGAATGAGAAGGTGTGTCCAAACGTTTGGCCTGTACTGTATGATTGTATGTATGTATGCAGTTGTCTGGATTTTATCTTGGGGGCAGTAGGGGTATTGTACTTACATTTATCAGGTGCACAGAAACACAACTCCAAATGAATACTAATTGTGTGTCTGCTGGATGTGTAAAAGGCAATTGTGTGCTAAGCTACAGTTTGCTGCTCTGCCCCTAAGTGACCATAAAATCAATTAATCCCGGTTTAAAGACAGTTCCTTCCTCGCACGCATTAATCACAGAGTACTGAGGTTAAGTTGCAGTTTTTTTCCTCATCTTGTGTCCCTTTATGTCCTCTCTGGCAGGTGGAGAGAAAGAGACACATTGGAAATGACATTGTTACCATAGTATTCCAGGAAGGAGATGACGCATCGTCGTCCTTCAAACCGTCTATGATCCGATCGCACTTCACCCGTATCCTTCACACGGACAATGATTGTCAGAGAAATGAAGTGGTAATCGGCGACATGTTGAGCAAAGCTTCTGCGATTGAACAGATATCACATCAGCCCTGTAACACTGAAGATACATGGATTGCTATTCTGTCTGCTATATAATCAGTATTTCCTTCACTTCACCTCCAGATATTTTTGCATTAGTTAGGTATAATAGCCAGAATGACAGTTACAGGTGAGTCCTTAGATTAATGCTGTATGTATATGGTGTTCCAATCCAGATGCTGTAACAACTGTTTTTGAATTTCTCTACTGAAAAGTTCTGGCTACTTGGTCCTCTTGATTGTTTCTGTGATTCAAAAAAGTAGTAGACTTTACTTTGCCATACTGTGTGACATGCTCTATGTCCGTTGTAAGTGTAAGAGAGATGTTATATATCTTCTCTTTGTCACAGGTTGAAGATATTCTCAGAGGAGAGTGTTCCACTGTTTGGACCCCCTCTCCCATCTCCGCCTGTATTTACTGATCACCAAGAATTCAGGGACTTTTTATTAGTCAAATGTAAGTAAATAAAACAAAGAAAATTAGAACATGGCCAATACATGCACCATCTCTGTTTCCTTTTTTCCTAATGTGATCTTGCTTCATCTCCTGCAGTAATCAATGGAGAGAAAGCCACACTGGAGACGCCAACGTTTGCCCAAAAGCGTCAGCGGACCCTTGACATGTTGATCCGCTCGCTGTACCAGGACCTCATGCCTGACCTGCACAAGGTACTGCACAGCTGCACTGCTAATTACCAGTCTAGTGTCTTGTTTATTCTTGGATAGACATACTTTTTTGTCCATCCGAGTTGTCTCCTCCTTGTCACTTCAGTCCCTGGTAGTGACTGTAGACACTCCTGAGTTGTGTTCTTCTGTTTTCCACTGCAGCCCTCAGTCTGCCGCCGCATACTGCACCACACCGACTGGATATTACTGCAATGCTGACTTTCTCAGCAGGGCTCTCTCTCCTCACATCACTTTTATTCCTATTTCTCTTGTTTTCTTCTCCCCTCCTTTCACTGTTGCTCCTAACACTACTTAGTTCTCACTGTGTTAATACTGCCGCTGTTCTCACCCCCTGCCAGGGTCAGTCTCTAAGACCCCTTTCTGCTTTCTTTTTCCCTCTCTGTGTTTCTGTGCACGTTGGTGTTCCACGTTTAGGTTCCTTTTTCTCCTCAGAACATGTTAAATCGGCGGTCCTTCAGCGACGTGCTGCCTGAGTCTCCAAAGTCGGCACGCAAGAAGGAGGAGGCACGGCAGGCCGAATTTGTCAGAATAGGGCAGGTAAGGAAGAAAAAAAAAACACAAGCACACACACACACACACACACACACACACAAACCAACAGTATTACCAACCAACCAGAGCTCTGCAGTAAGAAGGCAGAAACACATGGAAACCAAGATACGCAAACACAACTAAGAAACCTAAACACACATGCACATGTAAGCACAAAAAAACGTTGAACTTTGTTATTATTGAACATACAGTAATATCAGCACTTATTCAACTTGTCGGTCAATGTAAATTTTTTTACATACATTTATAAAAATTATATTCACCTTTCGTAGTTGCCTCAATTTTAAAATGTTTTAACAGAAGAAATCATGTCACTTTTATATGCTATATATTTCATTATTGTAACATTTAACATTAAATTCAGGATAGGTTCGGTGTTGGGGGACAAAATCATCAGTCCGTGTTTTGTGCAGAAATGCATTGTAAGATATATACAGTACACGGCTTTATCAGTCTATAATCAAATCAAGTGGGTATTTTCCAAATGTAGTCTTTTTAGTGACCCTTATTGACACTTATTTGCCGGTGCATTTTTCAATATTCATACAATGATGAGCCAAATAGAGAAACTGTGGGGCGTTAGCAGTGCTGCAGACATCTCTCTCATATGTGAGGAAGATCTGTGACTCTTTATACTAGGATACAGTAATTTAAGAGCTGTAATTCCAGACAAACAGCTAAGTGAACTGGACACCTCCTTTCAGGAGGATCAGGATGAAATAATATACTGTAGGAACACTGGGCTGATGTAATCACCATTACACCTCTGTTCTGGGTGCTGACGTAACTATCATTATACAGGAACAAAGACCAAAGAACAAAAAAAAGAGAAGTGCGTAGAGAACTGTCCGTGGTGTTAAACCTAGATGACCTCTGGCTTTATGGAAATAATTTGTTTCAGGTAATTTGTGGGATATTAGATATTCTTTGGACAAATGTGTGGCCTATTGTGAACTGAAGCCTGTTGTGCTAAAACTCAAGAAGGTCTGGTTTATAGGTCTCAGTCTACTTTGAAAATAAACACTTGGTGGGTATTTTCCATTGCAGCTGCACACTGTCAAACAGACTGCTCGAAGAAATTAGGTTAGCGAAGTCGGTACCTTTTTTGAATTAGTTCATTGAGATATATGCGTATGCTACTAAAGTAATTCTGTCTCTGTTGTTTCTTTTGTTTATCTTCAGTTGCTAACCCTTGTTCTTCTTGTTACTGATTGTTGTTTTCTACCTGGTTTCTCTTGCTCATGTCGCTCTCTGCTCATAAACACAAAGCCGAGGCCTCGACACATTGTGCTGTAAAGCGTGAAAACAAAGGAAGGCAGACGTGTCAAGTCATTGATTATCCAGTTTTGAAGAGACAAGGTGTTTGTCCTCAACTAAACTGACTCTCTAAATGTGTAATACACATTGTACACAATGATTTCCTGTTGTCATGGATAGGGTTGGGTACCGAAACCCGGTTCCACTATGGTACCGGTTCCTACGCAAACGGTAGTATTCGGACCGGATTAGAACGCGAATTTCGGTTCCTCATTTCGGTTCCGACTGAAATATTTTCCCTCTGTCGCTCCGGACAGCGGCAGCCTCTTTTTTTCTTTCTCCCTTTTCGCCGAAGTGGCGCACGCGGCACCGCCGCGGTGTGAGCACGCGTGTCCGGCCGCTTTGCCCCTCTCAGACGCGTAGTAGGGCACAGAAGTAAGCGGGGTTAAATGTAACACGGGTTTTTTAGATGGTTGCACAAGGTAGAACTGGATGTGCTTCAGGGCATGTAATGACATTGCCATTAGACGTGTTCCAGCCAATTTGGAATTCTGTTTACTTCTGCTGTCTCCGAGAGAGAGAAGAAATTGTGTTTTGGCGTCATAAAAGTATTTTTTTTGGTCAGAAGTATTTCTCGATTTCTAAAGAGTGTGTGAAAATCAGTGTATCTAATCTTATATTGCCTTGATCACCGTCCTTTTGGCTAAAACATCGTGCCATTATAAAAGATGTGACCATCGCTTAGCGAGTGCTAGCCAGTCCTGAGGTAAACGCGTCACAGCGGGGCTATAATTATATGCCATTTCTAACTCACAAAGTCTTTAATTTGCATTAATGTTTAAAAACCAATATTTTGAAAGTATTTAAGTACAGCGTGAACAACTATGTATTGCATTTCCTTTGTCCACAGAATGAGAATTTTTATTATTATTTTTTATATTTTATTTTTTATTTTTTTATTTTTATTTTTTTAATAGATCCATAAATTAAACTATTATATTATGCAGAGTTTAGTAAAAACGTGTTTTATACAGTTTTATTAGGTGTATAGCACAATGCTATTGAATTATTTGTGTTAAATCCAACTTTTTAACAAGTGTTACAACTAACCCTCTATCTGTTACAACTAACCCCACATATGGGGCAGGTTGTAACATTTCACCTATCGCCACTCTCGGGGGAATTGTTCAAGAACGGTAGGTCCTACAAACAAACTTTCAGTGCACCTTTGTAGCAGAGATATGTATGTTGCTTGTATAAAAATATGAGCAGTAAAACTCAAATGGTTTGAGAAATATTTAGCCAAAACCAAAAAGTGTTACTTTGTGCCCCGCTCTCCCAATCACAGCTGATAGACGTCTTTTTGTACACGCTCTGAAACGGACGTAAAAATATCACACTTTCTCTGTAGTCTACCGTTAGCTAGCTACCGTAAATGTAGGCTAAATGGCATATTTTCCCTCTGGGCTCACCAAAACAGACGTAAAAGCATATTAACCATTCACTGACTGCACGTGATCGCTAGTAAACATATTACACTTACTCTGCTAGTCTATCATTCAAGACAAGAGCCTGTAGCCTGGTGGTGGGGGAGGCGAGACAGCCTCCCCAAATTGTCTGCCCTTTCAAACTCATACCTGGGTGTGTACAGACCTCTTGGACACCGTCTGAGAGAGTTTTCTCCTATGCAGTAGGCCTACATGCCATAAGTCAGGAGAGGTGTCTTGCCAGAGAAGGCAAATATGGTCATTTTTCTGCAAAAGAACTGCGAAAGTTTGAAGCTGGTTGGCATACCAACTCAACAACATTTATTTTGTTGTTACTTGTTAATAGTGTAACTGTTATTTGTTAAATTATTGTAGTTGTGTGTTAGGTGACTTAGGTTTACTTATTTTATATTTAAGTACTTTTAAACGTTAATATATTGTTAAATTTAAATAATTTTCAATAAAAAAAAAAAAAAACTCCATAAAAAGCCTTTCTTTTATGTCATTTTTCAGTTTTTCAAGAATCGGTTTAGGAATCGTTTAGGAATTGGAATCGTTTTAAAAGTACCGGTTCGGCATCGGCATCGTAAAAATCCAAACGGTACCCAACCCTAGTCATGGATTCCTTTTTTATGGATATTTTCTCACGGATGACAAAGTATGCTGCACTGCCAAGTCATTGTTCTGTTGGTTGGTATTGATTTCGTTCTCTACAGATTGCTTGTTTATGCAGATATGTAAATAGAAATGCCTCACTCTGCAGCTTGAATTGGAAATTGTCAATTCAATCAGATGGCTGCTGCTTGAGCGTTTGTGCAAACTGTATTCTATTTGAGATTTAAAGCAATTACACCTTTTTATTTAATGTATTATGACACATTTTGCCACTGCCAGTCTGCTTGTCCTGATCCTTTCCACCTCTGTGAGCGTTCGTCACAGTTCTCAGTGCAATAATACGCATGGAAACAATGGCTGGCTAGTTAAATATTAGTGATGGCATGGCAGTGAAGAAGTTCATGTTATGCATTTATATGCACGATTCACATGCAGTTCATGCAGGGTCCATGATTTGAAAGTCTTGTCCAGACATTGTCCAGTGTTTAAATATTAAGCACATAATTTATTTTAAGAAGTGATCAGTTACTTTAAGTGTAGGTGTAAAATGTGTGCAACCTAAAGTGGTACATGGCACACTCAAGTACAATTATAAGGTACTTGTACTTTAATGGAGTGTTTCCATTTAATGCCACTTTATGCTTCTAATCCACTACATTTCAGAGGGAAACATTTTACTTTTTATAAAGCATGGGACACAATTAGAGAAAACCTGTGTCTATGTGGGGCTCCGTGTTACATTTTACTTTTTAGAGTTGGTAGCCGTTTCACCAAAGATGTATTCCTCCTCGAAACTCGTCAGCTTGTTTCATTTAAATCAGTTTAATCAGTTCAAGGCCCAAAGTGGTAAACTTATCCAATATTTCATCAGCAAAAAACAAAAGATTAGAGAAAAGTCTGAAAAATGAATAAAAATGTATGTTTCCGAATTTCATTTTTTTCTTCTTTCCTACCTCATTAATTACTTACGACCCATCAGATTTATTTTGTGACCCTTTGGCGGGAGGCCAAACCCTAGGTTGGGAACCACTGGATTAAAGCACAAACAGCAGGGCTGGGTAGCTCACCTGGTAGAGCGCCTGCCCACATATATCTGATCATCCTCGATGCAGCGGCTGTGGGTTCGACTCTGACCTGCAGCCCTTTGCTGCATGTCATTCCCACTCTCTCTCCCCTTTCATGTCTTTAGCTGGACTAAAATGCCCATAAAATAATCTTAAAATAATAATCTTTAAAACTAGCTCCACCAGCTACAACAGTAAAATGCTACTTACAGCTTGTTGCATCAGTGTTAACACTCTAACAATGTATAAGTAATCACTGACTGAAACTTGAAGCACATTTTGCTCTACTTTTACTTAAGTTGGATTTTGAATGCAGGACCTTTACATGTGCACTGTTGTTTTGGTTTTTTGGTTCTTCCAGTACCGCAGGCCAAAGCATACAGACTTGACAGATGTGTCTGTTATGGTCTAATATCTGATACCATTTCATTATTTTAGGCTCTGAAGCTGAAGACCATTGTGAGAGGAGATGCCCCAACTAGCCTTGTTACCACCGGCCTGTGCAGGAAAGAAGTGAGAGCATGTCTTTGAGACATTTTACTTTAGTCATTTAATCTGCTACTGAATCCGAAAATGTTATTTTCTTGAAGCAATTGAAAGAAATCTGATTCCTTAATTTAAATATCTCCAAAACAATATTCTGCAATGCAAGTGGATATTAATTCCAATGTGCTTGCCGCTGTGTATATCTACATGCGTCTGTATGTTTGTCTGCGCATGTATGCTGCAGCCATGGGAGTCCCAGTCGTTCTGCAGCACATTCCCCTACGAGATCGTGTGTGCCGACTCGTGGGGTCAGTCTCTGCTGGCTGCCACCGACACGGCGGGGGTCATGCTGCTGGATGGTGAGGTCATCCCTAATAGATATCTCCCCATGTCCTCTAAAATAAAGCCACCCATCCATATCAATTCAATTCAGCGCTCAGCAGAACGCCAAGGCCAACAGCTGACATAATGATGATAATGATGTTGTCCATGTTTTAGGCCCTGATCCAGCTCTGTCCAACGCTGGTGAGTGCCACGCAACCGATCCTCCGGTTTCTTGCTCAGAGGATTATTTATAGTTTTACAAATATTTCGACCTCAGTTATGACAAATTTGACAGACTTTACCCAATCTTTTTATTATGATGTATGCGTCGTGTTTCAGAGACGCAGGCTGTGCCCCCAGTTCAGGTGTTTGACAAAACCATGGTGGTGAAGCAGGTGCACGTTCTCGAGCCTCAGGACCTGCTTATCACCAGAGCTGACAAAGGTAGGCTTGGACCACAACACCCCCCTCCCTGCAGCACATCAGAGAATGCCTCCCCCAGGAACCATCCTTTTTCATGCCCTCATTCATTCTTCATTTCAACTGTATTAACAGCTCATCGTTCTTTTCTCATTATTCCCACCCCTCTTTCTTATTTCATCTCTGTCATCTCACTCTGTGTTGCTCAGTACATACTTACCCTTTCCACCTGAACACATTGATCTCTGGCTGTGATCTAAGGAAGCTGACCTATAGAGAACCAATCCCCATCGAGTGTGTGTGTGTGTGTGTGTGTGTGTGTGTGTGTGTGTGTGTGTGTGTGTGTGTGTGTGTGTGTGTGTGTGTGTGTGTGTGTGTGTGTGTGTGTGTGTGTGTGTGTGTGTGTGTGTGTGTGTGTGTGTGTGTGTGTGTGTGTGTGTGTGTGTTTATACTGCAGGACTGGATTGACCGTGAGAGAGCGGTGTGCTAAAAACATGCAGACAGACACAGATAAAATGAACACATACAGACCCACAAGCATAAAAAAACACACAAACAGTATAAACAAGAAGTCGCTGTGTACTAACAACCAGCTGTTGGATTCCTCTCATGTTTGCCTCAACCCGGAAGAACATATAATTAATTACTCTGCAGATGATTAGCTAACCCTAATATTGACAAACAGGGTTGACTTGCTTTTGATAGTGATTATGTGATGGCAGCACAAACATTTGTCACGACTGTGTGTGGGCTTTGATTAAGCTTCTGAGAGAGCATTAGCCTTAAGAAGCCTCCTAGTAATCCTCCTGCAGTACAGCATCATTGTCTGGCCGTGGGAAGGATGCTAAAAATGAGAGATGGCGAATTAAACTTCATCTAAAACAGAAGTGGCTTTTGTTTTGTTTCCAGGGAAGGACGCTCGGCTCTATGTGTACAGACTCAGCACGCTCAAGAGAGGCCTGGAGGAGAAGCAGCTGGTCAGAAGCAAGTGTGACAGCCGGGAAAATAAACTGGAGAAAACTAAAGGTACGACACAATATAAGGCATGCGAGAATAAACATAGAGTTGCACACACTGCAAATGAATCCCGACAACAAAAAAGAAAAACTGTAATAAACTGTAATCTGGAGAAATGTACTTTGATTCGGCTGTCTTAAATCAATAGTCGTGGTGCCCATATTTACAGTACATTCAAACAGTTTTTTTGCTTTCTGCAATTATTTCTCCTGTTCATACTGGCCATTTAGAGATCCCCTCCTAATGCACACAGACATGTCAGCCTAAAGCAGGATATTGTGACCTTTATGAATGTCCTTTTGGCAGTGCAAACACTCAACCTCTGAACTGCTGCTGGTGCCATGCCAGCTCTCTGTGGTGGATGCATTGATTTGTGGGATGATGCCAGGGAACAACACCTACAGCACAGCACATGTCCAATGTACTGTCTGGCTCTCTATCTCTAACGCTCCCCCTCCCTTTTCCTCTTTGTCCCAGGCTGTCATTTATACTCCATTAACACCCACCACGGCTCAGAGCTGAGGATAGTAGCAGCCATCAGGAACAAACTCCTCCTCATCACCAGGAAACATCCACGTTTTGAAGGTTTCAGTGCCGTCGCCCCAGGCGCAGACTCACCAGTAGAGGAGTTTCAGTACATACGGGTACGCTAAATTCTAAATGAGTGAATAAAATAATTAATAAATGGATGGAATGACTGAATAAGATAATATACCGTTAATTCCCTTTTTAAAGCAATAAGGGGGATTTTAAAGTGTCTTAATTGCCCCAGTTTGCATCACAAAATGACTATATGTACTACTTCTCAGAGTCAAGATTATGTTATATCAATTCTGAGCACACAGACGTGATACACATATTTTTCAATTAAGTGTGACTTACACTTTCCAAGGATGCAATGTCCAAAGCAAATAAACAGAAAAAGACGTTCCTTATCACCCTAAACTTGCCTGATAATCATGACATTTGAAAGTTTTTCAAACTAATCCAGTTATAGGTGTCTGCACATCCATGGGTAAATTGCAAAAAGGATCTACTAACAGATAGCATGGCATACTTTTAATGGTGCCAATTTGCCAAAGTGTGTGTGTGTGTGTGTGTGTGTGTGTGTGTGTGTGTGTGTGTGTGTGTGTGTGTGTGTGTGTGTGTGTGTGTGTGTGTGTGTGTGTGTGTGTGTGTGTGTGTGTGTGTGTGTGTGTGTGTGTGTGTGTGTGTGTGTGTGTGTGTGTGTTTGTATACATACATACTGAGGTTATCTTATACCATCCATCCATTAGGAGATCTGTCTGTGTGACCCGCCGGTGGTGATGGCGCTGGTGGACGGGCCAACGGGGGAAAATGACAATATGATCTGTGTGGCCTATAAACATCAGTTTGACCTGATCAATGAGAGCACTGGAGATGCCTACCGGCTACATCATGTCGATGCCAACAGGGTGAAGCACACGTGCACGTACATACGCACACATGCAAACCCAAATGTTTTTCTGAACAGACCTCCAGTTAGTCGTTTTATTTGCCTGCTGATTTCCAGGCTGCTTGGGTAAATTAACACGTTGTCATTCACAACCACCAGCAGTAAGGAGTAGGCTGGAGGATGAACAGCTGTTGTAATAAACCATCTTATTCTGCTTTAAGCATTTTCTCCTTTGAACAAGTAAACTAAATAAATACCAAACTGTAGTAGAAATATTTCTTTTATATTGGAAGGATACACAGTACCTTGAGGCTATGTGACCTGGCATTATTTGTCAAAAACAGTCTCTCATACCTGACCTTTTTGGATCTTGTTGAAATGATTCCCCTAAACTGACTTGTCTCTGCCTGCAGGTAAATTTTGTAGCAGCCATTGATGTGTATGAAGACGGGGAGGCGGGTCTGCTGCTGTGTTACAACTGTGAGTCTTGGTTTAACTCTGAATATTTGAGATGTTATCTGATTCAGTGATTCAGGTCTCTGTCTCTGTTCTCAAAGCTGAGCCTTAATGTTTTTCCTCTTCCATTACACCTTTCTGGAATAAAAGTCTTAGCACAGAATGCTCCACAATATTAAGAGTTTATTCAGAGATGGATTTTGATAATGCAGCCACCTACTTTACTTTTTTATGTCTGGATAACATAACATGACAAATAGCTCTCAAATTTCTCTGACTAGCAATAAAACACAGACAAAAACAACAGTCAACAGACAAAACTAAATCATTTAATTTTGAAGTTCAACCTGCTTCCTGTCTGTCTCTTACAGATATTTGCTCCTATAAGAAAGTTTGTCCGTTTAACGGCTCCACACCGATGATCCAGTCCAACACCTCCGATTTCCACTTCAGCTGGAACCAGATGCCCAATGCTATTGGTAGGTTACCACGGCAACAATGCTTGGGCCCCACCCGGCCCATGCTGCTGGCCTGGCTAGGGCTTGCCGTTGCCATGGAAACACCATGTGTAGCCACAAGCAGGCAGTTGGCCAATGTGATTATTTGTATGTGCACACATGTGTATATGTGTCTGGTGATGAAAAGCAAATACAATTGGTACTAAACCTGGAACCCTGACCCAGTTCATAACAATATGCTGCTGCCCTCCTTTCTCTCTCTCTCTCTCTCACACACACACACACACACACACACACACACACACACACACACACGGAAACAAGCAATAACAAAGTATGCTGAGGAATAAAACAAATAACATAAAACATATTGGAGAGCCTCTGTTTGAATGCAACTGTAAAGGTTCTCTAATCAGTATGTGTAATTTGAAAGTTGTCACTCGTAGTGACAAACCTACAAAAAATCTAAAATCAACAATAAAATATAATTGAATTGAAAAGTGTATCACCTGACTCTGTAGTTCCTCTCAGCTTTTTTTCTTTTAGCCTCTTTCAGCTGATCTGATTTTAGTTTTTACTGCCCCTATTTGGGTCGCTCTCACTGCTTTCATTAAACCGATTATCACCTGTTCTCTGTTATCTGCGCAAAACAAATCTGAATAGCACTTCCATATTCAGTCTTGGTTCTTTCACTTAGTCCAGTCAACCAAGGCCTATTATTATTGATCATGTCCAAACTCTTTAACTTTTCCTGTTAAGTTGCACCTGTCAGTTTGTTTGAGGGTTTTACAGAATCAACTTTTACTTGTCAACACGTCGTTCATGCTATATTTGCTCTCACCTTGTTGTACATTTCACATCAAACAGAGGACAAAATAATCATCCAGAGCCCCTAAGCGAGATGTTCAGCCTGATTGTTCTGCATATATCATCAGCTAATGATGGCTTGTGAAAATTGTTGAGCAGTTAACCAAAGTCTTCTCCCTGATGCCCTATGTTGATCATGTGCCACTGGATTTATCATATACTCATGTTGCCTTTGCAGTTTGTGCATTTCCTTACATCCTGGCCTTCACAACGGACTCCATTGAGATCCGACTAGTGGTCAATGGCAACCTTGTGTACACAGCAGTGGTCCCCGAGCTACAGTTGGCTGCTTCACGGGTCAGTATGATTGACATCTAACACAATTTCATGTCCGTGCTTTGTAAATAATGTATGTAAGTTATATTTCATTGTTCTATGTCCAAAAATGGTCCAAGGTTTTGGTGATTAGGTTGTATATATGCATTATGGGTGTATCTACAGTACAAGACACTTGGTTTCACTATAGCAGAGCTCTTCAACAAGGGGTCCGCGACCCCTAGGGGGTCCTCAGAGTCACTGCAGGGGGCCACCAAATTATTGTTAAATACTTTTTTTAAATAAATAAAAAATAATTAAAATATGTCTGAAAATATACATTAACAACAACAACCTCAACATACATGTGCCTGCCATATGTATGTTTGACATTAAAACATGATATATGAATACGTAAATAGTTGCTTAGTATTGTTAACCTGACTCCACCAGATGGATTGCTTCGCATTTGCTCGGCATATCCATCTGGGAATTTTCCGTTGGAGAACTTTTGGGAAGGGGCGAAAATACTGGTTAGCTGATTGGATAAACCATCTGTCTATCACATACCTGTCAAGTTTTGGATTTGAAAATAAGGGAAATTTTCCGGTGCCCACCTCGAGCAGTCCCACCACCCCAACCGAGCTCCAGTATCCCTTACATTTTAAGACAGGTGTACAAGAAAGCTAAAATCACCACTTGATGCAGAATGCTGAAAACATTTACAATTTATAACATTGCTTGTCTTTACATTTACATTTTATTTTCATTCCACACACTTTTCATTTCATATTGCTTTTCTTTTACAGTTTTTCTTTTAATTTCACATAACTTTTCTTTAGTGAGTTATTGTACAAATTTGTGGGCTGGGCCAGAGCGGTTAATTTTACATGAGAGTAGAGCGCAAACAGTTATGTTGTCTAACGTCATCCTATTCTCTGTAACAATCTTTCGTACCATGCTAAACACCCTTTCTCAACTTGCATTGCTATGGGGAATGCATAGTAAAGCCTTCATATGTTTTGGCAGCGCACAGTCTCTGTCGTAGCGTCCATCATCCGTCTCTGTTATTTTTCTTCTTTTTTTTCCCCGCATTGTCACTCATCATCTGACCTCACACACTAACCTCACGACAACAGCCACCTACAGTACCTGTAGTAGGCTACTGCAGGTGGCAGTTATCGCGAGGCTAGTGACAGAGCTCAGATTGGGAATGTTTTTTTTCTTTTTTTTACTCCGCTCGGGTCCGGGGTATTATTATTTTTTAATAACGCAGGTTAAAATACGGGAGATTTACGGGAAAATACTAATACGGGAGGACGGCGGGAAAGAAGGGTAAAATACGGGACTTTCCCGGCCAAAACGGGATACTTGACAGGTATGGTCTATCACAGACGGGCCAAATCAACCAATCACACCAAACTCTTGCCGAAACCAGTCGGGAGAAGAGCAAAAACATCTTTTCCTCCGAGAAAAGCCTCCAGTGCCGTTTTTTGCTCTTCTTTCAATGAATGAATACTTTCTAATTCGGATAAAACTTGCGCGATAGCTACGCTCATCTCATCCATGGAAGCTGCCATGTTGCATCACACCTAAACCCGCCTCAAAACCAACGCTGATTGGTCAGTCGTTTGGCGAACGGCTCCAAATTTTCTCTATCTCAAGATGCCAGAATGATCTGCGAGTAGAAAACTGGAGCTCGTGAGATCAGGACGGTCTCACGAGGCTATAGTATTGTAGGGAACCATAAAAAGGTATACGTAAAGGCTTTAGGCCACCCTACACGTTATTGTAGGCCCAGTTTAATATGCAACTCAATGTTATACCATATATGTAGTAGGGAGTCCCTGCTCGTCTCTCTTTCAGGTTATGGGTCCTTGGCCTAAAAACCATTGAAGACCCCTAAACTATAGCAAGAGCCCTTTTAGCTTGCGAGTGTTTTTTTTTAGTGTTCGAAGGCCTCGCTTTGCGTTATAGAAGTAGCTGTCTCAGCTCTCATTTCAATCAATCTTTATTACCCTGGTGGGAAATATTTCTGGCAATCTTTATGGTTAAAAATCAATAATACACTCATAATTCATACACATAGATAATTTAAAAAGGACCACAGTGCACCTGGCATAAAAAAATACTTTGTCCTCCTCTATCCTTATTCGATTTTTTTTTTTATATGTTTCACCTTCTAACTATCCTTTCTGTCCCTTTTTCCTCTTAATATTTCCTGGAATCTTTACATGTTCGCCGTGTCTCTTTATTGACCTCATTTCCTCTATGTGTCCTTCTGTTTTTCCACCCATAGTCGGACATCTATTTTGTTTCGTCTGCTCCGGTGAGCTCAGCCTCCAACTGCAGTTCGAGAGACACCAGTTCCCAGAGTTCCCCACAGACGCCCACCGGCTACGAGATGCCCGTGTTCCCCTCACCACTCGGTGATGGTAAACCCTGCGCAGCGAAAGCACCAGCGGATGTTGATAGTAGTAGCTTCAGTTTGAAAGGTTTTCAAATGTCAACGTTGCCTGCAGATCTGTTTTGGAGGCTGCTGTGTTGGCCTAGAGCTCGAGGACCATTTACATAAACGTATCTCAGCCAAACGGTTCATTGAATTTGCAGCCTTTCTCTCCTCCAGAGTTCTTACTATCTCACAGTTGAATCATATGTCGTTTTCTAGGGCAAGATATTTAATTGCACTGATCTCCCCCATCATTATAACCTCATCCTCAATGTACAATACTGACATAATTAAGTCTTATGTCAAAATGTCCTCATTGCTGGCGTTACTCAGAGTGACACTTGGAAAGATCCAGATCTTCACAAAGTCTCCTTTCCGTAGCTTCTTTTTTTTACTATACCTCATATAACCCTACTGGGTTTTTTTTATATTTTAGCCTGTTACCTTTACATTATGGCTGATCCTTTTTCCCAGATTTCCGATAAATCTCCGACCATGCAGCCATTTGCTTCGATTTATTTCAGTACAATATGAAAATCAACTTGCAGCTACTTTAAAGCCTTCAAAAACTTGGTTTATATATATGTTTTGTATTTCTCTATAACATTAAATTATCAGTTATAGCTAAATAGAAAACATTCAGGGGAAAAAACTGGGGAAAAAAACACCAAGGCCAAGTATTGGTCCATCTCTCAATACTTTCCATCTTCTGTCCGTGGCACTCAGCCCCAACCTCATTGGTTCCTACTAATGATGTAAAGCTTTAAGAATGAGACGCACATATATAGTTTGATTTTCTTAAAATGTTAAGTATTTTCCTAAAACAGCTGGGCACTGTAGTTTTAAGCAAATATTTCTCAAACAGTAGTAATTAGTGCATTTGTTTGGGACTATTTTCAGCTGCAGTGTAATACATGTGTTGTGCTTCAGTGAGCATTTACAGCAGCAGAACTGTGTATGTGGGATTGACTCAAAATAAACAGTAGCCATGTTCACGATAATAATGGAACATGTCACCCAGTGCAACAGTGTGGCTCACTCATGTGTTTTGATAGTTTTCTGACAAAAATGGAGGTCTTTGCCAAGAGTAATAAGCTAGAACACACCATTTTCAAACAGTCATCCATAAAACCTAATGTTAATGCTATGATAATGACATTGAGCAACACAATGTCTGTCTTGCAAATTGATTTTCATACTATAATTAAATTAATGGAGACCTTTGGTTGCAACATAGGTAGGAACTCAATCTAGTAACTGGTTGGCAGTTATGTAAATGTAATTTGTAGTTAAAGGTCTGAAACCCTATGATCCTCTCAATACTTAAAATCCACAAATTACTAAAAGAGGAACCGACTAATCACCCACATACCTTCCACCTTCACTACCATTCAAAGCTCACAATAAGAGTTCTCAGAGACAGAGCATGCTTTCAAGGATGATTGAGGATCAATAAGAGCCCCTCCTTCCCACCCTGCAGTCCACTTTCACCCCCTCGCCAATCTTTTATTGTGTATTTGACCATTCGGAGTCTCCCTTCCCCCCGCGGCTGACCTCCAAATTGCTACAACTGTTTTAAAATGGTGACTATTTGTGATGCACAGCTGTCGTGAATGACATACAGGAGGTTTGTCATTCAGCATGAGCACCACGGACTGATGGATCAAGTCAATATCAACTTCTTGTTGTTCATTAGACTTTCTATTTGTTAAAAGAGACACAAAGGCATCCTCAGATGCATCTGTGTAATTCTGACGGCTGAAGGAAAGGTCAAAACTCGAGGAAAACAATTATTAAAATATCCTGGTTGTTAGCACCATCAAGCCAGTCCTCTGCTTTCCTGGTGGGAGCAGGTATTTACAGGTTCCATTTAGGCTAACAGGGAGAAAGGTTTGACTGTCGCTGCTACAATTAGCCAAGGACGAGCTTTATGCTTTTAGGCTGGTTCGGGTAATCATTTCTCTCGAAGGGATTCATGTTTTCTTTTCTGTTTGAGCTCATTATGCATAGGATTCTGCATCACTGGGACTCATACACCTAACAGAGAACCTACTGTGTGTGTTTGTGTGTGTGTTTGTGTGTGTGTGTGTGTGTGTGTGTGTGTGTGTGTGTGTGTGTGTGTGCGTGCGTGTGTGCCCTAAATGTATGTTACTGTGTGTGTGTGTGTGTGTGTGTGTGTGTGTGTGTGTGTGTGTGTGTGTGTGTGTGTGTGTGTGTGTGTGTGTGTGTGTGTGTGTGTGTGTGTGTGTGTGCAGTTTGTGTAACCCTCTTCTTCATCCCTGGTTCAGATTCTATACGGATCCCCTATGGTACCAAGCTTTCCCTGTACATGTCTAAGGATGCTGAAGGTACTGCAGGATTCTCCCACAACTCGTCCTCAGTTCATGAATATAATGCTCATAATGCTGCCCCACTAACATGCACATGCTCCTAGAGTGTACCCCACTGTCTGCTCCAAGGCGGCATGTTGACTTGAACGTTGGTTGAATGTTAAGTGAACATTATGTCTTCCCCATCCCCCCTTCTGTCTTAACTAATTAAAGCATTAGTGCGAGGGGAGAGTGAGGGGGGGTGGGGGGGTGATAGAGTGCAAAGTAAAAAAGTGAGCCAGAGGAGATAACGTCGATCAAGGCGGAGGGTTTTAAAATAACGGTGAAGTGAGGAAGGGGAGATGCAGAAAAAGGTATGCATGAGTACGAGAGAAAAGCGAGGGGTTGTGTACAAGCTGGAGGTTGGGAGAGAAGCAGGGAGAAAAGGGAAAGAGGGAAGGAGAAGACACATTTGCCGCAGCATGATTTACAGATTGCACTGTCGCCATGGAGACTTTTGTCAGCCCTCTCTTCGATCCAAAGCGGTAGTCCAAACAGCGGTGCCACAATCTGGGTGTGAGTGAGGAAGGGGGTGTCAAGGGAGATGGGGTAGAGAGGTGGAAGGGGTGCTGACAAAAATCCCATCCTCTAACTGCCTGTGCGCCTGCCGTATCTGCTCCTTGGGGAGGTTTTCATGTGATGTAATAGCATCAGTAATGTGAACAAGATGTTACTGATGTGGCTGCTAGCTGCCACCTCCCTCCACTGGCTTAAACACATGGACACAAGTCCTGCAGCAAAAAAAATTCTCTGCTGTGGAGAATTTGACTTCAATTAATGATGAACACCCCCAGTATTTATATTTAATTCATTTGCCGGTGTGATGCAGTGTGACACTTCCCCTGGTCCAGAAACGCATGTGGAATATATTGATCTGTGTGATTATATATTCAAAATAACTGCATGCTTTCCCCGCATCTTGGTTTATTGCCATTTTCGCTGTACAACAGCGCAAGTACAGGAGAGAGGATCTGTAACAGCACTAACACAGTGTACCTGTCACCTATCAGCAGGGACCCTCTATTTTTCTCCGTTGCTCTTTACTCACCTCTCACCCCCTGACATTTCAGATGAGACAGTCCTCTTTGTGCAGCGTAGCCTCCACATTGATTCAGTCTCATCCACGTTACTATCAGCGTGCCTCAATGGAGCAGTGTGGCTGCTGAACTGCAATACTGCTACCCGATGGCACAATTGAGCACTGCAGGTTGGCACACTGCAGACTATGCCATTTGAAAAAATCCAAACATCCATTTAATGTGTCCCAAACAGACTTTAAGCGTTTATAGTCTCTGCTGAATAATAGATGGTCTGCTATAAATGGCTACAACTGAACAGTTATATCACATTAGCTCTCTGTAGTAAGGATGATTAATTTTAAGATCACATGCTGTTTCAGTAAATAGGACTATTAATCACTTTAGAGTGTCTTCATTTGAATATGGAGGTTTGGTTCTATTGCATCAGCTCGTCAACCTACCGACTCAAAGTCACAAAAAAGGTTAATTTAGCATATTTTAGTTTTTAAAACTGATTTCTTACATTCTAGCCAGTCGCTGTTTACTGTTGTGCTATAAAAATTGACTTGCAGCATTTGAAACTTGCTGAGGTTAGCTATCCATCACAAGAAACACTTTTATTTTATTTTTGTGCAGTTGCAATCAGTGTTTGTTTTAAAAGTCTTCTGTAATAGTGCATTGAAGTACTCTTTTTAAAAACATGAAATGACCAGTTCACGTTATGCTTTCAACAACAATATAGAGTAGGTTTGCTTGCTGTTTGTGTTGTGAGTTGGATTTTGCATCAGTACACATGAGAGAAATGCTTTAGTCAGCCAATCGTAGAGGGTCTCTGAATGCACCACTGAGAGGGTTTCAAAGGAATAGTTTGATATTTTGGGAAATATGCTTATTCCCATTCTTGCCAAGGATTACACGAGTGTGTTGATACCACTCTCATATCTGTCCGGTAAATATGAAGATAATTAGGAGGCAGTTAGTTAAGTTTAGTCATATTTGTTATTTTTATTTTTTTTTTATTTTTAATTACAAGATGGTATAATGATCATTTTTCAATGTGATCCTTGATATTCGTACCTCTATGCATATTTTTTTGTTACATTTGAAATATGATCAATACATTTCTTTAATGTTTTGTTTGTTTAGCATAAAGAAGCAGGGGGAAACAGCTAGCCCCAGTTTGTGCCTCTCATGTATTAGCATTAACTACATTAAAGTCCCAGAGGTAAGCAAATTTTTCTTGGAAAGAGTAATACCCAGTTTATGGACAGAAGTCACAATGCACCTCTTTACCAGACAGACATGAGACATCATCTAACTCTCAGGATGAAATCAAATAAATACTTCCCTAAGACGTCGAACATTTCAAATTATTTCGAGATATAGTCACTGGGATGCTTTGAATATGAATGTATTTCTGTAGCTAATTAGCTAAAACGTGGAAAAAACACTTATATGCTTCAGGCCAGGAGTTTCATACATTTCTCATTAACTGCTACACTATCCTCACCCATTATGTTTTTCTTTTCCGACACTATTCCCACCTTTGCTCTTTTTATCTCTTGTTTCATGTCTTCTCTTGTTACCTGCCTCCTTCCTTCTTTCACTTTACCCACTCATCTTTCTTCTTCCCAGGTGAACCAGCATGTAAGCAAATGTTCAAGATCCCTTTGTGTAACTTGGTGGGCCGCAGCATTGAAAGACCCCTCAAGTCCCCTCTGGTCAACAAGGTGCTGACGACGCCGGCCCCCGCCATGGTATCCCCGACTCCCCTCATCTCTGCCACACACTCGCTTTCCCTGTCCCGCATGGAGATCAAAGAGATAGCCAGCCGCACACGGAAGGAGCTGCTTGGTAAAGTGAAGAAAAAAAAAGATAAACACTAAATAACAAATTTACTTTATGTGAATATATTTAACACAACACGTTAAATCGATAGTTTGACAATCGAGAAAATAGGCTTAGTAGGTTTTTTTTTTTTTTGCCGGGAGTTGGATAAAATTGATCAATACCTTTATTATTTCTGTAGGCTAAATATGAAGCTGCAGCTAGCAGCCTTTTACCTTAGCTTAGCATAAAGACTGAAAGCAGGGGAAACAGCTAGCCTGGCTCTGTCTAGAGATAACAAAATACACCTACCAGCACCTCTAAAAAAAATTGTTACAGATTAAACAAACAAGATATAACGTGTTAAAGCTACAGTGCGTAGTTTCTGTCGCCCCCCTATGAGGAATTCTCGTAATGAAGTAATGACAACAACACTGTCGGCGCGTCCACATGACACAAGCCAGAAGTGATGGCGCACCACCCACCACCGCTCCTCCACGCAGTTGCTAGTAGCGTTTATCCCGTCAAATCAACATGATGGACTCTTCAGAAGAGGTATTTACCTTGTAATTTGTATTTCCTCTTCGTCTCCAAAGCTGAACGCTGCTGTTGTCCTTTCTCAGCGGTGATGTAAAACGCATCACTTGAGCTAATTTGGCATAGGCTTGAATGTAAGGGACGTTCAATAATATAAAATTGTCACTATAGCTATAATTATTTAGTTTTAGAGATGCTAGTTAGGGGGTTTTGTTACTTTCAAAACTAGCCAGGCTAGCTAGTTTTCAATCTGCTTCCAATCTTTTATGCTAAGCTAAGCTAACTGGCTGCTAGCTGTAGCCTTGTATTGAAGATATATATATTAGAGTGGTATGGGTCTTTTCATTTAACTCTCAGCAAAAAATCTAATAATCATAGTTCACAAAATGTCGAACTATTCCTTTAACTCACGTACATTTTCTGTTACCTCATACTTACGAAGGCTTGACAGAGGAACCAAGTGGGAAGTCAGACAGCGGAACAGTCAAACAGAGGAAGTTGAGCAAGAAGAACACTGAGGAGGACCCCAAAGCACGAGCACTGACGTCAACAAACAGTGACAGGTGAGAGATTCAATAGCAGCAACGTTGTTTATTTTAATAGTTGCATGATGTGATATGAGCTCGAGTCATATATTTCTGTGCACAACAGGTTAGCGTCAGAGTCTGTTGAATCAGACTTGGACGTCCAGCTGCATTGTTCGTCCAGTTCGGAGGCCGAGCCAGAGAAAGTGGTGCTGCGAGCAGAAAGCCCGCCTCTCGCCAGCGCCTTTGCCCTCTCCACATCCTTCGAAGAAGATGTCCTGGACCTAAAGTGAAGACAATCCCACCGTGCACTTCTCTGCCCACCCGCTCCCATTCTGTCACCATTATTTTATGGTTTTGTTTGGTTTGCTTTTAATTTGTTGTTTGTCGAATTCTTTTTTCTTTTTGTTCTTTATATCCCTGTATCTTGGGTCTCCCCATTCATAGGACAAGATGGGTGCAGTGGGAGTTAAAAAATGTGTGCGTTTGTTTTCGCGAGCAGTCCCTCAGCCACTGTGTGTTGGGTGTTTGTGTTGCCCCACAGCAAATAACCCAAAGAGGCGGTGAGGCCTTGTAAAATGCCGTGGTTTATTCAGAGTTCTGCAACAGCCGTTAGATAATGTTAAAGGTTTGATCCCAAACCACAAACTGAATGTAAATCTGCGCACCTAGGCACGACAAATATCTCCACGTACACAATGCCCTCTGAAGTTGTTAGAGCTTAATATGTGTTGTATTATGTGATTATTTCCTATCCACTTTCAAATGTTGTATGATATGTATGTGTACATCTGTTTATACATGAAAATGCATTCACAGTGACAGGCGTGCATGCCTGACATGCCTGTGATGCATATTTATAGATATATTATAAAAGCTCATTTTATTCCCATATTTAGTAAAAGTATGTAAAAGTTTTATGCGCTCTGCACATATTAGTCCTTATTATTCTCCTTATTCACAGTATACAGGTAGACAGGGCTGGAGGCATATGTCTCTCACAAGTGCCATTTCCCAGCATCCTCCATTAAACTAAACAATTAACAGTCACCGTATTCTGGTGTCTGAAAGTAGCAGTCATGATTGTAGTCCACTTTAGATTACGATGGTGACCCCACAACTCCATTCAGTTTGGATAAATTCACATACTTGAGGCACTCTCTTAAAGCCACATGCACTCATTTAACCACATAAGAATGAGGTGTCCTAAAATCGGCATGACCTGCCTTTGCTGCATGTATTGTGACTTGACTGCACCAAAAAATAGCTTCTTTACAAACCATGAGGTCTGCGACATCTCAAACATAGCAACATAAAGCAAACCAAAACCTGAGACAACCGAAGAAGTGTGGATGTTTTACTAGACTGTCACGTGTGATGGCCTGAGGGAGGATAGAACAGCAAAGGAATTATTGACAAAACTACAAAATGTAGACAAAAACTAAAGTTAAAATACAGTATATTGTCGTAAACTGAAATGATAAAAGCAGAATTTTGTTAAGAAGTAAAAAGCTAAAACTATCTGGACTACTAATTAAAATAAAGTTAAGTGTGAACTATTTCAAATTGGTCTTTTTCTGTATGTGGAATGAGCAAAAAGGTAATACATTTTGAAATTTTCCCAATTATTGAAACATTATTGCTTATATTAAACAGTTACCCATTTCAAATACACACAGAAAACATACTCTGAATTTGAATAGTTTTACCTTTAGGAAATTGCTGCCTTTACCCAACTAAACATCAAGAGTAAACTAAAAATAAAGAATTGCAAAATAACTGTCCATGAAAACCAACAAACTAAAACTAAAAAGCATAAAAAAGGGGAAACGCTATAAAAGAAATAACCCTATTAGGGATTTAGCACCGAGCGCACAAGCCCTGCTGGTTTTTATTTCACATGTCCAGTAAAACTCTGATTTACAGCTGAGACAACTGGTGCAAAGGTGCAGCTATGAATTATGGGCCAATTCATGGGACACCAGTGGCACTCCAATTTTCTTTTATTCCCATCACATCTCATGTGTTCATTGGAAAACAGCTATACATGTCTTGAAAGCCAACTCACCTACACATAGTTTTATTTACTGATTAATTAACTTTTTTTTTTGGCCAGACCCTGATAGCAGTTATTGGTAGTCATAACCAAACGTTAACTGTCTTCATTCAAAAACTCTTGGAAGGACAACTTTAACTCTGGACAAGAAACATTTTCTTCCCACTTGTCCCTGACTACCGTTAGAATTATAAATTTGAAACCAATCGTGTTTCAAACTCCAAAAGGGAGAAGTACTCCGGCAATTTTGTATTGCATTTCCATAACATTGAAGGACTCAGAAAAGATGTCTGAAGCCCAAGAAGGTTTCCTGTAGAACCGAAGAAAACATTGTCCAACTTTTTTTGACACGTTCAACGCAGAAACTTGCTTCACGCTAAACACAGGGCATTATCGGAAATTACATTTATATTTTGTATGTTTCTTACGTGCTCAAACTTAAGACTTAAAGTGGGTGACCGCACAAGCAGAGTTGGGTTGAGCTGTTAAACTTTTTCTTACTTTTTCACTCTCCATACAATATTTTTCAGCAAAACATAGATAAATTCATCCTCCTACGACACAATGTAACTCTCTAAGCAAACTGACATTTTGCATTAAGAGCCTCAAATCGACATTAGTGCTATCCAATTGCCCCGTTGACTCCAATGTGAACTGAGACAAGAGATGTCAGGAACATAAACAGAAAAGGGGACTTTTTGAGCTCACCCTATTTCCCACATTTTTGACTCCACAAATACAAATATTACTGCGCCACGTTCAGCAAAGTTTATTCTCTCTCATTATGTAAAAATCTAGCTGATAGGAATTGGACTCTTTGAGTAATAAGCTAGAGTTTGAGTGTTTCCTCTCAGCTTAATCTCTATAAAAAATTCCCCAGGAGTCACACAGCTGATTGAGATTAACTACTTTTCTGATCTATGTGGTGTCACAGAAGCTTTATTACTGATAAACACCAGTGTCATTTACAAACATTTTAACATTTTTAACTGCTACTCCTTTCATTGCTTCCTGCCCCTCATGTGAATCTAGAGAAGGCGACCAGTCTCACCCAAGAGTCCCTCTGCAGTTAAGTGGAGTTTGTGGATTCTTGGCACACACATACACCGAAAAAAAGTCATGGCCCTTCAAAGAAGGAACTCATTTTACAAATGCACACACACATGTCCACATACACTATATGAGAAACACATGCATGCATGCATGCATACATGTTTAAATGTATAAAAAAACAAAAACAATTTACTGATATTTCTGTAACTGCTGCCACATACTCTCACATTAGGCTTTGAGGCAGGTAGTCAGCTTTTCAGCAGCCAGCAATCCCACTGCAGTTTCTTGAGAAATTGCATTATCTCGTATAAATACACTTTTTTCCGTTGTACTGAGCACTAAGGAAGTTACGTCACGCTGAATCTAACATGAAAAAGGGAAATGAACAGTAGGCAGTCAGTAAAAACCAAAAGAGAAAGCTTTAAGGATCCAGTGGTAGTTAGGGCAACAAACTGGGAGCAGTGGTTCTGACTGCTAATGTAGGAAGGTATGAGAGCGCCTCTGTGGTGGTTTGACAACACAGCAGCCTTCACATCTTGCATGAGCCTCCTCTTTTCCCCTAACACCTCTTCTCCTGCCTCTCTCAGTGTGAACCCCTCCAGCACTATAACACAACTCAGAAAATCTAAAAAGGGAAGAAGAACGGGATGGGGGGGATTTTTACAAAGGTACTCTACCTTTATGTTTATTACTCTGAATGAGTGTGGGTGACAGGGGGGATGCCTGGCAGTTACAGTTTGTGACACTTCTCCCACTTATGATGTTCCTATTTCTCCTGTATTTCTGTCACGTACTCTTTGTTCCTACCTCCCCTTGGCATTTTTACTGTTTTTGTTGTTGTTGTTGTTTTTTTGTATTTGAATCTATATTTACTGTTTAGACTGTTGCTGAACCTCTCTGTGATATCAAAATGAAAGAAAATTAACAAAAAAAACACCAAGTGTCTTAAAATATTGTATCGCCATCGTTTTTAATGCCAAGTACTACTTGTAAATGTTTGTGTATCAAATGTGGCCTCAAATAAAACTGAACTATATTATTATTATTATTAATATTATTATGATTATAATTTGAGCAATTATTTTAAACAAGTGCTGTAGACCACTGCTGTGAAAGTAGTCGATTCTGTTCATTGATATGTAATAAATATTTATGAAATTTGAACTGTTTGCCTATTTTTATGTTTGATTTATTTTTTTATATTTTTACTAATCATATAGCTTACACAGGAAATGTTGAACACTATATGAGTAGGATTGGTTAAGGTTTAGGCATGAGGAGTGAGATTGGTTCGGGTTAGGGTAAGAATATCACAGTAAGCCAATCAGAGGCAGAGTAAGGTAGAGTAGGGCGGGACGTGCTTTCACTATGGCAAGCCCTTTGAGCATTTATTCCACATCTTTGATATCAGACGTCCGGTTCTTCCAATTGTTGGCTTTTGGTCAGTACTATGTAGATGTACACGTGTTTGTACTAGTTGGATATTTTGTCTTACTAGTTGAATAACGCAAATTTGTGTGAGGCAAGTCTCGCATTGCTCGCTTTGCCAGACCATCCACGCACTGTGGAGCGGAGGAGGGTCAATCACAATTGTCATGGGCGGCGCTAAGCAAAATATATGCATCCGGCGGAATTTCCTGCGGCACCGGAGCAATCCCGGAATTGGAACATCGAAGTACTGTATATAGACCACGCGTTGACAGACTTATCTAGCAAGGGATATTCAGTTGGTTGCAACCTGCAACCTTGCCACTAGATGGTACTAAATCCTACACCCTGCACCTTTAAAACTTCTGATTTGTGCTGATTGTGGACACAAGGTGGGGATATTAAATAATGATGTAACTGCACTTTGATGAAATCACAAACAATATGTTTGCTTAGTTTCTTACTCGTTGAAGTAAGTGCTGCCGCTAATTGTGCTCTCACTTTATTGAAGGAGGCAAGCCTACACCAAGTAAATAATAGACCATCCCAGCAAATATAAACTGATCTCTATAGATTGGGACTGGCCTGGACAACGAAAACAGAGCTTTTGTAGGAGTCATCAACCAGATCTTACATGAAAAAAAAGAAGAAGACGGAAGCAACCTTTTTATATAGTCATACATTTCCAGTTACTCAACACATTTACTCACATTATAGTCTGTGATTTTTGTCTGTGAGTCAGGCCTCGCACCGGTAACCTCATCGGCTGAAAAAGAGAGCGTGCAAAAAGAGAGGAAAGAGTCCTTGTTTCCTTTTACCCTGAAGATATAGACAGGTTGAGACGAACCCACTGCTGACTCATACAGAATATAGTCACACCCCTGTGTCCCTGGTATGTGATTAACTTTATGTTTCACCCAGATCGTATGTATTGCTAATGCTCATTCACTCAAAGCAAAGGATTACGCTTTTCCAGTCCTCCCATGTTCTCACCCATTGTTATTTTTCTTTTGTTTGGAAAAAAAACCCCTCCATAATCACCAAACATTATAGTTCTGTAATTTCAAGTTTAGTCATCACTGGAAATGGGATTACTGGAAATACTGGAAATCATAGTGCAAGGAAAATATAGCTTGGAGTCAACAATGTGATTAAAAAAAACATAACATTTCACTTATGATGCAACAGGTGATGTGGTTGACATGCAGACCACACATGCTGTAATCATATTCAATATAAATATATGGCTGAGCCCTCTGCAGTAAGTCTTAATGGCTTCCCAGCACCCTCCGGGCCCCTCAGGATACAAGAGTGAACACAGCACAGCCAAATATCTTACATAATAGGTGGAGGAATGCTGGATCTTTGCTGCAGACATTTGGATCATCTCACTCTCATACACAAACACACACACAAAGTGGGGCCCTGTCCCTTTAACACCAGAACACACTCCTGTCTCTGCACGACCAGGCAAAGTCAATACAATGAATACTCTAATAAATGACAATTAAATTACTGAATTAACACACAGGTAAACTTGGGTTTGTGTTATTTGTTTTATTGTCTACAAACACATTAAGGGGTTCAAATACATCACTGTATACATTCAATTGAATAATAAATTATTACAATACCTATAGCCTCCAAATACATTTTCACAGATAAAATTCTTTCACCATTTTTGTTCTCTGCAGGTTGTTTCCACATTTATTCTCAGTCCAAACTCAGTGTTAGGATTCCTTTCGTCTTCCTTACAATTGACTTAACTTGAGAGACAGTTTCACTCACACAATAATAGCATTATACTGTATTTCCCTGAGTGGTCTTTCAACACATCATCATGTCAGGATCCACTATGCTTTTGCTGAACATATAAGCAAACACATGTTAACACAACAGAAGGAATAACCACACAGGAAACAGATGAAGCCACAGAGGATACAACACCACATAAATGGTGGTCTGTGTTGTGTGTAAACACAAAAGCAGTGCAGGGATGAACGTACAGTGCAGTGCTGGAAAATATCCAAAGTGGCCTAAACTAAATACCTACAACTGTACATCAGAGATTTTTAAATTCCATCAGGTAATTTCAACAAAAACTGGTTAAAAAGACATATATACGAGCCACAACTTTCATTTGCATTTTTAAATAGTACAGTACAGGATGTCAACTTCAAATAACTTTCAGGGCACTCTCACATTTCAACATTAAATACAACAATAACAATACTGACAAAGTCTCAAAAAAACAGGCTGTGGTGTAATTACACACCTTATATTGCACTCTCACTGACATTTTTGTCTTTTATGCTCTCCCTCCCCTCTCCGGTATCATCCTCCTGCTTTTTCTGACACAGGTAACAGATTGTAATCGGCATCTTTACAGCAAGAACAGCTAGTTCAGTCTAATTTTTGGATATTCAGGCATACGCTGCGACTGCTATTAGGATCTGCACAGCCATAGAGATACAAGGTATCTGGGCAACGGTGTAGGCCAGAGAGCGTGTCGGTGCACGCAGGGCAAATAGGTAGGCAATGGTGTGCAGCACACGGGCCATGAAGAAGACCAGAAAGTGAATGCGGGCCACAGCCAGTGAGGGTCCAGTCATGGAGTAGATAGCAGCCAGGAAGAGAAAGGGGAGGATGTTCTCCATGTCGTTAACATGAGCTCTATAGAGGAAAAAAGGAAATTTAGTCATACACAAACACACACACACACACACACATCTGTTTTCAATATCCTGTAATGTTGTGATTCAGCTACCTATGACGCACTGAATTGATGATATATACAGTACCAATGAAAAGTTTGGACACGTTTTTCACCATTCACTTGAATGGGAAAGCGTGTCCAAACTTTTGACTGGTAGTGTAGTATTCACCATTAACATATTTCAGTGACTTTGGATTATGTTGTTGTTTGTTCTGCAATTTACCTGGAGAATTGGTAATCTGGAGGGTAAAAAAGCCTTACTGTAACACTCTGGATTCTGTAATTCTTCACTAAAGAGTCTCATCACTTTAATTCGGTCTGGACAAGACCTGCTTATCTAATGTATCACACAGCAGCAGACATCTGTGATTTTCTCCTTTTGGCAGCCCAGTCAGACTACTCACTATTTTCCTGCTTCCCCTCCACCCACTGGGAACCACTTTTTAATATTATTCTAGGAAACCTGCCCTGTTCACAGTTCTTTCAGAAACAGCACCAAACGGAAATGATTATGCTTGCAGACTACTTGAACACACCATTTTGTAGCAACTTACAAAAATGAATTAATAACCAAGCCAGATTTTTAGAAATATATCAAGATTTGTCTGGAACTGCCAACACACAGTTGTTTTACGGATTAAGTGCACGGATGTTCCATATGCAGACAGAGGAAAAAAATGGGAGCATTTTAGAAAAAGTAAGTAGAAAAGCATGTGTTGTCCTCACTACTGTCATGGATCATTTTCTGACAAGTCAAAACAAAGCAGTGAAGCACATCTCCTACAGGTTGCCAGCTCTTGTTGGAAGCCAATGGAGGAGGCAGATTCTCAAATTCCAAACACTTTGTTTGTCCCCAGGGGGGGATTTTGCAGAAGCACATATAGTAGCCTAGGTATAGTAACACAACATAGGAAAAATGTAAACAAAAAAAAAAAAAAACACGTACAAAATGCAAAGATAAGTTGTACACATTATGATAATAATGATAATGATATGAATGATAATATTAGTGCAAAAATAAGCTGTAGGCCTACTCCACTACATGTATTTGATAGCTATAGTTAGGCTACTTTACAAATTTTGATTTTAAGTATGATGAGTTTATAAAATATATTCATAGTAATAGATTAACATTCCCTGCAGCACATACAGTACTTAAGATTAGTAACTAATACATAGGCCTACTAAAATGCTACTTAAATACATCAGTAGCTGTTCAAAAATCCATATAACACTTGCAGGCTATTTTCCTGTGTTGAGTAGCCTAGGGCTATTATACTTTATACTTTTAAGTAGCCTATATTTAGCTATAAGCTACTTTTACTTGTAATGGAGTATTTTTACATTGTGGTATTGGTACTTTTTTCTTATAGCCTACTTTTTACTTTCACATTACACCAGTGGATGCGACAAGAACAGCTAGTGACTAATCTCAATAACTGATTGGTAACTTTGAAAGTAAATATGCATTTTTACAAATTGAAAGCATGTCGTGACAGTGTCGAACTTTCTGTTCTGTCTTACCTCCGGCATCTTTCCACATATGGATCCTGTCTGTGATACTGTAAACCTCCGTGTCTCAGCGCGTCCTCGGGGTTGGCAAAAGCCTTTCAGGGAAGAGGAAGAAGGAGAAAAGTTTGCATCAGTGAAAGTTTCCCATTGCTGAAATGATGTTGCTTTCTCCGCTTTGATGCTTCCTTTCTAATTCATAGTCACTCACCTTTTTGCGCAGCCTCACTTGTCCCGTTATTATTGCTACAATGTACATTTTTATCACCAGAAGCACGCCGTAGAAAACAAAACAGGAGAAAACTTCATTTCTTATAAGGTCTGCCATGGTTTTTTGTTTTAGTTATCTAAACTGAGCTGTGTTGAAACGGAAGACGAACTCTGAGATTGGTGCGTGTGTGCGTAAAGCTGTTAAAAAGTGACAGTGAGCCCGAGGGTGGAGGCTTTTTGTACACTCGGCGATGATTGTATTGCCTCCCTCCCACTCACACAAAACGACGATGACAAGTTAAACGGAACACGGAATGTTTCATTCACAATTCTGTGAATTCCAGACTGAATACTGAAACCTTGGCACGCGAAAATTGGTTCCCCGAGGCTACAATAAGTCACAGCTAGGCAGTGCTGGAATTGTTCAGATCTGTAAGTAGGCCTACTGAAGTATCAGCAACAACATGCAGGCTACTTAAAGTATCAAATCAAAATGGCCCGTCAGTGTTATCTTACTTTATATTTTCAAATTACTTCTTACCACTGTTGAGTTAAGCAATAATTTATTGTATGGCAGTTTTTCCTTAACAATACTGTAAAAACTCATATCATATTCCGAAATATACAGCTGTCAAATACAGTAATTTTACTGGAGTAAAAAGTAGGATATTTTCCCCCTGAAATGTAGTGACGTTTAAGTAGGTCTACAAAGTAGCAAAAAATAGGCTACTCGAGTAAAGTAGGCCTAGCTACAATGCAGGGGTGGAGGTAACGAATAGACCTTCATTATATTCTCATTAAGCCTACTGTAACATAGGGTTTTAGTAGGTTAGGCTACATGTAGACCACTTTTTTATGTTTTGGAGTTATTGGTAAAATAAATAAATACTAATTATAATACAAATAATACAACCACTTTGTAAAGTGTTGTAAAGGTGAGCACCCGAAGTTAAACAAATCAAACACACCCACTTTCTTGCGTCACAGGTGCATGCTGTGTCTTATGGCTGTGTCTAGCTAACATGGTAAACGTTAGCATGCTCATGGTAGCATGCTCTCTGGGACACAGAGTGGACTGGTTATACTGGGAGTAGATAGGCTGAGTGGACTGGTTTTACTGGGAGTAGATAGGCTGAGTGGACTGGTTTTACTGGGATTAGATAGGCTGAGTGGACTGGTTATACTGGGAGTAGATAAGCTGAGTGGACTGGTTTTACTGGGAGTAGATAGGCTGAGTGGACTGGTTATATTATGCTCTCAGAATGTACGAGCAAAGAGTTGAACCTGGAGCATATTGAAGAGGACGTGGCGGTGCACAAAACTCAAGGAATGTAGTTCATACAGGTAAGTAGGCTACAACAACAAACTCAGTCGTTGTGTGTGTGTGTGTGTGTGTGTGTGTGTGTGTGTGTGTGTGTGTGTGTGTGTGTGTGTGTGTGTGTGTGTGTGTGTGTGTGTTTTTAGGGCTGCAGCCGCTGTGGGATTTATATTGTGTATACTGTATTTGTGTTTCTATAGGTGGCAGGTTATTTAATTAATGTGGCTTAATACAATTGTGTCTGATAATCAGTTCCATGCACTAGGCTGCAAAGTGCCATCTATAGAAAAAAATATATTGTTAAGGGCTTTGTGCTGTGTATACATTGACAATGACTTAACTAGACTAAACTTTTAACTAGGGTAGCTATTCCTTAACAATATATAGGCTAATTTAAAAAAAACTCAGGTTTTCTGTGTAAAATCATGATCTAAAAAGTAACTAGTAACTCCCTATAGTAACAAGTAACTCCAGCTGTTAGATAAATATAGTGAAGTTAAAAAGTACAATATTTGCCTCTGAATTATAAAGATAGTAAAGTGGAAGTAGCCTAAGATTGAAATAATGAAGTAAAGTACATTTAAAATTTATTTTGAACAATTTTCTTTGTATACTGTAGAGTAGTTATTATATTGTTTTTTTTTAAACCATAGGTTTTTTGTTGAAAATCTGAAAAGTAATTAGCTGTCAAATAAATTAAGTTTATTAAAAAAGAACAATATCCTGCTGAAATGTAGTAAAGTTGACGTATAAAATAGCATAACATTAATATACACAAGTAAAGTACAGGTACCCATAAAATTGTACCTAAGTACAGCACTTGGGTATACACGGCACCACTGCACATGGGTCTCATGTAGAATGGAGGAACGGCACAGATGAAGATAATTTTGATCTGTTTTGAATTATGATCTGACTCAAATGACAGATGACTCAACTATTTGACTTTGTGACCCAACATCTATTTTCTTTTGCGTATTGTGGCGGTCATGTAAGACTGCTGGCAAAATATGGGTTGAGCGTCTGGTTGCAAAACAAGAAAAATTACAACACAATTTAGATTGTAGTGATGTCATGATGCGGTACTTTGGTTGCTCAACATCATAATATGTCATCATGTTACGTAGTACAGTATGATGAAAACATTTTATTGATGAAAGCAGTGGTGGAATGTAACTAGTTATGAGTACGTTACTTAAGTATTTTCATTTTATGCTACTTTATACTTCTACATTTCAGAGAAAAAAAACACTTTACTTCACATTTAACAACAATAGTTACTGATTACTATGCAGATTAAGATTTTAGATGGATTTTACATACAAAACATATATTCATAGGTGATATAATGTAATCATACATATAATTTAGAAAAGTTAAATTCTGCATAACAAGCACTATTACTTTTGATACTTTGAGTACATTTTGCTGATAATATTTGTGTACTTTTACTCTAGTAAGGATGGAGTATTTTTAGACCACAGAATTTTTATTTTTACTTAAGTAAAGGATCTGAGTACTTCTTCCACCACTGGGTGACAAGATATCAGGGTAATAAAATATACAATTAAAAAAACGTATCGGAAAATCAAAAAAGAATTCCTAATAAAGAGAATATTGTAAAAAAATTAAAATAAGAGACCTCTCAAATCCTATTTCTCCTCAATTCAAATCATCCCGTTTATTGCAAATAGACCACACGTCCTGTGTATTCTATCATGTTTATTTACGTCTTGGTAGTATAACATGTCTAGGTCGAGTGTCAGCCATCAGTGCCCTGTGTCTGCCAGTCCAAGGTGAGAGAGCTGCCTGAGCTGCTGTCATCACAGCAGTCCTCAGCATCCGAGAAAGAGGACATGTAGTGGAGGCCGGTCACTCTGTGGTAGTCTCCCTGGAGCATCTGTGGGTAGGTGGTGAGCTCCATGGCCCTGCGGCTGGTTCTGCTCACCCTCACAGTCAACATGTCAACCAGCTGGGAACACATGGCACAGCCCATTTTGTGTGTGTGTGTGTGTGTGTGTGTGTGTGTGTGTGTGTGTGTGTGTGTGTGTGTGTGTGTGTGTGTGTGTGTGTGTGTGTGTGTGTGTGTGTGTGTGTGTGTGTGTGTGTGTGTGTGTGTGTGTGTGTGTGTGTGTGTGTGTTTAAATTATTGCTGTTTCATACATTGTAAAAACACAACCACATATTTTCCATATATTTTCCAGCTAAATGAAAAAAACAAGGAAATAAATGATTTATGATATTTTGCAAACATTCAGTTAAATGGCAATATATTGGCATGTTAAGTGGGGAGTTACCCTGGAATGTTTGAATCTGGGTTTTCTCCTATGAAACGCTTGCAATGATGAAGAAAAAATAGACAAGCAGGAAATGGGAGGCTCAGCTCAAATTCGCGAAACAAAGAGTACAGCTACTGATCGAGTTCCCTCCTGTTTCAGCAACCAAAAAACCCACACGTCTCACATCCAGCCCTGCCTGCAGGGCCAGATGAGGGTTACCATGAGTTAAAAGGTCACAGTCATATAATCTCAAGGTGTTCTCCGTCTCCAAGAGCTGCCAGACACGGCATGTAAATATTTACAGCGGTTGCCTTTGCAAGAAAAAACACAGAGCAAGGGTTCTCAGAGAGCGGAGCTGAATCCGTGTGCTACAATCTTTCCAACGAGGCTTCTTGCAGGATTTCTTTATGGTGACTTGCTCCTCAGATGATACTGCAGCACTTTGATTTTTGCTTTGGCTGGGGGCAGGATCACCTTAGGGCCTGCTCATACTGAAGCTTTGATTAATGAGTTCCTCCTTGTGTCCTGTTAGTTATCCTCTCTTCAGCTTGATGAAGCATGGCTGTGCTTGAGAAAAGAAATGGATGTGGGTAAATTGGTGACAGATTAATACAGACATGTCACTGTCAAAATGACCAAAATGCATGCCCCTTGCTAACCTTACAACCCCCCCATTCCTTAGTAGCAGAGAAAGTGCAGGGGCAAAGGGATTGTTTTATTGACTATGTTGGCCTAGTCGACCTTACTCATTTATCCTTTATCAGGCTTAGGTTTGTACAAGTCAGAATCTATGGACCCGACCATGGCTCGGAAATATCAGTCGTATTGTGCTGTGGAAATCCAAGGCACTGTCTATGGTGCTGAAGTAGCAGACAGATTTGTAATTGCGAATTTTTCATACCAAACTGCATACTGGCTGTGAGCACAGTAAGAAAGGGGTAACCACTGTGCACTCTGAGGTAAAGTGGGGGAACAACTCAAGTGTTCATAATCGGGAATATTAAAAATGTATATATAACCCTGGCAGAATCCAGTTTGTTCTGACAGCTGTAGCAACAAACAGAGATCACTTCCACAGGAGGACATTACACTGATGCTTCAAGGTGATGAACAACTGTGTATACTGTGTACAATTAGTCAACATATTTGAAACAGTTACAGAGGAAATATAAGGGAATCCATGCAGCTCATTTTCCCTGTTTACATTTGCACAGCTATTTCCATGCATAATTGGTAATTATTCCACTTCATTAATGCAGAGCTTAACCTGCCCTCCTAAATCTATGATCTGACCTTCATCATGCAAAGATGGCTGGTGCACAGAGAGCCATTAGCAAGAGTGTAAATGACATTAATGATGAGGATGGAAAGGACAAGTGGTCTGCTGCTCCTCGCCACACCCATCCCAGCCCGGTGAATACACACATCAGGGGCAACCCTTTTAAAGCCAGCCTCCCCCGCTGTCCTGGATTCTCACTGTATTGTGATCTGCTGATTTAACATTCAATTGCCTATACACCTACTGCTATGGGATGTATAATTATTCATCAGAGTATATCTGTTGTGTCACCAAATGCATCCCTTACAGCGTGCAAGTAAGTATCCCAGCTTCGATCTCTCACACACACACACACACACACACACACGCCAATGTTTTAGGTAATGCGATGTGGACGGATGCTGCAGCTACATTTGTGTCCTCAAGCCAGTTTTTGTTTTGCTTTTGTGTCTTACCTGAACAGTGTGTCGTCTCTCCTGTCTTCAAGAATGCTCTCAGTATGTGCATCATATCCTTTCATCAGCCTGGTGTGTTTTCCTCTCGGTCTGCCTCTGTCTGGGCTGGATACAGCTCAGCTTGCGTATGGGACTTGGGATGACATCACAGCTACTCACTTGAGAGTTGTCCCCTCGTTCTCAAATCAAAACAGGTAAACCCTCTCACTCTGTCTCTTAGACTTTACTAGATTTTCTCAGTAGACAACACAAGTTAGGAAAACGGTAAAAAAAGTGCATTTACCTCATCTTTAACTCTACTCTAGATGAGTAGTAATAAAACCCAAATGGATATAATCTAAGTAAGAGAAGTAGTAATACATTTAGATATGCTGATTCATCTTGACATATTTATTATATGTCTCTATTTCAAAGAGTAGCAGTGCACCCATCAATAGGCCCATGGAGGATTCAGAAGACACATTTTCAAAAGATTGGTTAAAATATTTGCACCAGAGGATGATATGATGTGTCCTGCCATTTTCTATGCAATCAATAGTAGTTTGCTCATTCACTTTCTTGCCCAACGTTAGATGAGAAGATCAATACCACAAAGTATAGAGCTTAAGTCAGCAGCCTGTTAGCTTGACTTAGAATCAAGACAGGATATGGGGGGAACAGTTAGCCTGGCTGTGTCAATACATACCTTTGGAAAAGAGGCAGGCTAGCTGCATCCCCCTGTTTGCAGTCTTTATGCTGAGCTAAGCTAACGGTCTCCTGGCTGCAGCTTCATATGTAGCACAAAAATATTTGAGTGGTATTACAGCTGCTGTAGGTAAGATTGTGAAGATCCAGGACTTTGCCAACAAATTTGAACATCAACAACTTCTCAGTCCCTCCCCCCTTTCTGCTGAAGCCCAAACCGTCTCCTAAGCCCCTCCCACACAACGGAGTTTGACAGAACTGCATGTCAGACAACATTTTCAGTAACTAAAACACTAACACATTGTTAACTTTACTCACCAACAGTAAAACGATGCTAACTAGCAGGCTCCTGTTAGCCATTTCAGCATCACATTAGACCGACCACTGTGCAAACGTTACTATTATCCTCACCAACGTAGCTTTGTGGACTTTTGACTACTAATAACCAAGTGAAAGATAAATCATTCATGGTAATTATGTTACCTGTCGAGAAGAAATGTGGCTACGTCTGCATCGTTCTTCAGATCTTTAAAATCCCGGAGCTCACGCCACCTCTGAAAAGCCACTTCACCACTGGATTTTTGGGAAACTTTTCTGCAGCTCGTGCGCGGGGAGGGAGGAGGGGAGAACGCTATATATGCGTGTACGTGCCTGAGCAGTGATTGAAGGGGCAGATAGACCACCCCTGTGGCCCTGATTGGAGAAAATCAACCGGGAGCCGTGGAATTTTGCCAATGGCACTACAGGCTGTAGGTGGTGCCAGAGGAGCTGGATTTTTTTTATATTACATAATTCATGTAGTTCTACTGGATCATAGGGTCAGTTTCAGCAAATATGACAGAAAGTTACTTTTATAAGACTTACCTACTGCATCTTTAATCTTCTCATCTGACACCCGGCAAGAAATCGAATAAGCATATTTCCCAACATGTCAAACTATTCCTCCAACTAAACTCCAAACCTCTGGATTGTAATGCATGCTTTCAGTTTTAAATGTGCAGTCTCTAAACTGAGATAGTCCTGATGACATCACTATGACATCACCAGGGTTATTTTCTCAGGCTTGACAAAGCTCCTTTGAGAGCCACAAAAAGACCTGAGAAATGAAGCATTACATGTAAACTAGTTTGGATCAACGATCTGTGTGTTGGCCTTGTCTAACTCCATTCTCTTCGGGAAACAACCAAAACTTCAACCAAAGCTAGCAAACTACACGCTGTTATCTAACTAACTGTTACTATCTAACTGGGAGATTTTGGGGCCGATTGGCGGGGACCGCCATTAACGTTGCGCACACACAGCGATACACTGGTAAGAACAAATTACGAATAACCATGTATCCAGCTACTTTATATAGTTCATGTTACTGTATTGCTTGACCAGTTAATTTAATATTGTATGTGGCGTTTTCTTTTGCAGGCTGCAAAAACAAGTTCCTACCTGAGACTATTTTGCAGAGCCAGCGTCACTGCGTTCGGAACTTGGCGCCGCCCAAGACGATTGTGATTGGTTTAAAGAAATGCAAATAATCCAGTTTTTTTTCCCCTATTCTGGAATGTATGTGTGGAGGATTGCAAGACATGTAAACTGACCATTGGAGCTCCGCCTTTAAGTTGAATTTTTTTTGTGTGGTTTAAAATACGGACAAAATATGGAATAATGGTTTTAAGTTTCTTTCATTTTCAGTTCTGTTTTATATACACTATTGGTCAAAAGTTTTAGAACATCCCAATTTTTCCAGGTTTTTATTGAAATTAATGCAGTTCAATGTCTTATTATACTCTGAAATGAAAGAATAGAAGAAATGAACAATTTAAGATAAAAAAGAAATCATGGAATCAATTTATAAACCAAAATGTATTCTAAATTATTGACTCATCAAAGTAGCCCCCTTTGGCAGATATAACAGCTGAACACACTCGTGGCATTCTTTCTACAATGGAAATCAAATATTCTTCAGAAAGTTCTTCCCAACTCTGTTGCAGAAGTTCCCATAAATGTGTGGCACTTGTAGGTTGCTTTGCTTTCACTTTTCTGTCCAGTTCATCCCAAACCAGCTCAATGGGGTTTAAGTTTGGGGACTGTGCTGGCCACTCCATGTTTTTAAGCTTACCATCTTGTTCTTTTTTCCTAAGGTAGTTCTGGCATAGCTTGGACTTATGTTTTGGGTCATTATCTTGCTGTAGGATAAACCCCTGACCAACTAGGCGCATACCAGAGGTCACTGCATGGTGCTGCAAAATGCTGTGGTAGCCGTTTTGGTTCAGGGTGCCTTTCACTCTGTACAAATCACAGACCCTGGATCCAGCAAAACAGCCCCAGACCATCACGCTTCCTCCTCCATGTTTGACAGTTGATGTCACACACTGAGGAACCATCCTTTGGCCTACTCGACAGCGTACAAAAATCCTGCGTGATGAACCGAAGATTTAAAATTTTGATTCATCAGTCCATAACACCTTCTTCCAGTCTTCAGTAGTCCATTGACGATGTTTCTTGGCCCAGGCAAGCCTCTTTTTCTTATTCTGACATCTTAGTAATGGCTTTCTTGCTGCAACTCGACCTATCAAACCTGCAGCTCAAAGTCTTCTCTTTACAGTTGAAACTGAGACTGGCTTATTACGACCACTATTAAGCTGTGCTTGAAGCTGTTGTCCTGTGAGCTGCCTATCACGCAAGCTGTTGACTCTCAGAAACGTCTTCTGATTCTGTTGTGGCTTTGGGTCTGCCAGACCTCTTCCTGTCAGAGTTCCCCCCAGTTTCTAAGTGCCTTTTGATGGTGAAGAATAATGTACTCACTGACACCTTGACTTTCTTCGCAATTTCTCTGTAGGAAAGACCAACATTCTTAAGTGTTATGATGGTCTGTCTCTCTTCCATTGTTAATTGCCTTTTCCCCGCCATTTTTATGGCAACACACTACTTTCTGCAATACAATACTGTTCAAATAATGCTCACGAGGGTATGGTACCACAGTGTGTTCCAACAATACTTATATACAAACAGAGGGGGTTGTAAGTTATCTATCTATCTATCTATCTATATCTCTATATCTCTATATCTCTATATCTATATATATATATATATATATATATATATATATATATATATATATATATATATATATATATATATATATATCTCACAGCAAAAAAAAACTCAAATCAAAGACCAGGCATTTTTAATATTTTAACCAGTCATGAATAATTACATCAGTTTTACAGACAGTAAGACATCCCATTAAATTAAGTTCAATCACTTAAGTCAAAGCATCGCCATTATCATGACCACAACAGCCACACACTGTAAAATGTAAGGAAAACATGAGTCAGTGAAATCCTGTTGTGCTGTCTCCATGGTGTCATGATATCACTGATGAACTCTGTCCAACCACAGCAATGCTTATATTTTTCAGTGAAATAGAATTCTCACACGAATAGCTACGTGCTGTAACACAAGCAAACAAACTCACAGCTGGGGATAATTAAGTAATTACCACTCCACGTTTCTTAACACTGCAAAATAATAAGCTGCACTGCCTCAGTCTTTACTGTCAGCTGTTCAAATTGCTCTGTGTTTGATAGCTGTCCAGTGTCTCTTTGATGATAAGATTGCACAAAGATTTGTCTTTTGTTTCATTGCACTTACTCCCCGAAACAACGCTCTAAACATAGCACACACACAAACCCCTATAGTATCAAATCATCTCTGGTAGATACAGATGGGACATGTGTAAAAAGAAAAATGCTACAGAACAGTTTTCTTAAGACAAATTAACAAATTATTGTCCTCTTTTATTAAAATTGGTGAATTGCTCTTTGGACACATCAAAGAAAACAGGGAGACATGCATTACTTTAGGCCATGTTCTGGAATAAAGTTAAAGGTCCCATGCCATGAAAATTTCACTTTGAGGTTTTTTAACATTAATGTGAGTTCCCCCAGCGGCTAGAAATGGCGATAGGTGTAAACTGAGCCCTGGGTATCCTGCTCTGCCTTTGAGAAAATGAAAGCTCAGATGGGCCGATCTGGAATCTGCTCCTTATGAGGTCATAAGGAGCAAGGTTACCTCCCCTTTCTCTGCTTTGCCCACCCAGAGAATTTGGCCTGCCCATGAGGAAGAGAGAGACATCATGGCTTGCAAACGAGCAAAGTGGCAGTCCACCTTGCCCCCCCTCTCTCCTCCTCAATAGCATTTAAAGCTACAGACACAGAAATGGCACATCCTAAGTAAAGCTCATTGTGGGACTGGCTCTAGTGGCTGTAATTCTGCTCCAAGGCTGAATTTCGGGAAAGAGACTTCAGATACAGTATTAGGGGACCACTAAGGCCTATATAAAAGCATCCAAAAAGCAGCACTTCATAGGACCTTCAATAGAAAGAGCTGACATTTGACCTGTCATAGCGGTAACGTTTCAAGTGAAATTAATAACATTAATGATGGCTGCCTTCTGTTAGTATTTAATGCTTTTGGTCACAGATGATTCAGCAGGGTTATGGCGACCTCCATATATTCAAGTCCTCGTCTGACAGGGCCGGTACGTTCAAGGTTAACTGCTTGCTCGGTTGTTGTTAGCCATTACAGTGACGTTAGATAGGCTTTAACACAACCGCTCAAACTGCAAGCTTCGAACTCAGAGCTGCTATGATTGGTATTTTTTATAACGATGCATCACATGGCAATGTGAAACCTACAGATAATTATATTCTGAATATGCAGCTTGCCTCGGCTTTAGGAGCTTCATAGCGAGTTTCATCTCGTTTAGTTCCGCAACTTTTCTGTTTTGGTTCACTCTTACCGTTGTTATAGCTTGGTTTTAGCCGCAGCAGGCAACTGTTTACATTGATAAATCTCTAAAACCTTAATGTACACTATCTGCTCAACACCAAGCAGCAGACAGACACAGTTAGCGACTAGCAGGTGAACATAGTGGAGCATTTAACAGAAAAAGAGACTAATATTTCCCTCAGGAGATGGTAGAGACCAAAAACAAAGCTAAAAGCGAGTGAATATTGGACTTATATTCATCAGGTGGCCACAAACATGAATGTTGCTCCGTAACTCCTGGATGTGTAAATAAGCCATGGTTTGCTAACAAGTTCTTACTTAAAAGGTGAGGATATGTCAGTGTTGCGTTCCAACTTGTTTTCGATGCCCCTAAATCGCCTAAACAAAACAGGTTTAACTGTGAAAAAAGAAGGAAAAAGAAACCAACACTGGCAAAATAAGAAATACTGACAAAAAAAAACAACAGAAGTCCATCTGCAATGTTGTCAAAAACACTGCCACCTGTAATCAACGTACACTCTGCCACCCTAGAAACTCCCTGGCTGCCTTCCATTCAGGTGCTCCAGGTTCAGGGCCTTGGTAATATGCATGCTTCCTCTCTGGCGTGGCTTACTGTCAAACTTAAATTGAATATATAGTGATTGTTAATGGTATTAGTTGCACCTGTGCTTTTTCTGCTATGACAAGTCAAAATATCTGTGGTTGGAAAAGGTTTATTAAAGGTATTTTGGGTCACGGTTTGCATGCCTTGTTGGATATTGCCCGGGGAATGTTGAAGCTGCTTTTCTGATAATTACACTTCTGAATATCTGCTAAGCTTGTTAAAAGTGTTGGATTTGATCAGATTACGTATATTTCACGGTCTGTCTCGCTTGTCCTGGAATCTGAAAGTTTTAGCTAACTGAGAAAACTAACATTGTCTCTAAGTAGAAAAGCAACAAACAACAATTTTTCATAGTGACTTCTTTCAACATATTTAAAGGAAAAGTTTGACATTTTGGGAGTTAGATGAGAAAATCGATACCACTCATGTCTTGTACGCTTAACATAAAGCTACAGCTAGCAAGCAGCAGAAGGTTAAGAACTATATCTCTGTGTGAATACTGCATGGCAGCTAAAGATTAAACTCAGTGTTCATTTGGTATTGAAAAAAAAAAAATCCGTTTTTCGCTTTTTTTCCCATTCACAAATAGGCTTTGAGATGCGGTCACTCATTTGTCTTTGCTGACACGTCTTGTGGCCGTTTGGACTGGTAAGTAGCAGTATTTATCCAAGTGAGTATCTGATTTCTGGAGGCATTTCCGTGCATGTCTAATAAGTATAATTCATGATTTATTTATAAACTAAAAAGATTTTAAAACAATTTATTACTGGTGCATTGGTGCTTTATGTAACATGCCAGGGGATGTTACCCTCAAACAGTAAATTCTAATCGACTAAAAAAATAAGGAATCTTTAATTTTTTTATACTATCTTGTAATTTTATAAACTGTCTAAATGAATTGTGCTATATAAACATAACTAATATAATTCAATTCAATATTTTTTTCTAGTTTGGTCTTTTTTAAATTGGTATTTATTATTAATATAACAGAAAAGCACAGTTACACTCAACATTAGTTGTTTCCCACGTGTTGCTCACTCTACCACGATGCTCGGCTTTAACTGCTTAAAATGCGGTGGCAGACTTTGCCAATGCAGAGCTGTACATTGAAAAAAGGCAAGCATGTGGTTTTTATCTACAATGAGATAAGAGGAGGATGTGGTTTATTTAGCTAAGCTTGGACTGACTCTGTAATTTCTCAGAAATGTTACCCTGGCACTTGAATTTAACTATTGAATTTGTTATGCTGTAAAGGAAACCTCTACACAACAATATGTGATGTTACTATTGATATTCCAATTTTTGTTTTAAATGCTCTGAGCAACTCAGCCTGTTGGCTGCTTCAAACGGAAAGCCAGAGGTTAATATTGGGAGTTGTTTGAACTGTCACAAATGGTGTTGAAAAACTTGCACAACACTCTTGTCTACCTGTCTGATCTGTGACTCAAAGATAAAAAAGAGGAGAGAAAGACAAATCTGAATCAAATTTAGAATAAATAGAATTTAAGGTAAACAAGCTATGGTGTCTCAATTAGTGAAGACGCGTGTTTTAACCTATACCACATGGTACAGCTTAATTTTTTCCAATAACGAAACATGCACAATTAAGATATTATGAGAAAATATACTTGATCAATCAAATAATAGTCCTATATTACCTTAACTGTTTTTTGGGATTTTTGCATGTGGTGCCAATTATCTGTGATGTCAGATTATTTCGTACTTTCTAAATATTACATCGGAAAATATTGCCCTCTCTTGGTTTAAACAGGTAAATTATGTCATTTTTAGTTAAAGGTGCTGTAGGTAGGATTGCGAAGATCCAGGACTTAGCCAAAAAATGTGAACATCAACAACTTCACAGTCCCTACCCGCTTTCCGCTAAAGCCCAAAACAGTCTCCTAAGCCCCTCCCCCCACAAGGGAGAATGAATGTGTGTGCATGAGCAGGCCCTGATTGGTGCATCTGAACAGGGAGCGGTGGATTTTTGCAAATCTCACTACAGGCTGTAGGTGGTGCCAGAGGAGCCAGATTTTTTTTAAATTACCTGCTTCATGTAGTTCTACTGGAACATAGGGCAAAGTTTCAGCAAATATGAAGAAAAATTTGTTTTATAAGTCTTACCTACTGCACCTTTTAATCTCTTCTAAAGAACTAAAATTAGGTAATTCTCACTTTTATGTTTCATGTTTTATGTTTTTATTCGAAAAGCCAGTTAAAATATTTGTTGCACAGGATTTTTTGTATCCCTTTGTCAAATTTACCACTATTGCAAAAGATATGTATTCCTCTCTTCTTACTTAACTCCTGCCATATATGACTTCAATTAGGGAAATTTGCTATTTTTGTACTCTTTAAAAAAAAAAAAATTATATCCATATATCTCTATGCATGTATGCCCATTTATGGATAGTGCTGTACAGGAGCGACTGAATATTTCCATAATTTTGAACACAGAAAAGATGTTATTGTGCGTTTGAGTAAACAAACTCGACAGTGAAATGTCCTTAGAGGTCCAAATAAAGGAGTAGCAGTTAAATGCAGTTTGAAGCTTTTCAAATACACCCTGAAAATAGTATTTGGAACACATGCATGTTTTGTGGTTGGACACAAACCTGCTGTGATATTTTCCATAAAGTTTGTTAATCTGATCAATTTGCTGGTTTAAACAAACAAAAGGCTTCCATTCCTGAGGGCTCAGTTAACTGTATTTAAGGTTGTAGGTGCAAGAGTATGATTTTATGTAATATAGCTCACTTGTTTTCTGAACTTGTTGCTATGTGACTAGTAAACAGGCAAACAACAGAAAGCATGTTAACGTCTCTTGGTTGTTGCTTCCAACGAAGAACAGTTCAGTCCTTAAACCAAACATCAGCCTGTAATTCTGTTCTCCTCCTGAGTAACTGGTTCACGACACCAGCAGCTGTCTGCCAGTTTCGCAGTATCTGACACCTAGTCACTACAGCAGCCACTGAAACACCATAGCTACCAAAAACAGCTCCAGAGATGTGACACAACATCTTGTTTTTTTACACCTTAACATTGAGAGTTATCCAATAAATAACCTATGTGATATTTAAGTACCGTTTCACCCTCTTGCGACACAGCTTCAAAATGATGCGTTGCTACATTTACAAAGTGCTCACGACGAGGATTCTTCACCAAGGTGCAAATTCCTCAGCTTCCTGCGAGGGCAAGAGTAGAAAGGGGAATCAGAAGACCTGGGGAAAATGAAAAACAAGTTGAGAACAAATGCACCCTTAAAGCTATAGTGTGTAGTCTGTCGCCCCCATGAGGAATTCTAAGTAATGACAACAAAACTGTGCGCGTCCACATGACACAAGCCTTCCGTGATCGCGCACCCCCACCACCCCTCCGCCACACAGTTGCTAGTAGCCAAGGAGGACACACAGGATTAAAAAAAACATGATGGACTCTTCAGAAGATTTTCTGCGCGCGAAAAAGTCGCCAGACAACACCAGTGTCTGACATTGCCATACTGAGAAATACAGAGAGAGTTTTGTGGAGCTAATTAGCTTTGTTGTAACTCATTTGGCAATGGCTTAAATGTATTAATATAAAAAAGTTATGCACTAAAGCTTTAATGGGCCCTCAACTCAAACACTCAGATTGGATTTACAGCTGTTTCTGAGCTGGATGTGCTGCCTCTATTATTCTTGGCCATATGTGCAGCTATCTTAATCTCTGCTGGTCAGAAGGAATTTATGAACTCATGTGGTTGACGTAAGCGAAGTGGGTGGAAAAGGTGCTAGTTCCAAGAGCAGCTCCATGACCACGGCTTCCAGTAAAATGTTACACAGCAGCCAAAAGTATATTTAAATATGTGATTGAATGCAAGTCTGTGTATATGAAGGAAGAGGAATGTGAGGTTTGGATTATGGTGATTTTTCCCAATAAGTAAACATCCCAACCTTTTTTTTATCTCAAAGTGCTCTGGTTTCTGCCTCGATCTTCCTCTCTCCATGAAGGCTGTCAGGGTCAGACGGTGCCACAGTTTGTCTCACTGCGATCTCAGGGCCTCCGCCATAAATACCCAACAAGTACTGCCAGGTCTCTTCTGAGATCTGACCATAGTCTGCACCTGAGGGGAGAGAGGCACATAAAAGAAATGGTTTATTGGCTGTCTGTTTTTCTCATTTCCAGCTTTACAACCAGTGCTGTGGTTTACCTTGCTTCAGTTGTATGTGCCCTCCTTTCATAACACCAATTTTACTGTTGTCGATGGGACCAGGTGGCTCTGAGAAAACAAATCATAAAAGATATTTTGTAAAGGCAGAAAGATGAAGAACTTTAATGCACTACGGTTTGTCTTCCTGCAGGGTCATACCATTGTCTTTTCCCTTCACAAAACTCTCCCACTCTCTGAACCACTGCATGCTGATGCACAGGATCACCGTCGGAGCCTCTTCAGCCTGAAACTCTTTGTTCAGCTACAGACAAGAGAAAACTGCCCGTTCAACATCCAGCACAAAGCATGAAGACACATTTAAGCACAGGTAAGCCCTTGCAGAATACAGGCTTTTACCTTGATGAAGGTATCTATTTCCATTTTTCTGCGTTTAGCCAGAGCTTCAATCTCCACCTGGCAGATGGCACACATATACAGGTGGTTCACGGCTGGGCCGCCTCCAAAACTAAGGACAGAAACACCAATTGATGGAAACAAATGAATGTGAACATATGCATTCAAATGTATCCAATCGATGTTCAGCTAAGGCCTTTGTTTACAGGTTTTGCCATCGCGCTGATCAATTCAGATACATTCTTCTGTTAGATTATTGTAGAGCTACATATGTGTTCAGTTCGCAGGGACATTACATACGTCTTCAGCTGTGATTAAACAATTATCAGATTCATTCAATTAAAATAGACCGCCTCTTTTGACATTGACTACACTCCTACTTTTTTTACTTTCCAATCCACATACTATATTACTTTGATCCATATAATATAGAAATATTAATTAGACACACCTTTAAAAAATGTAAATGGTAACGTAAAATGGTAATGTGTTGCATATTTACCTGTTGAAAAGGTACTCCCACACATTCTGAGGAACAATCACAACCAGGTCATCTATGTATTGGTATTTATTAGGAGGAATCCCTGTACAGAAATAAAATGTTTAAATTAAAAGGAGAAATCTATGACCTTTTCTGGCCCGTACTGGAGACCAGTAAAAATTCCAACAACTATGGTAAATTTATTCTCCTCCTACACAAAATCCCCTCCCTCATCCCTGCTGTCCTCTTAGACAATGATGGGCTGTAACTCACAAAAGCAATAAAGCCATGGTTTTCCAAGTAAGACATGTAAACTAGCCAACTACCATAAATCTAAAAGAAACCTCCAGAACAAGAATTATTTGTTTTAAGAGCTGAAACATCTCGAGATGCCAGAAACCTCTTCAATACACCGTCCATAATTAAAACAGCTGAACAATATGGCAAAATAAATATGTTTAGAGAAGGTAGCAACAGGTTTTGGAAAACTGTAGGTGAAATGTATTGATTTGTCAGAAAATTGTTTTTGAAAGCCTGAAATGTAAGAATTTGGAAACATTATCCATTAAGCTAATTGCTTCTGATCGACAACATGACTTCCAACGGATAATATGCATTTATTTTGCTGTGAGGTTATTTGCTATTGTCTATTTGTTGTTAAATGGGTACTCAAGTGATTAATTCACTTGCTAAAATTAGAGGACCCACAAGAAACCACCTAATGTTTTGTCAAGCTCTGGATAGTACAAAAACACTGGATACTACATTTCCCATAATGCAACTCAAAAGAGTCTCTTCCTTAAAACACCAATAATGGCGTTTTTCCATTACATGGTACCTGCTCGACTCGCCTCGACTCTACTCGCCTCGACTCGACTCGGCGCACTGTGCGTCCCTTTTCCATTGCAGATTTTAGTACCGCCTCAGCGTGGCTGGTCGTCATAGCGACTGCCGCGGGCGTGGCTTGGTAGCGTTGCATTCCCCCCCCCCCCCCCCCCCGACTCATTTCCTGGTTCTCCTTCTCCGTAAACAACATGAAATCAACAAGATAGTTAACTTTTCCTGCTCCAGATTTCCCACCGTGGTCAGAAAGAACAGGGCAGACACTTTGTTTCTCTCACATATATATGACTCTAGAGTTGCTACTCGCTGCGGAGCTAATCGCCGTCACTCTCTCACTTCTCCCTCGCTCACCAGCTACACACAAACACACACACACACACACACACACACACACACACACGGCGACTCGACACACACCAGCGCACAAGTATAAACATCGGGCCACTTGTATGCTACGGAGAAAGCTCTGCGTGGAGCCTCCGGCAGCAAAAAAACACCGTTGGCTGTACCGTCTCTCGCTAGCAATGCAGTGATCAGTGACGATTCTTTCCGACCAGTCAGCAGCCTGCAGGGTTTCACGTCACCGTTCCGCTCGCCTCAGCTCGCTTGGAACCTCGACTGAGGAGGTACTAAAAAAAGTACCCATTAGCAGGTACCAGGTACTTTTTTTCGTAATGGAAAACCAAAAAAGGCGAGTAGAGTCGAGGCGAGGTGAGTAGGTACCATGTAATGGAAAAGCGCCATAATTGTAGGCCGGTTTTAGTGCCGCGTTCCATTTACCTCGGAACTCGGATTTTCCAAGGTCAAAGTCGGAAACACGCACCCTGACCTCAGATTTCCGAGCTCGGAACTCTGACAACCTCGCAGTAGCCCGACTTCAAAATCCAACATGGCTGCCCCCTGTATCAACAGTTGTGAAAGCTGCAGTAACCTAAAGTTATAAGCACTTCTATCTTATTTGTGTCACAAAATCATTAGTTCACACAGACATGTTCAACTTCTATCTGTGGACATGTTGTTACACTGTTTGCATGCACAAAAAACGGCGTAATGCGTTGTTATCAACTGGTATTGCTAACAATAGCTAACCAGGCTAGAGCTAATGAAAACAATGAAAACAGAGGTAAATGGAACGCTGCATTAGTCCCCTTTAAGGAAGCATGTGCATGTTTTCTCAGTGTGATAAGGCAGGGTTTTGACAGCACACATTTTTCAGATCAAGATTGTATCACACACCTCCGTGCTGACAAAGAAATGTGTGGTTGCTAATGGGGCCTGGTTCGGCGAAAGTGTTGAACTTGTTCAGCCATTCTCTGGAGATGTAAAACTGCAGCAGGCTGGGCTCCTTCATATTGGCCAGAGCCACCACCTTCTGCCTCTCTCGCAGCGACTCCTCGCTACTTTTCCTGCACGAGTCCAGGAAGAAACACAGTCTGTAACATCGTTTTGAATAAATAGATTATGTATAAATGTTTGCCATGATGGAGTTTTTAAATGCTTACCTGTAGAACAACACGTAGGCCTCTGCATTCTGCACCACTGTCTCATGGACCTCTGTGACATACTGGTCATCAAACTCATACCACTGGCCATTGATCACATTCTGACAGTAAGCTATGTAGTGTCCACCTGCAGCACCAGAAAAAGGGTAAGAAAAAGAACGTACATGAACATGTACACCACATTTATGGATTCTCTAAAATATGTTAACCATGTTGAAATAACATTGAGTTATCTCATACTTCCTGCAGTGCCATGGTGACAAATGACTGACAGCAGATCGTAAGTGGTGACTTGGGATGGACTCTCTTTAGCCAGGAAAGGTCGCATGTCGAGGCCTTCCAACGGGAAGGATACGTGGCTGCTAATCTTGAACGAATACATGACCTCGTGCCGGAAGCGCTTCAGGTGAATGCACAGAATCTACACAAACAAATAACACTTCATGAAGCCAGCCACAAGCACAACTAAACTTGGTATCTGCAGCAAGAAAGAGATCATACCTCTGGAAGCCTAAGTACTTTGCAATATTTGACACCATTTCTCAACCTGTAGAAAACAAAATACTGTGTAAAAAAAATCTAAATGAGAAATACATTTGTTTTAAGGGTTTTTAAGCATTGAAAGGTGAGAAATTATCTAGTTTTAATTCATGTCTCCACCTGGATTTACAATACATACTCACTTTTTACATCGCTCACAGCTGTACATGTTGTCCCCTGTAAAAAGAATGGATGTGATTGTTACTTCTGACATACATTTTCTTACCTACACCTGATCACTTAAAAGTTCTGTACTCAATATTTAGAACATTAATACAGCAGCAAACAAATCTTTACTATGTAAAGATATAGTGGAGTAATGGCATCCTGAGCAGAGAATGAAGTCACACTCTCTCTGTGTGTGTTGTAATCCGAGCTTCTCTGTTCTTTGTTTTGATGGCCAGTCTGGCCGTGCATGTTGTGTGAAAAAAACGCACTGTAGGTATTTCACGAATTTGGTAACTGTTAGTGAGAGCCATGTGTACGATATCCCGAGTACAGTCCATATAAAAACTAGAGTATTACAATAAAATAGCACAGTGTAGTATTGTTTACCTTTGAGTTCATCTGCAGCAAAGAAGGCAGCGAGGCAGTCCTCTAGGGTCACCATGGGCCCCCAAAACCAACTGGGAATACATGAAACTACGAACCTGTTCAGAGGTATAATACAAAGAGATGTAACCATACAGCCACATAGCCTCTTTTAGTCTGTCTCCTCACAGTGATCATACTGACAAATATAGACATCATGTGGGTCGGCAACTTGTAATGATTAAATGACCCCAAATTAAATGCTGCCTGGAGCGATAATAGCTCCTTAAAGGGTCTTAGATGGCAAGTTTGAAGGGCCCAAATACACCAGATCTCCCCTGAAAGGCTTGCTCCTCAGATGGCCGTTGAAGCAGGAACTGTGTACCCCCTTCTTCAAATAAATATGCTCAGCACTGCTCTATGGCAGAACAGGGTTGTGTGGAGAAGATATGTGTTGTCTGTTAAGTTTGTTAACTTGGATTGGGCATCGGCATCTGTTCCAGCTTGGAATCGTTTTAAAAATTACAATTCCAGTAATTCAAATCCAATTATCGGTTCCAAATTTTTACAAAGTTTGGGTTTTCGTAGCAGCCAGGGGCTTGTTGTGTTGCAGCCGTGGAGCACAGTAAGTGGCGCTCTAGTGTGGCTTTATTTTACGTTATAAAAACCCGGTAAAACTTTCCTCTCATTTGTGAAATAAGCATGTGACCTGTTTCAACTCCACCCCTCAAAGAATCAAACTCGAGAATCCATAAGAACCGGAATCGAAAAGAAGAATCGTATTTGGAATCAGAATTGTTAAAATCAAAACGATGCCCAACCCTATTGACAACGCAGCTCACCTCCACAATCCTTCATCTATACTTCCTCAGAAACCACTAGATTCACCAAATGACGTCACCAGCACTGTTATGACGGTGCTTTTGAAATCTAGGAACTGACGGAAGAGGAACTCATATCATGCCAAGGCCTGTCTCTGAATCTCTGTCCCAATATCTACAATGACAAATACAGGTCACAAACTGCAGGTATGTGCAAATGCACAGGAAGTGATTCTAGTTTTCTATTGAATGAGCAGTATACAACCCTCTTGTTAACTCATAAAATGAGCGGTATCTCAGGAAACCCACTGCTTTGCTGACATAGACAATAACTACACTTTCTACTACACCGTCGAAAACCCTCTACAGTCATTAAAAATGCAATATTACTCTTCTCGTCATCTGGAGGCTCAGCACTCAAATATTATCCTGGAGCAGTGGGTCAAGCTTTTCAGAGCCCTCCTCAGTCTACATAATCTCCACCAAGCCATCAGTCCTGGACTGACTCCAGGATGCCCTTAAAGCCCTCTCACTGCATGAACAACTCAAACATTTGCCCTGACGGAATTCCTGAATTCTGTCAGGGCAAATGTCTAACCGTTATCCTTCATCATTTCATGGTGCAGGTCTAGTAACTTGAAACCCAATGGAGGGGCTGATTGTCACTATATATTTCAAAGAAGGTAGTTTATCATTAAAGGGAATCAACTGTGTTATCTCTTTCCTTCCTGTGACTAGCAAGATGCTAGCATGCATAATGCTGATCCACCTCACAACCCCAGTAGAGAATAACATTGTTCCAGATCAGGTTAAAGTGCAAACAGAACAAGGCATTGCCTTGACATATCTAGCAAAGCCCTCTTGATACCTACACGCCCTCATCTGCACATCTGTGGCCTCCACAACAACATACAGTAGAATATTCTCTAAAGAGACGTGACTGGAGCCACATTCCCATCTAACACTTTTCTTGGAACTCTCATTTCGGTTGATTTCAATCCTCAGCGATGATGTGGATTTTCATAAGAAATTAATTGAGCATAACATCTAAAAAAAACTTGACTCCACTTGCATTCTTTCTCTGTAAGGAACTTCCCTCAATAAGTCATACCGTGGGCCAAAACAAGGTATATCTGGGCATCTTATTCCCTCCCCAGTTAAAAGACCTAGTTAAAAAGGAACACGCCGACTTATTGGGACTTTAGCTTATTCACAGTAACCCCCAGAGTTAGACAAGTCGATACATACCCTTCTCGTCTCTGTGCGTGTTGTAACTCTGTCTGACGCCCCCAGCGCTAGCTAAGCCTAGCACAGATCCTGGAGGTAACCGGTTCCAACTAGCCTACTGCTCCGAATAAGTGACAAAATAACGCCAACGTGTTCCTATTTACATATTGTGTACAAATAGCAAGGTCATATGAGACACAGCCATCTTCTAACCGTATACAAACTGGGAACTATATTCTCAGAAAGGCGAAGCACTGCTACTTCTGCTACTTGGGCGGAGTGATTTGCTCGCAGCACCAGAAGCCCTGTGGTGAGGAGCAGAGAGTTCGCCTGGAGTTCGCTCAGAGTTGGAGTAATAGAGTCAACAATTACTAGATAGTAAAAGCATAGTGACCTTGTTATTTGTACACCCTGTGACTATACAAATCACAACATGTAAACAGGAACATGTTGGCGTTATTTTGTCACTTATTCGGAGCAGTAGGCTAGTTGGAACCGGTTACCTCCAGGATCTGTGTTAGGCTTAGCTAGCGCTGGGAGGGTCAGACAGAGTTAACAGAGTACAACACCCACAGATGAGAAGGGCATGTATGGACTTGTCTAACTCTGGGGGTTACAGTGAATAAGCTAAAGTCCCAATAAGTTGGCGTGTTCCATTAAAGTTAATTTGGATCCATTATTTAATAAAATCCTAACCTGAGCTTTCTGGAGGGCCCCAAAGAAGCTTTGTGCTGGGGAGAGACGTGTATGATGGGCTTATGGTGTTGTCATTTATACAGTACATATGTTTATTTGGTATATGATTTATTGTCTATTTTGTTAAATGGTCTTGAATATTGTAGTTACTGTGTGATCTGTTCTTGATTTTTGTCTGGGTGGGTGGTAATGATTAATTGGTGGGGGGGGTTGTTCATGTTGAGAATTGTGTTTTTATGTTTAAAATATTAAATTGTTAATCACAAAAAAGTCATACTGTGTTAAGCAACTTTTAGATTTACATAAACAGGAAGTCAAATGAAGCCTCTTGCCAGAAACATGCCTCACTAAATCATTTCAATGACCTCAGCATATTAGTGTGCAATCAGATTGATTAGAATCTGCTGAATTAATGTGTTCAAACACGCTGACTTCTTCCTCTCCTCTGATAGTATAACATGGCTCACTGACCGGCGTATGGAGTCCATGATGTAGGAGATCCAGCCCTGCGAGCCGTAACTTTCGGGACAAACACCGGTTTTGACTGGAAGGTTCTGATGTATAGAGGAGTGGAGCTTGGCCAAGTCCTCTTTACCAGGAATAGGGAGGGACAAGTCTTGGAAGGTTTCCACTGTAGTAGAGACCTGTCACACATTTATAGAATTGGTTTACACAGCATGCCTCTATAGTTTATAAAATCTAAATAAATTCTTATCTAAACATATGAGTGTGTGGTCAATGAGAAATCATTTCACATCTGTGTTTTCCAAAAAAAAAACGCATATGTGAATAATACTAATAAAAATACAAAACAATTAATCTCAGCAAATGGTTAAAATGTTAATTGTTCAATTAAGATTTTCATGCATTTTTGTTAATTCTAATCCTAAAAAATACTGAAATGACACAATTACACCAGACATACTATCATCTAAATTTCACTTAAAACAAAAAATATATAGATATAATTTATCAAGTAAATATACTGTGGTTTCTGACTAAATATGTGGCTCCCTCTGGTGTTAAAACAGATGAAGCACAGCTCACCCTGTCACAGGTTAAACACTGGACCAGACTGAGGATGGAGCCGTCAAAGATGTCAGAGATCACACTGCGATAGTGAGACTGTTTCTTCTTCCTGGCACTGAGCAGCAGCTGAGCTGGAAGATTCATGACGCGGAGGAGGATATTAGAGGACAAACTTAATATTGTTGATGTCGTTGGATGAGGGAAAAGAAGGCGAAAGAATGTCTGTGTATAAAGTGGCGGACAGAAGACCACCACTGCATTAACACCAAAAATAGAATAAAATGTTGCTGCTGATGAATGCAGAAAATGCCCTTACCTTTTTTAAAGGAGTATGCAGGTCCTGCAGAGCGGAGGGGGCTGGAGCGAGGTGGACTAGAGGACAGTTTGGGATGCAGCTCCTGAAGGGTTCGCACAGGACTGCAAGGAGTGGACTGGGACTGGGTCATTGACGCTTCATTGTCTGGCTCTAGAAAACAGCATGTTGGGTACAGAGAATTGACAGTTTTAGAGACATAATTCACATAATAGGGATATAAAGTTGAAAAATACACTTTCATAATCCTGCTGGCCTTATACCGGAGGTGTTGCTGCTCGGGCTTTGCCGTTGCCCAGTATCAGATATCTGGTTGTTTTCTTGGATTTGGACGTCAGTGTTTGTGGTTGGCGTTAACTCCTCTTCCTCTCCCCTCTCAGGGACCCCCTCCTCGGCTGCTGTATCCACATCAGCATCCTCATCCATCTCTTGCGAGCCTCCACGGAGGGGTGAGCCAGACACTCTCCTTTCCTTCAGCCTCTCCTTTTCCGAGATCACCCCGCCGGTACCGACGCCCACTATCCCCCCTGCTGCTGACCTGACCCCGTCACACTCATCCTGCAGTAGGAGCTCGCCGTCAGCCACTCCTCCCCCCTCCCCACGGTCACTGCTGGAGCCAGAGTCGCAGGATAAGAATTCATCCTCAGACGGGGAACGGTCTCCGTCTCTTATCTCCTCCCCATCACTTCCCTCCCTGCTCATGCTGCACTCTGCCAGAGGCTCCTTCAGCTCTTCGTGTAATTGGTCCATCAGACAGCGCAGGAACTCTTGAGTGTCCTGTAGCAAGAAAAGCACCTTGCATTCACCCAAAAGGAGGATGCATGAGTGTGTCTACATGTACATAAACACAGACAGGAGTTTTGCAGAGACAATGACTGACTATTTCAAAACAAGAAGATAAGACAGAGAAATGTGTGAGTAATGTTGTATGTCTTGTTCTACATTGGTAAGAAGTGGTACAAGGAGGACCTAATCACACCCACTGAAGACAGGTAAAACTCATTATTTAAAAACACTTTTTGACTTTATCAGTCAAACAAAACCATACACTTCAAATCAAACATATAATAAGCCTGAGTAAAACATGAAACCATTTCTAAATATAGTTATTGTATTACAAAGAATCAGACAAAAGCCAAGGTTTCATTTGAGTTGTTTGTGTACTTAAAGAAATAATTCAGTTTTTCTTCCTTCCAGAGTCCGACAAAGTCGCAGATACGTTTTTTAAAGTTTCCGCATGCAGATTGAAGGTATGTTGAGATATAAGTTTAGCCTAACTTGGCTCAAATACTAGACATCTATTGGATCAAGAAGCCTCTCTAAAGTTAAAGGAATAGTTTGACATTTTGGGAAATACACTAATTTGCTTTCTTGCCTGAGAGTAAGATGAGAAGGTCGATATCACTAATATTTTTGTGCGCAAAAAATAGAGCTACAGGCAGTAGACGGTTAGCTTATCTTAGATGTTTCCCTCTACTGCGCTAAATTAAGATAACTACTCCTCTCTGTAAGAAAGCAAAAAGCACATTTACCAAAATGTTGAACTACTGTTTTAAGATATACACTAATAAACCTCTCTAAAAGGATTGAATGGACAAACATAAGTACATATTGTAGTTTATGCAATTATAAAGTGGCTAATGTCACGATTACCAAAGAAATTAGGTCATATCGATCCTCCTGTTTTATACAGAGAGACTTAACAATTTGTCCGTTTCTGGGGATGTAAGCAAAATACTAAAATTCTCCAAAAACTGAAGTGATGTGAACAACTCAAGTCAAGCCTTTGGTTATTAATAACAAATGTAGTTGTTAATAGCAAAAATAACAGTATTTTTTAGGGAATGTGTGAGGGAGATACACAGGGGTTCACAGTTTAGAAATAAAAAGAACAAGACCGTATCAAGCTGTTGAGTGATGCCAGGTGTAGTTACCTGCTGGCTGCTTGCCCCTACCTGCTGAGCGTAACCACGAAACATGGGGTTTACTAGTTTGATGCCATGAGACAGACTGGTAGGCACGACATAGCTGGGCCTGGGAGAGTAGCCGCCATGAGAGTTAGTTTAATATACTGTATATGATTCAGAATCATTAGTACATAACAGTCTCGTATAGCTACATTCTGTCACTTGTATCGAGTCATTTTATGTCACTTGTATGTGTTTATTACCGTTTTTTATGCCAGAGTTCTGAGATCAGTTTCTGGTAACTCTTACAGAGAGCAGGCTTCTTATCGGTCCGGACCAATCCACTGCAGTCCAGGAAGAACTGAGTGAGAGGAGGACTGGTGAGGAAAGAGAGAGTGTCAACACAACTGCCTAACTAAAGCAAAACAAAATAACAAAGAGCCACACCCCTGGTAATCGACCAAATGTAATGACAGGAAGTGACCTCACCAATTGGACAGGGCTTGAAGAGCGGCATTCATGTAGCAGGAGTTACCAATATTTTTCATTCCTGTCAAGCCTACAAACAACAGGAGAAACAGCCGTACAGTTTTCTTTTTTATTCCCAGAGAATGCAAAAGTGTACAAACTAAGTAATTTAGATATGAATGATTTTTTTAGAATGACGGACACCACTACAATCACACAGGATCCCACCCACCCCCTCCACCACTCCTTTCAGTTACTGCCATCAGGTCAACGTTACAAAGTCCTGTTGGCACGTAAAAACACATACAAAACAAATCCTTCATCCCCACTGCTATCACAAATAGGCAACATTTCCCACTCCATTTAGTTTTCTTTTTGCACTTTGCAAAAAGAAAACTAAATGTCAGTGAGTCAGTGTGTTTACACTGTTTCTACATGTATCTTATATGTTTCTTATACGTATTTTATGTCATTTGAGCTTCCCTGTCAAAGATGAATTTCGGTTACTCGTGACTGACAATAGTTTTTCTTATCTTATCAAGGGATAATTATCAATGCTATTCTAGGTTAAAGGAAACATGCCTAGTAACTATTCTTAGGACTAAAATCAATTATATCTAATACATATGGCAGATGTGACCTATTAGCATGAGCACTTACAAATTCAGGAAATTCAAGTGCGCTGTTGTTTAGAAAAATAAAAGTTGACAGTACCTCTGGGTTTAAGCTCATCGTCCTCTGAATCTGAACCTTCTTCTTCTGCCACAGCAATTGGTACTGCTTTTAGTGGGTGACCTATTGGCTGAGGAGCTGCTTCCTAGGAAATAGATTAAAATATACTATAATTATGAAGCGGAGTAAGAAATAGGTTGCGTGAAATTGAAATGGTATTACTAGGACTTTAAATGGGAGACGGGTGAGAAGGCAAAGTCATACCTGCTCTGTGGCTTTACAGTGGTGGGGAGCAGCAGGTACAAGCACCAGCGGAGGCCTGTGCTCCAAAAATACCTCCCGCTCGCAGACATAACACCAGATCCTGAACGTCGTCAGGTTCACAGTCAGGTTGTGCTTCTTAGCCTAAAGGAAACACATTCGCAATCATTCAAGGGACTTTTTTTCCTCCCATAACCATCCAGCAAGGAGATACACGGACAAGAATGTTTTGTATGAGAAGGTTTTACCTGTGCATGTAGGGTGCTGTGATCCGAAAAGGACTCTCCACAACCAACATATGGGCAGTCACTCTACAGAGCAGAGACACTGTATTAGATAAGCTTCTGAATCCTCTCTTCTATCTTGCAAAGACATTACGTCACAATATCTTCCTGTCTTGGCTTAATTAATTCCATACTAGAATGTCAAATGTCAGAGTCTAAATTAATAGTTGTAACTGCATATATTGTGCACTTGCTTGCCTGCCTAGGTTTGACAGCTACTACTGATTAATTATTAAGCATTCATCTGGCCTTCATCTGGCCTTCTCTAAAATGCAGCACGCTAGTTGCGCTTGCAGTAATCATTTATGTGACAAGGTGCACAAACCAGCAAAATAACCTTTGAAAAGAAAGATTCAAAACCTTTAAAGGACCTTACCTGCAGACATGCCCACAGGTTTGGACCCCCTGCACCACAAGACTGGCAAGTCCCCTGCAGCATGAATAGAATCCAAAGGAACAGAATAAAATATTAGAAATGCACAAACATGTTGGTTCACTCAGGAAGAGTAAGAGCTGACACAAGCAAGGATGCTTTTCACTGTCGATACCCAATAAAGACAACATAGCAGAGCAAAAAATTCCAACTCATGTGGTTATTACTAAAGTGGTAAAAGGCTGCTACAACAACCTTAAGGGACGTGTAGGCCGTGGCACACACATCCAATGACCTGAACCGGGCTTCTTTGACATTCCAAGTAAATGAATGAAAACCCACCTTGGATTTCTGGAGGAGGTCCTCCTTGGTTACCTCTCCTATGGAGTCCAGGTGAGGACAAAGCTCTTGTTCAGCCATAGTTACTCACTCTCTTCGGGGGGACGTCTGCTAATTTGACAGGGCAGTAATAACAAATCTGTAGTCATTCAGGTGACAAGGTGTTGTAGCTAAAGCTAGCTTCATCCCCTCAACACAAAAACACGATATGCACTTATATAAATATAAATCACACGCCCCTCGTTTCTGACTGACAACGGAACCATATACACCTAACCTATAGTGTTGTTGAGACCATCCTTTCAACCCCCATACTACATAATCTAACAACTAAAAGGCCTTATGTTTACCAACGAAAGCTCAAAAACCATCTCATTACTGCAGCTATGACAACAGCAGTTATGAATGACTCATATTTACCAACAGAAGCAGCTGCCACGATGGTAATCGCTATTTTTCATTCTTCTGGTAAACAAACCATACTGGATCCGGGCAGGCGACAGTATGCTAGCAAGATATCGAGTAGCCGAGCTGAGAGCCGCAACACCCCGGCCCACCATCCCCAAACAACTCACTCCCCCTCCCATCCACGGCACGGCACGGCACGGCACGGCGCGACGCGACGCGACCTATGGACGCGACGCAGGGCTGGAGGAGGAAACACGGACACGTCCGCCTGACAAATCCAGCCCACAGCGATGTTCTGAAAAAGAAACCCCCCTTTTCATTGATTTTGTCTTGCTAGTTGTGTATCTTTGAAATGTATTTCATACGTGCAATTTAGTAGAAACTATTATTCAAATAGATTTAAAAGTGTTTATTCATTAACGGTAAAGATCCCTGTTTACGGAAGTGACGTAATATTGTACGTCGTTTAAATGAGTCACCAAGTTCTCTCAATACATCCATACTTTTAGCTTTTTCTGTGTATGGCTTTTATTAGTGTGCTTTTTCAGTCGACTTTGTCCACTGTGGGAAGAACGGTTGGGCACAAAATGCATAATGTTAGCCAATTGTATGTCCAAGAAAGAAAAGTGCATTTACAACCCGTATCTCACTTGTCCGTTTTGAATCATGGGGAAAAGTCAGATAGAGCAGCAGTAGGCTACTTCAAGGAATAGTTTGCCATTTTGGGATTAACTTTTGGAGTGCTGGGGGAACGAATGTGGATTTGCCTGCCCAGGGACTCCTGATACAATTTCACTATTGAGCTAATTCTGGGACAGACTGGTCATTGTCCCAAAAGAATAAATAAATATTCGTCTTAAAATTAATCCATACGAATGCAAAACCAAGGATTTGGCCAGCAGGTCACCATGTTTTACTATAAAATGCTTTGCAACAGTGAACTATCTTCCAAAGTATGTATGTATATTGTACGTTGTCCCTGTTTAAAGAAATAAAGAAATGAAATGAAAATGGAAAGTCGTGTAAATTAGACACAATTATTAATACTGTAAACCCAAATAGCAATTTCCTGCCCTCTACATTGTCTCCACATTCTACTTGCTCTGTTTTCTGTAATTGTGTGATTTTAAGTATATTGACTTTTTACGGATTTGTATTGATGCATCAAAGGGTCCACATATGTAACAAGGTCAGCAGTGGTGATTCCCAGTGAACAGGTGGTAATTAGCACACACAAAAATTAGATTATTTAAATGTACTGTTTTAAATGCTGATGGAATTTAAATGGGCTGAACAGGTGAGATCAACCTAAATACTCCTGTAGCACGCACAAGCATTAATTAAGACATGTACAGTTAGTCATGATCATGATCTGTATGTACCTTTGTCCACTAATTAAAGAATATCTTATAAAAAGTAAAACATAGCCCATTGGTTGGGTCCCAGCACAATCAGGTATCCCTGGAAACCAAAAAGCAGACAAATATGTAAACTTGATAAAGGTGCTTGAATTAGAATAGACCTATCACAGCAGACATTATAGTAGGCCTATAGGAAATGCACAGGTGTTTCAGGCTCAATCCCAATTCTCTGTTTTACCCCTTCCACTTACCCCTTCCCCTTAGTTTTGCACGTTGACGTGAGAGTAAGGGCTATCCCAATTCTCGTTTTGATCGAGGGGTAGGGCTAAGGGGGAGTGGTAGATACCCCTTAAAACCAAGCACTTTTGCAAGCTTACTTGAAACCAAGGGCTACCCCGAACACACTGCGGACCGGCTACAGTGGCTTATGTTGTATTCAAGTGCCACAGTAAGCCGTTCTCTTAATACATCCATGCAGTAAGCCATGACAGTGTGACAGTGAGCCACTATGCACAGGACCCTGAAACTGAAGCAGCTAAATGGAATTCAGGCATCATTAATGAATTGTATTATTTACACCAGTGCTTTTCCACTCTGACGATTCATGTTGGAAACATCAATCCTCAAGACACTCAATTCCTACCAACTCCTCTGAGGCAGGCCAAGCTTATTTTACTGTCTGTCAGGTTCTCAGAGTGTGTATCTCTTTATTGTTGAAAAATACACAGAAATTAGCTAGATAATCTGTATAGATAATCTGTAACGTAACATATGTTATTAAAATGAATACAAAATAAGAAATGTAAAAAAAGATCAAAATAATATAAGTTTTTGTAATGTAATTTCTTTTGAAAGTTATGGTTATGACGTACATAGCGTGTTAAGCCTCTATATTGCAACGCTGATCCTGAGTCAGAATCCTAACCTTTAAAACTACAAAGCTGTAGCAAGCGAGTAGCTGTGACATCTGACTCTAGATCGGTGCATAAGAGGCCACGTAACCACGGTGAAAGCCTCGCGGTATTTAGGCTACCCAGAATCCCTCGGTCTTCCTTTCTGCCTGAACCGACATGGTGGGTGCATAGTCGTTTCTTCTGGAGAATTACTATAGTTATTGTATCTGTCTGCATCCCTAAATGTATGGTTATTCTAACATTGTAGAATGTACCTATTCTTTCTGTGAAGCCTGCTTGTTTATATTATGTCGATATTGCGCGTCGATATTTTGCTGTATTTGGGTAAAAATAGTTTTAAGTTGAGCCTTGTGTAGCCGGTACGAGTAGCACCGTGACTCCTTGTCAGAAGCTAAAGCTAACGATGGGGAACACGCTTGGTGTCAGAAGCACGTTATCCCTAATTTTTTGGATTTTCCGCATGACTGTGGACTACCAGTACCTAAACTGGTAACAATTTTATATTGCAACTAAATGAAGTACAACTGAACGGTAACGTGATGTATTGGGATATAAGTATCCGGATGGTGCACCCGGTAGTGTTGACTAAATGGGCCCGAGCATAGCTAATGTTGGCTTAACCTTAAATTCAATTCAGTTTTCATTGGTGGGAACGTTACTGTTGGTAGCCATAGCTTAGATGTAGTCTACATGTTTAGGGACTTTGGTAGCTTGTAGTTACTGTGAGTGTGTCTTGGTTTGTGAATTATAAGGCTTCAGCAGTGGTAACGTTAGCAGCTTGACGTTAGCATTTAACTCTGGTTGTATAGCATGCTAACAGTTTATGGTTAGTGATCAACATGGGGATTTAGCTAGTTTTATTCCCTGCACTGCTTGAATGCTTTACTTCTGGTGCTTGTTTTTACGGCATTGACAACTAACTGATCTAAAGACTAGCATATGCTTATAGTATGTAATTTGGAAACTAGTTTGGACGAGGCTGGATGCTGAGCAATGGATGCTAAAGCCCATGCATGCTGGTAATCACAATCGTCAACCAAGATCCGGAATCTACTTTATTTGGACAAAGCATTAAAAATGTAATTGCCTCTACAATTATTATGCTGTATGCTTTCCCTGAACAGCTGTAGGATTAAAATACAAACTTAGCTAGGCTTTAAACTTTGGCTCAAAGTAGTTCTACAGACTGTACCTTAGTCAGAAACCTGTTAATTGCCAACTTGGGTTGCACGTAAATGAATTTTTGAAATTTTTTAGTATTACATTGTTTATACAACCATTGGCCTTGATGCAGTGTTGACTTTAATTTCTTCAACTGAAACTATCCATGATGCTTTTTGAGCTTTTTAACCCTGAGCATTGGCCAAAATGCACCATGAATTGTTTTCACATTTAAATAACGTTAATTAACACATACTAACTTGTTTTTGTTTGTTCCTGACAGCCTAAGGGAAAGAAGGCTAAGGGGAAGAAGGTGGCACCTGCCCCTTCTGTGGCCAAGAAACATGAGGCCAAAAAAGTAGTCAACCCCCTGTTCGAAAAGAGGCCAAAGAACTTTGGCATCGGTAAGTAGCCTTAGGTTGCTTTTTGCGAGAACTAGGGACTGTAACAGTGCAGATGATGTAAACGAATATTTGCTATCTTATGCATACTGAAGACAACTTTTATCACCAAGATCGCTGATGCACGTAAATTTAAACCTTAAAAGACTTTGCTATAGTTTGTTTTTCAGATACTAAACATGTATTGTCTTTTCACACAGGCCAGGATATTCAGCCAAAGCGTGATTTGACACGCTTTGTGAAATGGCCTCGTTATGTCCGCCTGCAGAGGCAGCGCTCCATCCTCTACAAGCGTCTGAAGGTTCCTCCTGCAATCAACCAGTTCACCCAGGCTCTGGACCGCCAGACCGGTAAGTTTCACTTATGTGATGAAAGCTGTAGTATTTTAAGGCTTTTTGGGTCCTTGATAGTTTAATTGTGGCTTTGCATATGATGTGAACGAATATTTGCTATCTGAATAACTGCTGACATTCCACCAAGATCACTGATGCAATTACTTGAAAGTGTCCACTCGTCATGCTGTAGAAGAAACCATACTGGAGCAACTGTTGGGTTGGTTGAATTCAAATTTGTAATGTCTCCTTTCTCCTCAGCCACACAGCTGTTCAAGCTGGCCCACAAATACAGGCCAGAGACCAAGCAGGAGAAGAAGCAGAGGCTGCTGGCCCGCGCTGAGCAGAAGGCAGCTGGAAAGGGAGATACCCCTACCAAGAGGCCTCCTGTCCTCCGTGCAGGTGAGATACAAGAACAAAATGTAAATGAAGTGCTGTAGAAAGTGTTATTGATGGGTAACATGTTAGTCAGGCTGTGTTGAATATCCAATGTTATTTTTTTAAGTTTGTTAAAGCGTGACCCATCTTGTGAAGTCATATCTAACTTGGTCTTGATGCAGTGATGTTTGAATTTCTTCACCTGAAACTTACTTTGATGCTTTGAGCTTTTTAACCCTGAGCATTGGCCAAAATCATAGTATAGATATTTTCAGGGGGTGTTCTCGGTAGAAGATAATTTCCTTTCCTTATACCAATTTTCTACAGGTGTGAACACTGTCACCTCTCTGGTGGAAAGCAAGAAGGCCCAGCTCGTTATCATTGCCCACGATGTGGATCCAATTGAGGTAAGCTTGTCGCAGTAGTGGAACTTCCAATATTGGGTACTAGAAAGTGGTCACTGGCAATGATGTATGAATTTCTTCACCTGAATCCTCTATGTGGATCAAAACTTACGAGCTTTTTAATTCTGAGCAAAGACTACAAACCAAGAATACATGTTTAGACTACAATATTTATTGTGGACATGTCGGTTCTTGGTCAGATTACCTTTTTTTTTTTCTTTTTTTTTTCACTAGGATTACCTCAATTTTTCTCCTTTTCTCCCTTGCTTTTGTAGCTCGTTGTCTTCCTGCCAGCCTTGTGCCGCAAGATGGGTGTCCCATACTGCATTGTCAAGGGCAAGGCTAGACTGGGCAGACTGGTGCATAGAAAGACATGCACTTCAGTTGCCTTCACACAGACTAACCCGTAAGTATAAACATAAACTGAGTGGTTTGATTATTGTCAGTTGTTTTATTACAGTATGACCTCTCTTGTAAAGTCTTTAACTTGGCCTTGATGCAGTGATGACTTGAATTTCTTCACCTGAAACTCACCTTGATGCTTTTTGAGCTTTTTAACCCTGAGCATTGGCCAAAATATAAATATTTAGTAAAGGTTACTTAACATCTATAGGGTGTTTTCTGCAGCAGTGGTTCCCAGTAATAATCTGTCTGCAACTAACTGTCTTGGTGTTACTGATTTTTATGTTCTTGGCAGTTTTATTAAAATTTGCAATGACTGTAATGTTGGGAGAGTGTGCTGCTAGATTAATCAGGATGCTCTAATCAAATGTTTACATTTTAAAGTCAACATGATTATTGAATCAGTAACCCCTTGTAGCTCCATCTCAAAGTACTGTCAGCACTGTATTAACTAGATTTGTTCTTTCCTAGTGAGGATAAAGGTGCACTTGCCAAGCTTGTGGAAGCCATCAAGACCAACTACAACGACAGATATGAGGAGGTGAGAATTCATTTGACTTTACTATATGAAGTGTACCAGTCCAAAATTGCATGTTATCACAGACCCAATTGCACCATTTAAACCCTTTTTTTATTTTATTTTTTTTCCAGATCCGTCGTCACTGGGGAGGTGGTATCATGGGCCCCAAATCAACAGCCCGCATCACAAAGCTGGAGAAAGCGAAGGCAAAGGAACTGGCAACCAAGCTTGGTTAAATTGTTTGGAATAAAAAATTTATGTCCTAAAACAAGACTATTTGTGTTTTTTTAATCTGCTAAATATAGTGTAATGGAAGAATCATATAAGTGTAGATTAATTTACAGCACTGTCTGGGAAATGTATATAGTTTGACTGTCAAAATAAATCGATACAGGATTTTTTTCTTCCTGCAGTTCGGGATGGAAAGTAAATATTTGCAGATAGGCCTGGGTACTGAATTCAGTACTTTAGGCAGGGACCAAATTGCCTCTAAAGTATTGAAAAATGCCTTGTTGTGAGATACCTTGGGAGTAAATCTCAGCAGCAGTTAGCCAATAAGCATGCAGCATGCTTCTACCAACATCTAAAAATGCTGATGGGCTGCCTAGTGTTACACGTCATAGAAGCAGAGACACAGCTTGCGTAGGAGCTGAAATATAAATCAAAAGATTTGTTATGTAATTTCCTTTATAAAATTATCAAAGTCACAGTATTGGTACTGGTAGACTTTTTTTTTTACTATACCTATCCCTTATTGCAGATGTGTGATCATAAGGTGTTTTTAAGGGGGTTCCTTTGCAGTGGGTGATGCAATTGATCAGACTAAAGTGGCATCAGTTGACTGATGGGTTTTAAACATTTGAAAGGAATTTACAATTTCATGGAAAAGTTAAATTTTGGCATAAACAATTTCCTCAGAACTGAAAATCTGAGATGGTACATCAAATTGGTGCACTGCAATATGTTAATGCAGCTCAACTCTGATGTTAAAAACCAACTTGCTCAAATATATTGGTTCATGTTGAAGTGTACAAATCTGCAAAGCATTTATTCTATATTAGTGTTATCAATTTAAGGAAAACTAGTTGGCAACATGTAACGTTACAAGACAAAAGAATGCAAGAGTTAAATTAATTTATTCTCATATTTTAGAATAATCCACAACTATTTACATATTTGTCAGTGAATGTTTGCAGCAGGCTGGAAGGGATAAAGCACATATCAAATACAGCAGCAGTTTGCAATGTTCACTGCATAATCCTATCACAATCTAATCTTCTTGATGAACTTTGCATACCACATGTAGGAGGTTGCTGCACACAAGCCATACCTGAAAGAAACAAATGTTTGTTTAAAAAAAAAATCAGTAAATATAAGTGAGTTGTTTTTAGATACAAGATTTTCTTTTCATCACCAACCATGTAATTATGTACTGCATGTGTTCGTTCCTTAGTGTGACTCTGGTCTGTCCACCTATTGGTCCACCAGGAATTGTGCTCTCTGTGTGATACAAGACATTTCCATTACTTGTGCTACACAATTAACATTAAGATTATTTGTTGGGCTTTTCTGCCTTTATTTGATAGTACAGTTAGGTGAGAGAGAGAGGGGGAAGACATGCAGGAAATCGTCACGGGTCAGATTCGAACCCTGGACCTCTGCATCAAGGCATAAACCTCAGTATACGTGCGCCTGCGCTACCCACTGAACCAGCCCGGCCACAACATCATCTTTATGCAAGCAGGTTTAACCATTATTTTCTGCACACCTGTAGAATAATTATTACCAAGTGTATGAGCTAATTGTATAATTAATCTGATATTCACTATAATGAAAGAGCATAATGGACTTAATGGTTCATAAGAACTTACCGAAGTCGGCATCTATGAAGATGGGCTCAGCTCCAGTAACGCTGCCCATGGCCTCCAGGTCACGGTAATGCCAGCGGTTTCTCTCCACGTCGTTGTTCGGTACAAAGGGTTTGCGGGTCTCTGTCAGCCTAACTACCCCGACCACCTCCACTTCAACCTCCACCTGCACAGGAGCATTACAAGTTGTTAAATAAGTCTGAATAGACTGCAAAGGAATACAAATGTAAGAATGACTGAGGGAAGCTTATGATGAAGCTGTTTCCTCTAATATACATTGTGATAATGGTTTTGGGAGGTTGGTTAAAGCTGGGATGTTACATAGAAATCCCTTTTTAAACTATCTGTGATCAAAATGCATTCTGGTTCTCTTTTGCTGCATCAATTTGGGTTCTTTCTTGTTTTTTAACTCCATCGTGAGTCTGACAATGCTACAGGAGTGCAATGTTAAAACAGTAGAATACTCTTTTGAAAAAAGGTCCTCATCTGCCACAGCATCTGAAATACTAACCTGTCCCTTCAACCTGGTGTCTGGTCTTGTCTTCTGCCTTGGGACGTATCCTCTGTTCACCAGGATTGTGATGCTGCAAGAGAATGTGGCAAAGGTCACTGAGTGTTGGATGTAAGGCGACTTAACTAGCTAACTAACTACAGGGTTAACCCAGAGTAACAGGGTTTTATCTGTTGTCTTACCCGAGGTCGGTACAGTGGAATGGAGTGATAACATTTGCGCCGGTCTCTCCACTTGAAGACAGCGTGCCCGCCTCTCTGGCCTCTTTCTCTGGGTCGACTGGTGAGCGGGGCAGAATGTACAGCTCCTGGGAGTGGTCGTACTGTCCACGCACTTTGACCCTTCTGTACTCAAGGCTGTTCAGCTCATGAGGACTAAGATCCAGAGATCCAGATTATATATATCAATATAAACAGAATTGAATTTTAAAGCTTTAGTGCGTAACTTTTTTATATCAATGAACGTCCGTGCCAAATGAGTTGCTACAAAGCTAATTAAGACTATCAGCTCCACACATCTCTCTCTGGATTTCTCAGTCTGGCTATGTTCAGAAGATTGTGTTGCCCGGCAACTTTCGCGCGCAGAAACTCGAGTGAAGATAATTACCTCTTCTGAGGAGACCATCGTGTTTTTTTTAATCCTCCGTGTCCTCCTTGGCTACTAGCAACTGTGTGGAGGAGGGGTGGGGGTGAAGCGCAGTCACAGAAGGCTTGTATCATGTGGACGCGCCGACAGTGTTCTTGTCATTACTTAGAATTCCTCATGGGGGCGACTACGCACTATAGCTTTAAAGGTTATCTTTAACTGTTTATGTATTGCTCCAGCGTGTGTCCTTTAATGTTTCCACACATAAAAATTAATTTATATATTCATTTATAATATATATGCATATTTGGTAACACTTTACTTGAAGTTATCCACATAAGAGTGACATGACACTGTCATGACACATGAACCCTAACCCTAACTTGTCATGACAAAAACCGAAAGACACTTACTAAAAGAAGCGTTATGTCATAAATGTTTATGACTTGTTTATGTTTATGACACGTTCATGACAGTGTCATGTCACTCTTATGTAGATACCTTCAAGTAAAGTGTAACCAAATAGTTCTATTTCTAAAATCTGCCTCACAAAGTATACAGTGTGTGTCTGTGATTAACAGTAAATGTATCTAACGTGTTCTTACTCAGTAGGAAGAGGAATGGGTTCTGCAGTAGTGAGTCTTTTCAGCTCACTAATCAGCTGCAGTTTCCACTGACGTCGTTTCACCTTAACAGAAACAAAAATAACGGAGTCCACCCAACGACAACATATATATATATTTTTTTAAATGTGACAATGCAAAGTAAATAAGCTGTACCTGCCATGTACCAAGGCCAAAAGTGGTGGCCGGGATGAGCAGCAGGAACCATTTGAGGAAAGAGTCTTCTCCTTTCTCTGCTCCGGCTGCTGTGGAGCTCGACTGTCGCCTGAAGGTAATAAACTTTCCTGGAAATTCACAACACACAAGACAGCACTTTACATTTCCACTGGAAGAATGTGAGAATTGTATGCACAAATGCCATTTAGTTAAGCCTTAGCCTACATGGCACAGTTTAAACCTGATATTGCTGTACATTTTTCATTTCAGTCTCAGTCTGAAACAGTTACAAAATTTGTGAAAATGATTCGATTTGTTCTTTCCTAGTGAGGATAAAGGTGCACTTGCCAAGCTTGTGGAAGCCATCAAGACCAACTACAACGACAGATATGAGGAGGTGAGAATTCATTTGACTTTACTATATGAAGTGTACCAGTCCAAAATTGCATGTTATCACAGACCCAATTGCACCACTTAAACCCTTTTTTTTTATTTTATTTTTTTTCCAGATCCGTCGTCACTGGGGAGGTGGTATCATGGGCCCCAAATCAACAGCCCGCATCACAAAGCTGGAGAAGGAGAAGGCGAAGGCCAAGGAACTGGCAACCAAGCTTGGTTAAATTGTTTGGAATAAAAAATGTATGTCCTAAAATGAGACTTTTTTTTTTTTTTTTTTTTACAGCTCAATACAGTATAATGGAAGAATCATACAAGTTTAGATTAATTTACAGCACTAATGTCTGGGAAAGGTATATAGTTTGACTGTCGAAATAAATCAATACAGGATTTTTTTTTCTTCCTGCAGTTCGGGATGTTTTTTCCCCCATAATTTTCAGAAATTTTACATTAAAATCCTAATTATATTGTTAGTCAAATACCATATACTGTATACAGTACATATATGAACGTTTCCTGATTACAAACAGGCCAGCTGACAGTCTTGCCTGGGCCCAGGACGAGATAAGCTTAGATGGGCCCCCCGCGCCCAGATCTCTCCTTTTTCCTTGCTCTTCCTCTCCCCTGCTCTTCCTCTCCTGTTCCTCTCCTCTCCTGTTGATCTCCTGTACCTCTCCTCTGCTCTTCCTCTCCTCTTCCTCTCCTGCTCCTCTCCTATGCTCTTCCTCTCCTATGCTCTTCCTCTCCTATGATCTTCCTCTAATCTGATCTTCCTCTCCTCTCCTCACATCTCTCACTGAAATTAATGTGATCAGTCTCTGATCCATCCTGCTCAGACTCTCCGACAGGGCAGCGGGCCCCTCCCGCATCTCTCTCTCTCTCTCTCTCTCTCTCTCTCTCTCTCTCTCTCTCTCACCGTAGCCTGACTCTGTCCCTCCTTGGGGGCAGCGGGGCCCCCTCCCGCATCACTCTCTCTGTCACCTGACAGCAGCTAGATCTCTCTCCTCTCTGTCTCATCCTCTCTGACGGAGCTACCAAACTCAACTCTTTCTGTAAAAGAGAACGTGTTGTCTCAGGCTTTTATACAAGCTAATGGACGTTAACATGAGAGCTGGCCTGTTAGCTTACGTTACATGGCTCGTAAACGTTGGCTGCGCTGTTTCTTACCTTGCTCTACGTTGACAGTTCCAGCTTCACCGTCACCACCTTTTTTTTTAAATATTTGTTTAGAAAATCTCTAAGGCCTCTATTTTCTTCTTCTCTTTTCCTTCCTTTTCTGAGCACCGGACTTGTGCTGACCGGACATTTTGCGCATACTGAACTTCAAATCTACTGAAAACAACATCAACTTTTGATAAGTGGCCAAACCATTTTTGTGTTGGGGGTGGGGGGGTTCTTGACCACTATTTCAAGGACAATTAGGAAGAAAACAAATAAAAAGCTTTTATGTAACTCAAATATTACATATTTTTTTCCACAAATAGGCCTATTTAAAAAAATGTTTTTCAATTATTCCATAATTTAATGAGGGCCCAGTTCTGGGCCCCCAGTTCTGCCCCCCCCCCCTACTGTGGGCCCGGGACAACAGACCCATTTGTCCCCCCCTATCGGCGGGCGTGATTACAAACCTTTCATTTCTATTTTTTAAAATTAATTTGAAGTTTACATTATAACTACTAAATCTTATGTTCACAAAATGATACAAATAAGAGCCTATCACCAATCATTTATTTGTCTTAAATAAAAATCCACATGGTAGTTACTGCGTTTTGCCTACATTAGTATAATTAATTGCTATGGACTATTTGCTTTTAAGAATTTTTTTTTCTGTGTAACTGTCCGGTGTCACCTTCTGCACGTTTGAAGAGTGGCAGTCTGGGCAGGAGGAGAGCCCTCTTGATGTAAATGACATGCGTCTGCAATGACATAAAACAGACAGCTCAGAAATCTGCCAACTACTGAAACGTGACATTCACAAGACTCCGTGAAGTTTGGGATGTAAAAAACGCAGATATGAAACAAGTAACTTACCTGTTTGCTTAGTGTCGTTATCACCCTGGTGGAATAAGCCAGCGCGGATTTCAAGGAAGCCATGCTCGGTCAAAACAACAATGAAAAATGGGCTAAGAACTGGATGAGCCCGACTACACAACAGCTACATAACCCTTTTTATTTTTTTTAACAGCGGTACATAACTGATCACAAGGGGGACTTATTCTGGTGTTACTACTTCCGGGTGACGCCCCGCCCCGGCATAATACCATAGCATAATACCCACGTGTGTTCTCTTAATACATCCGTGGTGTGTACAGATGAGAAATTGTTAGTATCTAGTATTCAGTAAGCTCCTGTCTTTGGTGTGTGTGTGTGTGTGTGTGTGTGTGTGTTTTAGCTGCATTAGAAGGCGGCAGCTCGGTTCGTTTGTCGACATGGATCTCGCTTCCAGGGACTCGTATATTCAAAAGCTCGCTAGTAAAGTGTTATCTCAACGAGACCAGGAGCCACAGAAGAGACCCTTTGGTAATGTTAGCTAACTGTTTTAGCACTAACGACATATCCTTGATACATTTTTTCTGTGCTTAAACTGTAAAAAACGATTTGTACATTTATAGTTTATGTGTTAATGGTTGTTGAAAAGACTAAAACTCAATATTTGTCATCAGCATGTGGCTATTACTGCTGTTGACCAAAGGAGGCGCTGCACTATTTAAAAAGCAGCTTTTCCTGATTTAGTAAAGGTATCAGAAATAGGCCAGAGTAATCGATCTACAAAACAAATCGATAACGGTTTTTATAATTCATTAAACATTTGAGTTATTTATTAAACAAATACCAAATATTCTCAATTTCCAGCTTCTGAAATGTGATGATTTGCTGGTTTTATTTTTGTAAATTAAATAGCTTAGATTTTCAGAAATATTTGGCGAGCACAACTGAAGGCATTGTACTATATGAAATTATGACATGTTAAACCATTTTCTGACATTTTACAGACAACAGTTAATTAATTAATCCTGTGCTGAACATGAATTAATTGCACATTAGTGGAGTTTAAGATGATTTGCCTTGTTTAAAAAATGGAAAAAAAACTAAATTCCAATATTGGAAATGTTTGTTATTCTTTGCTGCTTTGTTAAATGCTGTAGGCCCTTTCAGACCTAAAAAGCATTTAAATAAAACAATCGGAGAGCGGAAAATAACAGATTTAAGACTGAACAGCTCATTATTTATAAACATGCATCATAGGAGATCTTTATATTAAGGAGATCACAAGAGATTTGGGTTGGCAATGAGTAGATTAATTAAAAGGAAATAACAGATTGATATCAAAGTGATCGTCAGTTGCAGCCATGAGGAAATGGTAAAACGTCACCAGTGTGACAATTATAACTACAATATAAACAAAACTGAATAATAAATTAATTAATTACATTAATATGATTTTATGTTTGAAATTGATTTGTGTGTCGTTTTGTACAGCAAACGTCATCATTTTTGGATGGGAAGGGTCACCCACAATATCAGCCGCCTTTGGTTTTTGTCTCTAAACCAATAAGACGACTATGAGCTTTTCCCCTTTGGTCACAGAAATTTATCAGATCTTGTTTTTTTTTCTTTCTTTCTTTCAATTTCATGGCGTTGCCTAAGCACGTTTACATTGCTAATCTTAAACTTTAATGACAATTGCAGAACCATTGCATGTGATTATTAATACACGTGTTTGTCTGTGTGCAGCTTATTTCAAGGGTAAAAATGACACGGGTCCTCCAAAGAAGAAGAAAAAGTGTAAAAAGAAGCATTTCAAAGAAAAAGGCATCGATAAGAAACCAGCGACTCCTAAATCCCAACAAAAGCCTTCACCCTCTGCTGCAGCGCAGAAAGGAGCGGCCACAGCAAAACTGAATGGCTCCAAAACTCAGAGCATGAATGGATCTACAACACCGGCTAAAGGTACAGTGATTGTATCCCTTACTCGTTCTTCTCCCGTTATTAAAAATGTTTTAGTGTTTCCTGCCGTCATGTTTAGTTTTTTTTTTTTTTTTCTTCCTTTAAAGGAGGGACTGTAGAGTCCAACTTCTCTACGGTAGATGTACTACGCAAGAGACTTCATGAAAAGATCGAAGAGTCCAGAGGGCAGGTATGCAGTATTTGAAGATGGTGCAAACAATGAAACATACTCTTATCAGTGACATTGTATCCCACATTATCTGAATTATCTGAAGACAGTATACTCCAACCACTGACTCCTCAACTGGAACCAGCTAAATAAGCAAAGCAGGTCAATGTTTACTTAAAATGTTACATTTGAATATTGTATGTTTATTTCTACAACTCATTGATGGAAGAGAAACAGATGCTAATCCTTTGCTGGTATATCTTGAGGCAATTTTGTAATCCCACTCTGGCTTACAGTATTGTACACAGGACAAATGTTAGTTTGTAATAGGCACACCCGTGGGAAGCTGCTCTCTCTTTATATCCCGGTTAGGGTCCTTTCTTTCAGTTAAGCTACATCCACACTACTAGGTTTTCATTTTATGTTTAAATGGCATTGTGAAACCAAAAGAATCTTCGCCCACGCAAAGCATTGTATCAGGAATGATCCCTGTCTATATTAACACACCTGACAACGCATATCACATGACCATTTGAAACGGTGGGCTTGTGTGTGCTGGTGTTAACCGGAAGCAAATTGTTTAAAGTTATTCTGCGTTTTGAAAGTCATGAATGTATAAGTTCAAAATACTTAAACGGTGGAAAAAAGTAAGACCCAGGGATTTATTTTCTTGCACTGACAAACTTTTACTGAAAGGTACGTAAGCATACCTAAACGAGAAGACTGACGTGCATAGTTGTTTCTAAACGTCTCCGTTTCTGCCCGTCCAGACTACAACGTAACCCTGCAGTGTTCAAACTTAAACTTATTTCTACCATAGTTTATATTTGACTATAATTAGATTAATATTTTACACTCATCTTTTGTCAGGGAGCCCCTAAGAATGCAGCATCAGAGGCCGTCCAGGCAAAGCGAGCAAAACGAAAGCTGGAACGGGAGCGCAAAAAGAGGAAGAGAAAAGAGTTTCGGATGAAGAAACTGGCTGAAGAAAGTGGCCAAGAACAGCAGCCAGAGATAAAACAGGAAGCGGAGTGTGCCCCTGCTGCAAGCAAAAGAAATGAAACCGCCATCGTCTTCAACAAGGTGGAGACAGTGGAAGAGGTATACATAGACAAGGTGCAGAAGAAGAAGAACAAGAAACAGAGTATGAAGGGCCAGATAACACCACTGACGGGGAAGAACTACAAGCAGCTGCTCAGTCGCGTGGAAGCTCGCAAAGCAAAGCTGGAAGAGCTGAGGGGGAAAGATGAGGGGAAGGCACGCGAGATGGAGGAGAAGATGAAGTGGACCAACTTGCTTTATAAGGCAGAGGGCATCAAAATCAAAGATGACGAGGAGATGCTGCGCTCCTCCTTGAAAAAGAAGGAGAAGAGGCGTACTCAGCGAAAGAAGCAGTGGAACACGCGTAGTGAGACCATCATAGAGAAGATGCAGCATCGTCAGGACAAGAGGAAGAAGAATATCCAGAAACACAAGAACGTCAAAATGGAAAACAAGAAGAACAAGGCGCGGAAGAGAGGCAGAGTGCTGCCTGAGGACTTGAAAAAAGCATCGCTTTAGAGGGAGTGTGTTATGTGATGTTTTTTGGCAAGACGAGGCAATGTTTAAAAAGGTAAATCGGTCTCTTTTATGAACTATGATTTATTTACATGATCTGAAAGTGCGACTGCAGCACATCTTGTACCCACCTTCCTGTCAAGGATCAATATATGTGTGTTGGCAATAAAATGTGATCCTTCATTATAGTGGACATTAATGATGACTCTATTGTAGAACTTGTTTATTTTACCAAATATCAAACCTGATATACACTAAATCGCTTTGGTTAGATGAGAAGATTGATACTACTCTCATGTTCTCACTCTAAGTATGACGCTAACTTAGCTAGTTGGCTTAGTTAGCTTAGCATAAAGAAATACAAGTAGAATGGACATTGTAGTTCAAATCAACATAGCAGGATTGTTAAAGTGTCAGCCATTTTAGTGTGTGCTATTGCGACTGAAAAGAACTGTCCATTGTAGCGGCTAACTTCTATAATCTAATAAACTGGCTTGCGTCGAGTTGCGGACTCGCTTAGGTGAGGTTTTGCAACAAACAAGCAGTGGAGTTGTACGAAGCAAGGAGAGGTGGCTTAGCAATATGTCTGTTGCCTTGCTGCAAAAGAGGAATTGAACAGTGGTGGAAGAAGCATTCAGATCCTTTACTTAAAGGTACAGTAAGCTGTGCAAAGATTGTTGATATTTGAGCTCAACTGCCAAACCAATGCAACCCAGAAGCACCACCCCCCCAGATTCACAGCCAAGGGGGTAAGCTTCGCTTCAGAACTCGAACCTCCTATGGCGCCATTTTGATGCTACAAAGAGATCACCTCCCGTTAGCATTCCACTGACTGCCATTCATTTTGACGTCACTTGACAGTGAATAACTTTACATCTTAAGTGTTTAAAGACTGTATTTGTCCATTGTTTATTTCTAAAGAAACACAACAATGTATAAAAGGCTCCATTACCTTGTACCTCACGTTATGGCTCCGTAGCAGACGTTTTTGTAAAATTAGGCCAACGATTGTGTCACATAATAGAGGAATTACCGTATAGTACAGGAGAAGCTCGCAGGCAGTTTCGACTTACATGAGCTGTTTAGGATTAATTACTAATGTTAACTAGCATTTTAGTTAGCAATAATTAGCCTGTGCCTACGTTGTCTCCTTACATATACCTACACTCTCCGTCTCTGTAAGATTGGGAATGATTGAGATTTCTCTTGGCACAGCTACCAGAAGATTTACAACTGTCAGACACGTTGCTCACGTCACATTTACGTTGTCTCTGTCAGTTGGAGGCTGCGCAGTAACCCTAGCGCTCACTGGAAAAGTGCTTCTAATACCCTTCACTGGTCTCCATCCAGAGCAGCGGGATCTGTTGGTCCATTCTTATATACTGTCTATGATAACTACTAGCTCCCCTATGCTGCCTCCCCCCCTTCCCCCCACCATCAACCGTCACCGCCTCTTGCCGATTGGCTAGAATAGTGTTTTGTGGCTGGTGCGCTCCTTTGTTGGTTTTCCATTTACACAGTATTAAAGGTGCAGTAAGCGATGCTGCGCAAAGATTGTTGACATATGAATTCAACTGCCAAACTCAACTGAAGAGATATTCGCTGAATTTGACAAAAAGTGTATTGGGTTAACATCACTTACTATACCTTTAAAGTAAAAGTACTAATATCATGCTACCACACTGTAAAAATACTTTGTTACGAGTAAAAGTCCTGCATTGAGGAGTAAAATGTACATTTCTCTCATAGTGGAGTAGAAGTAAGTGGCATGAAAAGTGAAGGCTCAAGTAAAGTACAAGTATCGCAAATTTGTACTTAAGTACAGTACTTGAATAAATGTAGCCTACTTTGTTAGCCTACATTTCACCACTGGAATTGAGGATTGATGGATTTAACCGATTCTTATGAATCGGTTAAATCCATTTATGGTTAAGTCATCAAATTCTATTCATAAGATGATAAATTAAAACCGGAGTTGTCAAACTAGTGAGTGTGAATAGCAGCAAAAACAAACTGCGCCAACCTGCACCACAAAACATAACAGTGTTCCAGCCAATAACCGACAAGAAGGAGTTGGGGGGTTAGTGCGCGGAAGGGAGGGGGAGGGGACGGGAGGTTTTGTTTGACAATACTTCGAACATCAATAACTGACCTCACCCAACATCGCTTAGAGCACCTTAAAGGTATGGTTAGCTGCGTAAATATTTGACATTTGAACTCAACTGCCAAACAAATGCAACCCGGAAGCACCTGACTTCTCCCCATATCCTCCCAAGTTTGTCCAGGAGGCTTTTTGTAAAGCTGTGAGTGGAGGACCCCAAATGCACCAGTATACCCGAGCTTTTGTAAGTGGAAACATTTGGGAACACTTCTGTTTCTGTCAGTCAGAAAACAAAAGTTTAGTTCAGTAGCAGTGTATCAAACAGACAAATGTACAAAATAGAACAAACAGCGAGAGTCTTTTTAAGTATTTTCTTTACTTGGAACAAGTTGCAGAACAAATGTCGAGAGCTCCCTTATGTTTACATGTCATATCTCATATCTCTTGTAAAAAGTCTGGCTAAATTCTTCAGTAGGATTTCTGCGATTGTAGAAGTGGCGATGAAGTAGAAGTAGTAAGTGGCATGAAAAGTGAAGGCTCAAGTAAAGTACAAGTACTGCAAATTTGTACTTACAGTTTTTCACGATCGCTATGACAATTTTTTCAATACTTTTAACAACTTTCCTAAACTGTTAACGCACCAACACACCTACAATACACGATTGGCAAAACAGTTAATTTCATGTTCAAAATCACACATTGTAAACTAAACTCCAACACTAATTTTCAAAATACAATAATTCACTAACACAATACACTATGTTTACCAAAACAATGCAATCATGTCTCAAAATCAAATAATTCTTGCAAAACACTAACACATGTTCTCTCCCAACAGGAACATTTAGTCAATCATAGCACAATGTCATACAAAACACTAACATCCCGTGGAATTACAGAAACTGCATTATTTTATATGTGTCAGTCAGGTCTGCCCTTATAGAATAGACAATAGTGATTGTATTGATCATAGATTGTGTTTTGCACTGCAGTTTCTCTTGAAGCCTCTCTACATTTTTGTTTTGTTGGGTTTAGTAAAATTTTTTCAAAGAATATTTTTTGGGCATTTCCACCTTTATTTGACAGGGCAGCTAGTTGAGAAAGGGGAAAGAGAGAGAGAGGGGAAAGACATTCAGTAAATCGTCACAAGTTGGATTTGAACCCTGGACCTCTGCGTTGAGGAATAAACCTCCAAGTATATGTGTGCCTGTTCTACCCACTGAACCAACCCGGCCACCATTTTGTTTCTTTTGCTGCAGAGATTCAATACAAAAAATGATTGACCCATCTCAGAGTAGCTTTATAGAATTTGGGGTTTATGAAAAAAAGGAGACAGAGACAGAATTTACCTGGTACTCCTCTTCCTCTCCCTCGTGAAGGCATTTTTCTTATTTTCTGTGTTCATCTACAGTATATTGTTCAAATAGGTCCTCTTTTACTGTACTACCATATGATCATGCGATTGAAAGAACCTCAACACCTGAGTGTGTTTCCTAGAAGGGAATCAGCTGTAATTGATCTATTTGCATAACTTCAATCAGTTGTTTCTCAATAAATGCATGTATAAAATGCAGGGGATATATTTGTGTTTCAATTTACAATATGATCAGCTGTTCACTTTGACTTTAGCCTATAAGTTAGGTTTAGAACATGATGTTATCTGTTCTGACATACAGTGTGAAAGCATCTGTAAATTTGGCAGTGAAGATCCATTGTTTTGCTTTTGGTGGAGCTTGTGTGTAAAAGAAGTTCCAGCATTTTAAATTTGTGTTTACTGTATGCATTTTATGTCAAAGCAACTTGAAATGTGTTAATTGTATAGCCTACACAGACAGATGTTGTGCTAACTGTGTTAAGAGTTTAGGAAAGTTGTTAAAAGTATTGAAAAAAGTGTCATAGCAATCGTAAAAAACTGTAAGTACAGGGGTCCGTTCCAGGAAGGAGGTTTAACAAACTCTGAGTCTAACCCTGATGTCTGAGTTGATTTACCCTGAGATGAGAAACTCTGAGTTTTCGGTTCCAGAACAGCTGATTTGAGTTGGTTCAATCAACTCAGAGTAGGTTCACTCAGGGCAGTATGAATGGAGCCATGATTCTACGATTCACCATGGCAACAACCACAAACAAACGGGTCGGCGGAAATACTTATGCGCACAAACAGCGAGTTTGAACCATTTGAACATGCATTTCGTGAAAAAAAAGCAACACAGCGGCTGCTGCTGCAAAAGAGAGAGAATTGGTGTGCGAGAAAATTGCTGCTTGAGTCAATGCGTACGCATTAACAGTGTATTAATTTCTTTAACTTATATTTCTGGTGAAACAATTGTATTACACCTATAATTTCATTTAGGTTCAATCCTGCGGGTGAAAAAGTACACTACAGGCTACTAATCCCATTCTGAGGCTGCAGCACCATATCGTTAACAGAACTATAATCATTTATTTCTTTTTAATGGCTCTCACTGGTTTGTGTCCAGGGAACACTACAAAAACGTTTAAAAAGTGTTTCAGAGCGAGTCACACTTTTCTGACTGCTCTGCGTGGCTTTACTATTACAGTACGATCCGCTACTGTTATAAAGAAAACTGCTGTTTGCAAAAAATGTAATGCGACACAAAGAATCTGCTTGGATGTTAAAGCCTGTCCATGATGGTTGATGATATGAGGACGGATAAGGTAGCCCATCTACATATCTGATGGACTGTGATAAAAAATACCTCTCAAATTGGTTATGTGGAAATGAAAATACATCTATAGTCGGGACTCAATATCATCACCCGACGTAAACTCTGTGAATTAATACAGCTTTTTCATCAACGGGATCGTTGACAAAAGGACATGACATGTTTGAGAAAACGTTTTAGCCTATAGTATGCCTAACATAAACCAATACGTTTTTTTTTATTCATGCAGATAACAAACTGCATTAAAATGCACCTTATACAGACTGAATGAATGAATGGGGAAATGAGAAACTCAAGGTTTTTTTTCTCAGTTTCTCTCAGTCTCCTCAGAGGGAGAAACTCAAGGTTTCTTGAAGAAAACCGCTCCCGGCCAGGTTAGGTTCACAGGCTCAGTTACCATAGTAACTGACTCCGAGGTTAAGATACCTCTCTTTCTGAAATGGAAAACCCAGAGTTTCCCTCATCTCAGGGTTAACCAACTCAGAGTTTTCACTAGCCTAAACCTGCTTTCTGGAACGGGCCTCAGACTCAAGTACTGAGGCCCTCAGTACTTGAGTAAATGTAGCCTACTTTGTTAGCCTACATTCCACCACTGGAATTGAGGATTTCTGGATTTAACTGATATGAATCAGTTAAATCCGTCTATATGGTTAAGTTATCAAATCTATTCATAAAATGATAAAGTAAAACAGTTCTCAAACTAGTGAGCGTGACATGTGTTGTCAGAGAAGAAAAACCCAGAAAACCCAGAGATCGCATCGTGTTTCTTTTCATTACGGTTGCCCGTTCAGAAGTCAGAGACGATGTAAGTTTGTACTCTTTCTATTTAGCTGTTGTTGCAGCAGATGAGGCTATTCCTGAGTTGTTTCAGTCTGCAGTGAATGCTAACCGTTTGACCCTGTGATGTGAAGCTGCTAGTTTATCTGTATGTTGCTAGCTTGCTAACTTTCCTGTTCATCACATGTTACTAGCTAGTGTGATAACTTTTTGGGGCTTTAATTGTTACTGTGCTGGAGAGGATGTTCATTTTACTTGCACAGTGTGATAATTGTACATTTTATTTCAGTATTTGTTAATATTTGTTATTTTTAATATAATTAATATTTGTCAATTCCTTTGGCTACAGCCTTAGGCTAAACATTTGACATAATATAAACAATATATTCAAGCTTTTGACTGCTTTCTTTAATAGCTAAATAACACAATACTTGTACTTTTACTTTCAGTACTTGAGTAGTACATTTTAAAATAAACTACTTGCAATACTTAAACACTTTTTTTTTGAATACTTTAGTACTTCTACTTAAATGTTGTGCTTAAAGAGCACTTCTACTTCTACTCAAGTCACTTTTTTGATAGAGCACTTGTACTTTTACTCAAATATGGGTCTCTAGTACTTTATAGGCTACCTCTGTTCCTGAGTGTTATTAGCTAATCCGGAAAGAAAACAAATTATCTTATATCCCCAAATGTCTTTCTGTAACACTAATTGTGCACACCTATATTATATAGTGTGCTACTGAGCGGTGTGTGACTGATAGCTTCGCCCTCTACAGCTACGCATGTACTCATAGAACTGGAGTTACGTTGCTGGTAACTAGCTTACGTCTCGCTCCGCCCATGCAGGAAGTAGAAAAGAAAACATAAGGAGGTTGAAGGAAAGGGGGGGGGGATTCTATGACGGGAGGACATCTCCGGCTTACTAGTAAGTTACTTTACTTAAAAATAAATAGCACCAGATAGAAACGAAACATTTAAAAACCATTGGTAGTGCATCAGATAATAGATGATGGGAATAATCAGGAAGCTTGCCGCTAATATAACGTTAACTCCTCAGAGTTCAATTAGAAACCATCATAAGGTGGGTAACGTTAACATTAACAAGGTCTAAGCTGCACTAGCTACGGTAAAGCGACATACTCTGGCATACTTACAAATGTGTCTATTTATTTCAGATAACAATGTCACGACGACTTAATGCACGCAGAACTGAAGGTGTCGATAAAAACGTTTGGTAAGTGATATTTGACACAAGAGGACATACAGTACTGTTGGTTTTACTTTTTCTTTTAATGTTGCATACAAATCTCCGCACAGAGTGTCAGGGTCTAAACTCAACCGTGTTCCCGTTTTATCACCGCTTTAATGATTGGTGGAGCATGGGGGTGGTAACGTTACCATAGACATAGCTAGGTGGTGCAATTATTAACACATATGTTAGATAGATATGTCTAGAAAAACCTGCATGACTTTTGGTTTCTTGTAATTTGGGTGAACTGGCCCGTGACTTTAACTCACTCATTGACAGTTCTGAACAGTTTGCACTAAAGATTTAGATTCAAACAATGATTTCCACAAAAAATAAATAATTTATAATTATAATATATTCATTTTCTTATTCACTTGTCTGGACATTAATTGTTCAATATTTATATTTGATAAAATGGTTACAGAGGCTCAAAAGGCAGGGACCATAATATGACTGTTACAGGACATGATTTGTGGTTATATATATATATATATATATATATATATATACTATACTATAATTTAGGTACCTGCACTGTCTGATCTGTTTTGCTAGCCTGACAAGCCAGACCCAAATTACATTTGCTGCCGCTAGGGTGCGTCTAGATTTCCAGGCTACTGTTTTGCACCAACAGGGTGGAATTCACACAACTGGCAGCAGACTACAAAGTGGTGAACCTTGGACAAGGATTTCCTGACTTCTCCCCTCCCAAGTTTGTCCAGGAGGCTTTTTGTAAAGCTGTGAGTGGAGGACCCCAAATGCACCAGTATACCCGAGCTTTTGTAAGTGGAAATGCATATTTGGGAACACTTCTGTTTCTGTCAGTCAGAAAACGGAAGTTTAGTTCAGTAGCAGTGTATCAAACAGACAAATGTACAAAATAGAACAAACAGCAAGAGTCTTTTTAAGTATTTTCTTTACTTGGAACAGGTTGCAGAACAAATGGTGAGAGCTCCCTTATGTTTACATGTCATATCTTTCCTCAGGGCCATCCTCCTCTTGTAAAAAGTCTGGCTAAATTCTTCAGTAGGATTGTGGGACATGAGATTGATCCTTTTGAAGACGTCCTGGTCACAGTTGGAGCTTATCAGGCTCTCTTCTGTGCATTTCAAGCTCTGATTGATGAAGGGGATGAGGTATGAAAATCAATCCAAGTCAGATCAAGTCCAAATAAACAAAGCAGAAAATAGCAAAAGCCAAATGGCTAGTGAACGTCACTCCATAATAGAATACCTTTTTTTTTTGGCTGGTGAGTGAAGCAAATCTACCAGCCACTTGTGCACACTTGACTCTGATAAAACATGGTGAGATTTGTCTTTCAGGTCATAATTGTTGAACCATTCTTTGACTGCTACCAGCCAATGGTGAAGATGGTTGGAGGGAAGGCAGTTTATGTGCCTCTGAGGCCAGTGAGTGTTTAACATTTTTTTTTTAAACAATGTTACCTTTGTCTTTGTGTATGTGTACTTTAAAAGAAGTAAATATCAACCTTTATTTTCTTTTGATAAATTCAAGAAAGTTGAGGGCAGTGCTGTCCTGTCAAGTGGAGATTGGGTTCTTTCTGCTGAGGAGCTGGCCAGTAAATTTACTCCACGCACAAAAGCCATTGTTATCAACACTCCCAACAACCCACTGGGCAAGGTAAGATAATTACCACTGTAGTGTTCCTTTTTTTTTTTTTTTTTTAAAGCTAGCTGAATAAAATGTGTTCTTGCACATAAACACCTGTCACGCATATATGTCCATAACAGGTTTACAAGACTGAAGAGCTCCAAATGATTGCTGATCTGTGTATCAAACATGACGTGCTGTGCATCAGTGATGAGGTGTACGAGTGGCTGACTTATGATGGAAACAAGCATGTAAAGATAGGTGAGATAGAGCCAGAGTTCAACAGGATGCACAAAAAAGTATAAAGCTGCATGATTAATATATTAATTATAGTAATGTATTGACAGCCAGCCTTCCTGGTATGTGGGAACGAACCATCACCATTGGCAGTGGTGGAAAGACCTTCAGTGCTACTGGCTGGAAGGTAATGCTCAGATTTGAGATATCTGAGTTTTTCAGTAATGTATTCTTCTTTACTACACATCCTTATAATGACCTGTTTTTTTTCTTCTTTTCAGGTTGGCTGGGTCATCAGCTCTGGGCATATCATCAAACACATGAAAACCATCCATCAGAACTGTGTTTACCACTGCCCTACAGCTGCTCAGGTAAACACATAATAACTTGAGCATTTTAGATACATTTGTAGAAATAAACCATCTCTCAGAAGAGGCCTCACATACTTTGTTCGATTATTTATGACTGATATTGTGATTGCAATATGATTCACGATATTGGAGGGAATGATCATTTTGGAACATTATTCTCATTTTCATTGAAAATGAAAAGAAATTCAAACGATTATCATGTGATTTTAGTGAGGATCTGTACCAGGATAGGATTTGTAGGCCTGGACGTCTCTGCAGCACCATAATACATAATTCTGAATTGTTTGACACACATTTTGCCTTTAACAAATATTGCGATTTGGATATTGTACAAGTCCATATTGTGATTTCGGTAAAATTGCAATTAATTGTGCAGCCCTATCACATACTACTAAGAAATTTGGTTCCTCCTCTTGGAATGTATGTGCAATTATGGCCATAGTCCAGGAACTTTTATTTTGAATTTCAGCCTCAATACCAGTGCTTACCAAATGTCTAGAACATTTCCATTGTATGTGATGGTCCGAGCATTGTCAAAGAAATTGTTAGAACATGTTTTTTTTTTTAACCTTTTCAAGCTACCTATGTAACACTTTAAGGGGGAAATCAAGGTTTAAAGATGACTTTGAAAAATAATCTTTTTGGATTGATTTTGGAGCAACTTGACCAACCAGACAATGTTGAGGATATCAAATCTACATGTGTCACAATTTTCTTTTCAACCTAAGTCACACCTCTGAAACTTATCTTATATCCCATTTTGGTCTTTTCATCCACTCCTGCTTCACCAGGAGGCAGTAGCTTGTGGATTTGAGAGAGAATACCAGCTGTTTGGGACTCCAGAGAGCTACTTCCAGCAGCTGCCTGCGATGTTGCAGCAGAAGAGGAGGAAGCTGGCCTTGTGTCTGGAGAGTGTGGGTTTGCAGCCCATCATGCCAGAAGGAGGATATTTTATGATCGCAGACATCTCCTCTGTCAGTGAGTGAAGAACAAACCCCTGCATCCATCATTGCTCAAAATAAAACCTTCATTTTTTCAGTTTATTCTTTGATTAGTATATTGAAATATGTATTATATACAAACTTGATTTCAATAAGGAGTCGGTGGTGGGTGGGGTGGGATGAGGGAGAGCTCTAGCGAGTGTGAATGTATGTGTGTTACATTGTCTTTGTCTTATTGTCCGTTTGTCTCGAGGACCCCCTCGAAAACGAGATGCTTCATCTCAAGGGGTTATCCTCTCAAATAAATAAACAATTTCAATTAGTGCCGTCTAACTAATGTTTACCTCTTTCTTTTTTGACAGAGGTGGACTTAAATGACCAGAGCACTCAGGATGAACCCAATGACTTCAGATTTGTTAAGTGGCTAATTAAAGAGAAGGTAAATACAAAGCATTCAATTAATACTTTATTGCATTGTATTTAAGACGGATAAATGGATTCCCTTTTAAAGCAATAATACAAAAGATGTAGTTCATTTTAAAGGAAAGAAAAAGTGATTGGATTGGTGTTTTTGTGCAACATTTATATTTTTCTTGTGTATGGTGATGTATTTAGAATATCGTGCTTCTGGTTTTTCTTTTACTATATAGTTTGCCTTTTTTTTTGCAGGGTTTAGCAACAATCCCTGTCTCTGCCTTCTACAGTCCAGAGCACAGCAAGGAGTTTGACAAATACATCCGATTCTGTTTCGTCAAGGTAAATTCAACGTCAATAATTGAAATAAATGTAATGCAGGGCGTAATATTAATATTTAAATACTACCGTTAAAATCATCGAGAGTCTGGATAGCCCGACTCTGGATGGTAAAACTGAGATTAGCGCTCCTATTCTAGTTCATGTTGTGCTTGTTCAACAATTGTTTGGTAAATTGCTGATAAACACACTTAGAGAAGATTTGAATAGCTATTTTTTTTCTCAATTCTTCTCATTTTAGCACTGGTGGTCCTTTGGGGCTGGCTAAAACCTCTTTGGGGGGTGCCAAAAATTCCTATATGCAGGAAAAAACCCTGTAATGTGTCCGCTGCCTCGCTCTTTGACTTACGCTCTCTCTCTTGGTCCAACAGGAGGACTCCACCCTGGATGCAGCAGAGGACATTTTGATTAAGTGGAGTCGGGGACAGTAACATCACCCATGACGAGAAGCATTAGTCTGCATTAACACCAAATCGGGCGGTGGAGACTGCAGGGGATGCAACAAAAAATGGGCCAAAAAGTAGAAACAGAATAAACTTTTGGAGAAACGCAACTCAACGACATGCTGAGGTGGTCAGTCACATAACCGTCGAAGCAGCAATCGGACAAAAACATGCAGTGTAACATGCTGTAAAATGCTAGCACTGTGTGAAACAATGATGACACAAATGCCGCCGCACAACCCTGCACTAATTCCCGCAAGACCTGATTTGGTGTGAAAGCAGCCTTACCCGTCCATTCAGACTTCATCAGGCTGCTTAACCCGGCTTGGGTTGCCTCCTCAGTTAAAATGAGCCATAGTCAGTGTTTCTGTGTGTGTTTCTGTCACAGTAGGATACTTTAAGACAACGTCCACTTTCATTTTGTCCATATACTGCAGTTGTGAAAACACTGAATGTTTCTGTGCAATTTTGTTTTAAGCAGAATACTCAGAAAGATTTTATATATATATATATATATATAATTATTTATATATATATATATATATATATATATATATATATATATATATATATATATATATATATATATATATATATATATATATATATGTATATATAATTATTTATATATATATAGCATATATATATATCATATATAATTATTTATATATATATATATAGCATATATTATTATTTCTCACTAATTCTAAAGGATGTATCTTTTATCTTAAATTATGTCCTCCTATTGTATGTCACATTGTATCTGCAGAGATATTTGTCCTAAATCAAAGTTTAATAAAGCTTTTAATAAATCCACGTTCTCTGTTTTAGTGTTTCTCTTCTCTGTTGTATAGCTTCATTGGCTCATGCCTTGTAAAGGAAAGTGTATATTACAGTTTGTGGGTGTCCACATAAACACTTTGAGACAGAAGGGACATCAACTTAACAGCAATTTAGATATACAGTCAAGGAGTGTCTTGATTTAAGGTAAATTTGAGATTTAAAGAGTTGCAGTAACTTTAACCTTAAGTGTTTATCCAAGAAAGGGTTGACTCAAGGGCAACTGGACTTGGTCTGGATGTTTCGCCTCTCATTCAAGGGGCTTTGATTTCTTTATTGTATGTTGTTTGAGGCCCTGCTAGCACCAAGGGGGATTATAAATGCCACCACACAACCCTGCACTAATTGCTGAACACTAAATAAATATATATAAATAAAAACTTTTTTTTTCTGCAGGGTTCATCAATGATCCTTATCTCTACATTCTACAGCCCAGAGCACAGAAAGGACTTTGACAAATACATCCGATCCGATTCTGTTTTGTGTCCATAAATAGTGGAAAACTTTGTCTTCGCAGCCAGACCCCCTTCCACAGAAAGTTTTTTTTAACTTTGCACAAAAAAGTAATTTTTGTGTGTAAAAAAAAACAACATTTGAATGTACAGTCAAATGTCTAAAGACTGAAGTTACAACAACAATAAAATGTAAATAAATAAATAAATAAATATAAGGCTAACATTACTCCACATTAAAAGCCAAAAAGATAGATCTTAAATTTCCTTTTAAAAATCGGAAATTAAGGTAGAAATGTATAATATACAGTATTCAGTTTTTTTTAATGAAGTCTTAATTGATGTAAAGAGGGACAAAAACAAAAACATGTATAGGTCATAACCTCTATGAAGTCCCAGTTGTGTGTTAAGAAACCTCAGAATAGACTGTCTATAAAGAGGTACCAACACACAAGAAGTTTTTTTTTATCCAACCTTTATTTAACAAATTCAGGCAATTACAATCTTCGTTTAACAATTAATACATGGAATACCAAATACAGACTAGGTATCCAACTATAACAAAGAAACAACTGAATTATATATATATATAATATATATATATATATATATATATATATATATATATATATATATATATATATATATAATATATATTATATATATATAATTATATCTATCTATCTATATATATATATATAAAAGATTATAGATATAAATAGAGGTCTAGTCCACAACCAAAACTTGTATGATCTGCTTGTTTAGTTGTTATACATTTCAAAATTTTCTTATAAATACTTAACTCAGTCATGAACACACAAAATAAAGGTCTCACCTTCAAAAATCTACATTTATGGATAAACTGTTTAGCTAAAATAATGAAAGTTTTATACATCTGGTCCCTTTTTTTGTCCTCCATTAACACTTTAACAATTTAATGGCCCCATAGCTCAAAGATGGTGCTTCTGAATCCTTTTCAGAAATCCAATTTCAGACCAAATCCCAAAAAGATTTAGTTACATTACATGCAAAAAATAAATGTTCTTTCCATATCTGAATCACAAAAAGTACAGTTATTCTTGTCAATGTTAAATCTTTGTTTAAGAAACCTATTACATGGATATATATCATTCAACACTTTAAAATGAGTTTCTTTTGCTTTCTGTGAAACAGGAAGAGTGAGGTATCTGGTTCTTATTCTCCTTACAATCTCTTCAGGATAAACTTTAAGTAAGTTCTTTGTTTTCAACGGTAAAGGAAATAATACAGATGTAAGGGCACCCCTTATAAATTTGTTTGTGCATGTTGTCACCTTAAAATCCAGTTCCTCAACAAACAGAGAAGGCATATGTGGTACTGCTACATCAGACTGCAACATGCCTTTAAACAAATTCACCATTGCCTGTGGAATTGCTTTAATAACTGCTGAGTATTGTTTCTTGGTACACCTCACATAAAATGTACTAATGGATTCATCATACTCCAAAAAAGTCCCACTTAAATCCATCAGATGTAGAATAGACCAGACACCTCTCTCAACCCAATCACATAACGATTTCCCTTTGTAAAGGATGCACATCATTTTCCAGTACAAGAGGACCTGCTCATGGAATCTAGACAGCTTGACAGGTAGTTTAGTAACATTAAAACAGACATCATTATCTAAGAAAAGGTGACCTTAGAAGAAGGGGGTTTAAATGTGATCGACTATGAAGCAATGAACGGAGTGATAAAGCTGAGGTGGCTACAAAAATGTATTCAAGATAGGGATGATTTCTGGTATTACATTCCTTCTAAGATATTTGACGAGGTTCGAGTTCTGAAGCGAAGCTTACCCCCTTGTTCAGAACTCGAACCTCCTAAGGCGCCATTTTGATGCTACAAAACGATCACCTCCCGTTAGCATTCCATTGACTGCCATTCATTTTGACGTCACTTTGACAGTGAATAACTTTACATCTGAAGCGTTTAAAGACTCTATTTGTCCATTGTTTATTTCTAAAGAAACAGGATAATGTATAAAAGGCTCCATTACCTTGTACCTCACGTTATGGCTCCGTAGCAGACGTCTTTGTAAAAATAGGCTAACGATTGTGTCATAACCAAGCGACTTACTGTCGCATAGTAGAGGAATTACCGTATAGTACAGGAGAAGCTCGCAGGCAGTTTCGACTTACATTAGCTGTTTAGGTTTAATTACTAATGTTAACTAGCATTTTAGTTAGCAATAATTAGCCTATGCCTATGTTATCTCCTTACATATACCTACGCTCTCCGTCTCTGTAAGATTGGGAATGATTGATATTTCTCTTGGCACAGCTACCAGAAGACTTACAACTTTCAGACACGTTGCTCACGTCACATTTACGTCGTCTCTCTCAGTTGGAGGCTGCGCAGTAACGCTCAGCGCTCACCGGAAAAGTGCTTCTAATAGGCCTATCCTTTATTTTATTTATTTTTTTATTTAGAAAAGAACATAGGTACATCGCCAGTATGTACATAAACAAATAGTCAATACCAGAGGTTCGTATACAAAGAAAAATATATGTAGAAAATAAAAAAAAATGTAGAAAAGAAAAGTACAGTACATTTTAAGTCAAATGTATCACCGGTACATGAGAAATTTTTCAAACACGCTTCCAGTCTTAATTGCCTTCTTATTTTTAATGTCTCTTATAGTGTTTCCATATTGGTGCAGTTTTTGAAAGAAGTGTTCAAAGCTTGGTTTGGAGTCCGCCCATTTCTTCTTGTGAATGTGGAATTTCCCCAATAAGATTAATTGAACAAAATAAACAACATCATTGTCCAACTCATTGCCTTCAAAACAAATAAAAATATCTTTATCTTTAAATTGAATTGATTGCCCAGTGTTCCGTCTTATAAGATGTTGAACATCTAACCAAAATATTTTAGTATACATACAGTGAAAGAACAAATGACATATTGTTTCTTCTTCTAGTTCAAAGAAAGTACAACAATATTCAATATCAAGTTTAAATCTCTTTGATGTCCTTTTTACTGGATATATCTTCTATAAGATTTTAAAAGAAACCTCTTTTACTTTGTTATTAAGACAGAATTTGTCACCAATTAACCAGATTTTTTGCCAGTTCATTTCTCCAAAGATTGAAGCCCAAAAGCATCAGAGTTATCTCTTTTATACAATTCCTAATGTGTTTATTAGAACATTTATTCTTGGTAATGTCAACCCCCCCAAGGAATATACAACTAAGCGGATTGATCACTGACAATACTGAACCTCTAAGAAGTTGCAGCACACTCCTCGGCACAGCATCAACAACTTTTGCATATTCTCTTGGAGTGACTGCAAACCGGAATTTGGAGAGGAATTCATTATACTTTAGTAACTGTCCGTCAGCATTAAGGAGTTGTTTTACCAATACAGCATTAGCAACCCAATTTCCATAATACAGAGATTTATATTTATATTGAATATCCTTGTTATTCCAAATGTAGTAATTGGTTGGCGTAAAATTATGCTTGTAAATTAATTTCCAGGCCAGCAGAGCTTGTTTATGAAAATTTGATAACTTTACAGGTAATCTATCAATTTTGTAATCACATCTTAACAGAAATTTAACTCCACCAACTAATCAAAATACATATTTAGGGAAAGTATTCCAGATACAGTCCTTTTCTTCAATCAAATTAGTTAACCATTTTACTTTGAAAGTATTATTCAGTGTTTCAAAACTTAATACCTCTAGACCACCATTTCTTCTAATGTTGCACAGGATGTCTTTTCTTAAGTAATGGCATCTGTTCCTCCAAATAAAGTTGAATAAGATATTATCCAATTTTTTGGATATTTCAGAGGGGATGTTCAATGATAATGATACATAGACAGACCTTGATATTCCTTCAGCTTTAGATAACAACACTACCATTCAATGACAGATCTCTCATCAACCACATATTGAACTTTTTTTTAATTTGTTCAATTATAGGACTGAAATTTAGGTTACTGCGACGTTTTTCATTCTTATCAATGATAACACCCAGGTATGTAATTGTATTCTTCACAGGGATTCCCTCTATTTCGGTTAGTTCACATTCCTTAAGTGGTATTAAAACAGACTTACTCAAATTCATTCTTAAACCTGACACATCAGATCAGAGAATTCCTTAATACAGCTAATTGCTTTTATCACTTCATGTCTATTGGCTCGAAAACTTGTTGTATCATCTGCTAGTTGGGATAATTTAAATTCTCTGCCTAAGGCAACTATACCTTGGAAATTACCTTTTTTAAGATGTATAGCTATAATTTGTGTAACAAGGAGGAATAAGAAGGGGCTAAGTGGACACCCTTGTCTTATGCCACGACCAATAACAAATCTAGGAGTCGTATCGTGAGCTAACTTAATTGAACTGTTGCAACCCTTATATGGTGTTTCGACAGCTTTCAAAAATTGGTTCCCAAATCCAAGATGCTTCTAATATCCTTCACTGGTCTCCATCCAGAGGAACGGGATCTGTTGGGCCATTCTTATATACTGTCTAATGGGTCACCCGTTCTATTAATACATCTATGATCACCGCATGGATGTATAAAAAAAGAGAGAACCGTAGAAGGGAATTAAAACATATTTACATTTTCCATAAATTAAAAAGTTGTAATGGGATAAAATCATAGACTGTTAAATACATTACAGTCAATGGATAAAATAACGGGCAATACCAGTAGGAGGCAGTAATGCAGCATATGGGATACAAACCTCCGTAAAACCCAAAACCCTAAGAAGAAGAAGAAGACGAAGAAGAAGAAGAAGAAGAAGAAGACGACGCGACCCGGAAGTAAATAAACTTCACGTGTTAGGTTCATGTCAATGGTTAGGTTAGTGCCCTAGTGTGTGTAAAAATGTCTACCGGCATATCAGCGAAAAGACTGAAAATTGTAGCCTCTCAGGTAACATCAGTGTTATACTAATGTTTTACATAAAATTGACATTGTGCTTTTCTTTATATTACCTATAATGTAGCTATGTGTTCATTTTTACAGCCTGAGGAGAAGCTGGACTGGAAGAAAAGGAAAGCAGAAAGTGAGTAAACAGCTATCTACATTTAGCTAACAGCTAACGTTAACGTCAACGTTAAATAAGTTTGGTTTGACAGACAAGTTAGTCGCTAACGTTATAACGCTAAGTTAAAGTGTTTAACATTGTCTTTGTTAGCGAATGAGTGTGTGAATTTTGTTTGTTTTTAACATAACGTTACAGCTGGTAATATCTCAGTATTTCATGGGATGTTTTAGCATGTGTTTAGCCACAGTAATAATGTTCAAATTAATTTATACTTACTATACTAGTGAGTAGTTTCCTGTAATATGTATTACTGCGCTCTACTGTAGCTATATTTTCACCCACGCAGACTTCTCCACAAGTCCTTCTAGGGCTGCAACTAATGATTATTTTCATTAATTAGCTAATCATGAATTTTCTTGATTAATCAATTAATGGTTCGGTCTGTAAAATGTCAGAATGTTGAAAAATGTCAGATATAATTTCATAAAGCCCAAGTTGACGTCTTCCCATAGCTTGTTTTATTGCGACAACACAGTTTAAAAACCAAAAATATTCAGTTTCCTATCACATAAGATAAAGGAAAGCAACACATCCTTTACAACTGAGAAGCTACCTGGAGCTCGTTAATGTTAGTTAATTTCTACTCGAAAAATTACTATGGATTTTCGATTGTAAAAAAAATAGTTGTAGATAAATTCTCAGTCGATTGATTAACTAATCGACTAAGTGTTTCAGCTCTAAATCCTTCAGATGAAATCAGATCTGAGTAGTAAAAATCATGCTATAAAACTCAGATGTCGCAAGTAGATCTTGCCTCAAAGGGTCGTACGCCAAAAAGGTTTAGAACCACTGTCTTAGACCATCAATTTAGATTTTTTTTCTCCAGTCTGTCTACATATATCTAATTTTCTTACCAATGTTATTGTTCTTCCTCAATAACAGGAAAGGAATCTAAGAAGCAAACAAAAGAAGCCAAGCTGATTAAACAGTTAGAAAAGCAGAAACAGCAAGACACCGCAGATGGAGAGAACCTTGAACAAAGCCAAAACAAAAAAGGTAACCTTCTCATTTCACGGATTGCTGTTAGTCCTTCTACTTGTGAATATATTGCTGTAATGTGTCATCTGTACACGTATCTCTTAGGTCGGGCTTACACAGTGAGTGTGGCTCTGCCAGGTTCTGTCCTGGATAACGCTCAGTCCACTGAACTTCGTACGTACCTGGCCGGACAGATTGCCCGAGCCTGTGTCGTGTTCTGTGTCGATGAGATTGTTGTGTTTGATGAACAAGGGGAAGATGTTAAGTAAGTTAACTTATGAGGTGCAATTTAATGGTAAATAAATACTCCCTAAACCACCAGAAAGCTAATATAAACAATTTTGCTTTTGTCTGTGTCGCACAGGAGCGTTGAAGGAGAATTTAAAGGTGTTGGGAAGAAAGGACATGCTTGTATTCAGCTCGCCAGAATTCTTCAGTACCTGGAGTGTCCACAGTAAGTAGGAACGTATTATGAGATGACTAGTATCGGCCTATTTATCAGATTGTGACTACAGCTTTTCTTCTTCACCAGGTATCTGCGCAAGTGGTTTTTCCCAAAGCATAAAGATTTACAGTATGCAGGTAGAAGTTCAAAAATTCCTTTTCATACATTCATTTACAGCAGGGCTTTTCAGGGTCTGACACTGTGGCTCTCCCACCCAAAAATAAAATTGGTACCCTAAATTAAAAGTATGCCAAATTACCTATTAGCAGTTCCTGTTTGAAAATGTACCGATTGATGTACAGACAAGTATCACTGTATTGAAAGAAAAAAAAAAGAATAAAAATAAGGAGCTTCTTTTTTTCTATAAAGCATAAGTCGCACTGGATAAAAAAATCTGTGCATTATATCTGAATTATGACTGAGAAGGAGTGTAATGTTTGACACAAAATGCAACAATCGGATGCTGAGGGTTTTGTGGGCTTTGTGAGCTGTTTGTCACAACCAGTGCAGTAGCTCCAACTGCTGATGCTGTTAATAAATGTACCAAACTACAGAAACTGTTCACTTTGAAATAAAATGTCGTCGAGGTAGAGGAAAGGTAGAGAGCTAATAGGTAGATTGTATTACCAGTTATAAACAGGCCCTTAAGTTAAGGCAACATAAGAAACATTTTCTTTACAGTTATTTTTTCCTACCAGGTTTGCTCAACCCTTTAGACAGTCCTCACCACATGAGGATAGATGATGAATCAGAATACCGGGAAGGAATAGTCCTCGACAGGCCGATCAAACAAGGAAAAGGCTCATTGGTCAACTGTGGAATGAGAAAGGTGAGCATGTCCTCATCTCATGTGGACAGTATGATCAAAGGTATTGATGGCATTCACAATAGAATACAGACTGTAGGGCTGCAACTAACAAATTAATTCTGATTAAGATAGCAGGTATTCTCTTGATTAATTTTATATTATAAATAGTGCTGCAGTTAAATGCGTTATTAACGGCGTTAACGCAAACCCATTTTAACGGTGTACATTTTTTTTGGCCTAGAAAACTTTTTAGTTTTTTTCACATGCTGTTGCAACAACTAGTAATGTTAGAAGAACTACAACAACACACTGGATCTAGCTAAACCAGAAACACAACGACAGGCACGCTGCACACACCCGTACCAAAGAGTAGTACATACCTGCAAACTAGTTGCTTTTTGGCAAAAAGCGCAGTCTGTACCCATTATTCATCTCCAATTAACATATTTATAAAAATAAAAAAAAACTAACAATTGAGAGGCTGGAATTTGTGCTTAAAAAAGTGACCCAAACAATAATCATCAATCATAATATTTGCCTGTTATTTTGTCATAGACTGAACTATGTCCATCTGCTCCCACAGGATGTTCGGATTGATAAACAGCTGCAGTCTGGACTTCGAGTCACAGTAAAGCTCAGTAAAACACAGAGTCCAGGTAATCAGGCTGTAACCTGTTTTTATATTTATTTTCCCTGAGAAAAGTTTTCAATGCACTCAAGATTCTGCACATCAGTTCAGTGTACGTATCCTGTTCATCGTCCTCAGAGAGCAAAATATGTAAAGGTGCGGTGGTGGCTCCTCATCTGCCCAGGACTGAAGCAGGTCTCTACTGGGGTTACAGTGTTCGCCTGGCATCTTGCCTCAGTAGGTTTTTTTTTTTTTTAATGCTCGTGATACACTCAAACATATGCTCCAGATTAATTTGTAACATCTTGAAGGATTAAAAGCCAAATAGTGTTTTCTTTGTGTTTTAAATAATCTGATAAGAGGCTTGGCCCTGCTGTGAATGCTGTATCCTTACTGTTGTTGGTTTGTTAATGCAGGCGCAGTTTTCACTGAAAGTCCATATGACGAAGGATACGATCTGACTATTGGCACATCAGAGAGAGGCAGCAGCGTGGACCAAACATCACTGTCACCATTCAAGTATGTTCAGAGCCAATAAGATGGGAGGAGAAGTCTGAGAACTTTTTAATTAGCCATGCTAGCAGCACGACATGGCATGTTGGTCTGTTGATCTGTCCACGTTGGTCCAGATTGCAGTATCTCAACTGTTGGATGGATTGCCATGAAATTTGGTGCAAACATTCAGGTCCCCCCTCAAGATGACGACTTGAGTAATCCCTTTTACTTTAGTGCCATCGTCAGATCAACATGTTTATTTGTCCAGTACTTTGGTTTATGACCAAATGCTGCAAAACTAAAAAGCACCATCAATATCAGCTGTATTTTGTGTTTAGTGCCAATTAGCAAATGCTAGCATGCTAACATATTAAACTAGGATGTTGAACATTATACCTGCTAAACATCAGCATGTTGGCAAGCTGACCATTAGGATTTACCTCAAAGCTCATGGAGCTGCTAGCATGGCTGTAATTGCTTGTTATACCATTACTGGTATTTTATCATTTTGTTTTATTAATGTAAACTTGACTCTTTTCCACTTTTTTAGGCATCTTTTGGTAGTTTTTGGAGGTCTTCAGGGATTGGAGGCCAGTGTAGATACTGACCAAAACCTGGAAGTAACTGATCCCAGTGTTTTGTTTGACCTTTACCTCAACACGTGCCCCGATCAGGGCAGCAGGACCATTCGCACAGAGGTGAGGGCTTATTCTAGGACAGATTTGCTGAATCACTGAACTTTGTGTGGCAAGAACAATGTATACTCTTTGTATAAGTAAATGCCTTACAGTCTAAAGGAATTTGGATTCAACTTGCATTTGTGTTCACCATTGAGTTAATTACGTTTTTGCTATTTTCTTTTCAACAGGAGGCCATCTTAGTTTCCATGGCGGGGCTGAGACCGAAGATCACAGCTGCCTTTTAGAGTTGTCTCCAATGGTTCATGAAAGAATTAGTGTTGGAAAGTAAACGTTTTTTCATCTTACTGGTATTCTCTGCATTTCTTACTCTTAAAATGGCTATTATCTCAAACATCACATCCGTGCATTGTGTGTTAGATACCTTTTGGGTTATTTGGTCTTCATTCTGTCTGTCTTTGTAAATGGCTAAACAAATTGTACATATTTAAATACAAATACTATCCACAGGCTTAAATTGACTCGTATTGTATTTTTCAAAGCATACATATATGTATCAAACACATGCCTGCTTTTGTACAAGACTACAGGCCTCTGCAGCTCTCAAATTGTGTTACAGACTTAATCACTTCCCAGTTGCCATGCATGCATCTGCCCCTTTATATTAGCATTTAATTTTCATCATCCAGACAAAGCCAGGGACAGATTTCATTTTAATGACAGGTTCATATGGGCTTGCAGTATTCTTCTGGGCTAGTTGTGACCACTGTGTGTTTGTGGCTGGACCTAATATACACTCACTTTCCAGATTATGAACTAGTGAAACTGATAACAGTCCTGCAATAATTAATATCTCATGAAGGAGATAGATTATAGATATCTATCTCAATAATTGTGAAAAGTTGTTGGTAAAGTAGCACAACAATGTGGTTAATGTTTTTTTCCCCCCTTTCTATTCATTATGGAATAGGAAGGTTTCAAAGAAGTAAGTGATACAGGCTTCTGATCACAGCTAATCAAGCACATTGTGTGCCTCTCCTGAATATGAATATTCTGACAAAATGTTTACAAATGAGTTACTTGCAAAAGGCAACATTGTTTAAGAAACTGCATCCTTTGTTTCACGTTTAGTTTTAAAGTTACAATTTCAATTTTAATTGAATCGTGCAGTCCTAAGAGCAACATACTGATACATAACAGGACCATAATGCATTTTGTGGACTATTTGAACTTAAGATGCATGCACTGAAATGCCAACGAGGTAAAATGGTTTTAAGTTCACGAGGCAACGGTTTGTTTAAAGTCTAATTTTCATGAAAACATTCAAATCAACATCTAGAACAGCAAAAATTTTACAATGAACAACTAATAACTTCAAATTGAGGGTGTAACAACTTGAGATTTGAAATAGTATTCTGTATAATGTGGCAATTAGTATCTAGAATAAATATGTAGCAGAATTTCAGCCATCTGATTGTCTTATGTGTGTTACGTTAACAGATTAATTGTCTCTGTTGAATCACTAAAAGGTATCTGTAGAACCAAGTTTGCCTTCAGGGATCAATAAAGCAATATCTTATAATAAGCCAGCAGTTGACTATGATTCAGATATTTCCTGATTTTAATCCCATCTTTGCCAATTTAAGACTTATTTGTTTTTGTATGGTATGTAGAAATGTTTTTATTATTCAAGCTAAGATAATGATGGATTTGGTATCCGTTCAGGAACTGGTACTGTACCCAGCCACATTGCTCACTACTTCAGAGGGCTCCAATGTACATATAGATTGAATTAGTGATCTGCTATTATAGTATAAACTCTGTATGACAGATGGCTAATTGAAAGCTAGCGAAAGTGTTTAGGCCACTTACCTGCTGATATAACCCCCCCTACATTGGAAACGTAAGTGCATTTTCAAGACGTAATAACAAAAATATAAACATGTAAAAATTCATCTTTAAATTCATTTCCTTTTCTCTTTACAAAAAAAAAAAGTTTTAATGGCCACCACATGTCGCTGTGGAATATACACAATATAGTATTTCCCCTCCAAACTGAGATCCTGCACTATCCTCCTCAGTCATTTTTGTCCAAAAGCTTTTTCCATCCTTGCGCAGTTTCCTGAAAATAGCGCTTACTCATCACGTGACTTTTTGAAGGCTCATTTGGGGAAGTCGGCCCATAGCGCTCATTCCCATTCAGCCTCTGAGTGCGGATAGATCTCTTAGTGGCTTTCACAAAAGTCTACAACCATTTAGGATGAGTGAAGGTGATGTTGTACTGCTTTGCCCAGCGTGCAAACACTTGTTTCTCTGTGATAAAGCGATGGTGGCCCCCTCTTCTGCCGCCCTCATTCTGTAGATAGGTTACACATTCATCAGGCCCCCTGGGCTTGTAGTAGTGGTAGGGAATCTTCTTGGATCCAGGTTTGGATTTTCTAGAAAAGGAGTTTATTTTTTAGTTAAGTTTATTTGTGATAAGTAATAATGAGGCAACTAAGGGGTTAATAGTGATTTGAAGTTTCTACATAGGTTGATGAGTGCCATTATTATACTCACCCACAGTGATTGGGTGGAACCATCCCATATACTTTGATATTATCACATATCTCAATGGCTATGACCATGGTGAACCAGCCTGTGCTCAACCATGAGTGAGATTTTTGTCTGAGCAGAAAACAACAAAACAAATGGGAAAATGACATTTACCCAATATGGGGCTAATACAAAATAAATTAGGATTCACATTACACTAGCTCCCTATATACTCACCTGTCTCGCCCCGTCTCCCTGTGAAACAGACTGTCAAATCTGCGCATCTTGTTGGCTGTAATACTGAAACAAGACAAGTTGCTGTAGGTCATGCTGACTCTCTGGAGCAACCTGTACAAGGTTCCTTTGGCCTCCTTCCCAATCTTGCTTGGGGGTCCCCAGAAGATGATCACAGGGCTGCTGTCTGGCCTCCCTAGCAGCTCTTTAGGCTTCCGGACCACCCTGAACACACTGGAGTGGGCTACGACCCTCAGAGAGGTCTGGTTCCCTACGTCGGTCTCGTACCCCAACGTGGGCGCGTCGTTCATACGAATCACGCACTCAGTGCGGTCGATCTCTTCCCCTGCTCGACTACCCAGGACGTGGCTGGAACTCGTCACCAGCGCACAGTTACGACAGTGTAGGTTCATACTCTGAAGGGAATACAAACACCATTACCCTTACTGTGTATTGGTTTTCCAACAAGCTCAATTTTGATGTAATGTTTTTCATCGCTGAATTAAGATGAGTTAACAGAGCTTGCTAAAAACCAGTAAACACTACTGCTTGGCTGTATACTCCCGAGTAGTGGAGTTAACAGAGCTTGAAAACAACAATACACTCATGGCAACAAGTTAACACTGCCGGGAATACTGAGGAAGTTTAGATTGCTGCTCTCCTATCTTATTTTTTCCCCCCTCATTTACAAGTTTAGGGCTCGTCATTTGTTTTGTTGTTGTCATTTATCTTTTCAGTTTAAGCTCACGTATGACTGATATTGTAAAGACAAGCAGAAACCGGCAGAAAGGAAGAAAAAAAAATGCTGAGAAACCGAACAGGAAAGTGTTATCTGGCTCATTTGGAGGGAAATCTCACAAAACAGTTCACCTACATTCTCCCGCTGTTTGCTTTGGGACTCATCTTTCAGTTTCTTTATTTTAAAAGTGCTCATATTATGCTCATTTTCAGGTGAATAATTATATTTAGAGGTTATATCAAAATAGGTTTACAAAAAAAAAAAAAACATTTTTGTTGTACTGGACATTGCTGCAGCTCCTCTTTTCACCCTGTGTTTTGAGCTCTCAGTTCTAGCTACAGAGTGAGACATCTCACTTCTGTACCATCTTTGTTGGGAGTCGCACATGCGCAGTACCTAGGTAAGCACTGCTACCCAGTCAGAAGCAGAGTATGAGGGATTGCCACACTAGCAGCTAGGCGAGCATTATAACGTGTGTTACAAAGTGACGCACGTTCGTCACGGAAGTAAAGGCTGGACTACAATAGAGCTGTTTGGAGCAGTTTGGGAACAGTGTTTTCTCTGGAAGATGGTAAGTCCCTTTGGGGTGGACTTTTTTCACTTTGTAAACCTATAACATGCACAAAAAAGATATAGAACACAATAAAGCAAAGGGAAAAAGCCAAAAAGCATAATATGAGCACTTTAAATAATCGCCTGATAATGTCTTACATAAGCTGCAGAAGCATTTTTTTTATTTATTTATTTATTTTAATTGTGTACCACTTCCTTCGGGTTGTTCCCATTACAGACTTCCTGTTCCAACTTCCATGTAGAGTACTGAAGTTACATTTGCTCACTGCAGCGGTAACATTTAAATTATTCTGCTGCATTCTTCACAACATCCTTCACTGATATTTATACAGTAACAACTCTAATAGCATGTACGCTCGAATCAAAATCAGTCCTGAAGTGACAGAAACATCGTCTCACACACAATGACATACTAGAAACGTACGTGGATTTACACCTCAAAACACATTTCTGTGTAAGCTATGAAGTACCTTGTTCCCATGAAATGGCACATAACCGTCTTTCCCGGACCACTTCTTCAGATCTGTGGCCTTGACAGAATAATGTGTAGCCACACGAAAGGGAGCATAAATAGTATCGTTGACATTGTTGGAGCCATACAGGATGAGGAGTGTCATCAGGACGAAGATGGCTGCAAAGATCACCAGCCTGTGGCTCTGTTGTACCTGCAGTGTAAACAACAGTGGTGAACTAAGCACATTTACTCAATTACTTGTAATTTTGTGCCACTTTATACTTCTGCTTTACTACATTTTAGAGGGAAATATTGTACATTTTACTCCACAACTTAACATCTGTAGTTACTTAACAAATTTAGATTTTACATCCAAAACCTATGAGGAGCTTATACAATATTGTGTATTTTGTAGACTAAAATACTCAGCAGTATATAAAATTAGAGTTTTTCAGGCAACAATGTCAAACTCTTCATGGTTTCAGCTTCTTCCTTTCAGCATTTCCTTGGCATAAATTATCTGTGCCTGCATTAGCTAATAACCAGACCCTTCTTGCTATGATGCAACAGTACTAACCACTGCACCACCGTGCCACCCTTTACCTAAAATTAGGTTTGGACTGTTGGTTGGCCGAAACAAGATGTCACTTTGGGCACTGGGTAATTGTGTTGGGCTTTTCTGACATTTTACAAACCAATCAGTTGAGAAAACATTCAGCAGATTAATCAATAATTTAAATAATCATTGGTTGCAGCTCATTCAGAAGGTCAATTGCTCCACCTCAACCACAACAGTAAAATTCTGCTTCAACATTAAGGTATGAGTAATCATAAGTAACATTTTAAATGCATGAATAGTAGGTTTACAGTGATATTACTAATTTTACGTAAATGAAGGATCTGAATACTTCCTCCAACACTTCAAAACAAAAAGACGGTTTAGAATGATAACTGCATGGATGTAATACTCTTTGCCCTGGCTGATAAGGATGATTGTGATGGCCTAAGCCACACAGGTTAAAACAGCCAGCACTGGTAATATGGTACACAATTTCACTCCATACTGTTTAATACATATATTAATTTATTGTGCACAATGTGCAGTCAGCCACACCCCAAACAATTCAGGCATCAAAACAAACCAATTACACTATTTGGTTAATTCATAATCCACGTTATTTCCTTTAACTTTACATGGTTTAAATGGAGTGCACTCTTTTCTACACTGTAAGGTTTTCTCTTTGTTACCATGCTGGCGGTGAGTTCCATCCTGGTGCAGAAAAGGTGCAGCCAAAGGTGAAGGACTACTATATACTATGGCCTGCCAATTGGGCCGTACCATTGGCTACCATGCTGGAGGGTGGATTGAGGTTTAGGTTGGGTTTATTTGTATTAGTTGCAATTATGTCCATTTTGGTTTCCCCCGTGTGTGTAAATTGGTTTGGCCAAGTAGGTATATATGTCCCCTTTTGTCTCAGTTAGGGAGGTCAGTTTGTTGATTCATATCTTGTTTTGTTGTTGCTATTTTTGGGTTAAGTTATATTGTGTTGACCTCTTTTCTAGGCCTAGATATTTAGTTATTGAGTTTATATTATATATAGCATTTTTGGGGGGTAAATAAAAACCCACTTTTCAACAAACTCCTGTTTTCCTCATTGCAGGAAGTGGAAGGCAGGACTTAGGTTGTTTGTTTTGGTCGAAGTCTACTGTCTTGAGCAACCAAAGCTAGAAGTACACATTGGGTTATGAAAACATTACACCTAATCAGTTTAAAACTCTGACCCTCCACTCGCCTTGTCTGGAACCTGTAAGGTAGCTAGGTCAGTGGCTTTCCTTTTCTTAATTTGGCCCTGAGGGCCGGTGGTCTACGGAATTTCCCGGTAGATTGTTTTTGGTCCCACTCCGCCCTTGGTCTCTGACAATGATGATGATGATGAAGGGCAAGAGGTCTGAGTGACACACCCTCCTGTGGTTTATTTTTTTCTTACCTTGCCAGTGAGCTTTAACCCCATGCTGTCTGATGATCAGGCTGCGTACCAGCACACTGGCTGTGACAGTCTGTCATCATATCTGACCGGAAGAGACAAAAATACAGAGACTGAAATCCATGAATGCAAATGTTATGACACCGTTAATATCAACTATTTAGCTAAATGTTGGTCGGTTATTTTACACGTCAGTGTCACAGCGATGTTTCAACAAAACGTACTGTATATGTTTATTTGCTTAATATATAACGATATATATTAATTGTAGTGTCATAGCCTAGCCAGTTATATATTTTAGCTCATATTTACCTAGCTAGCTAACGCTATAAAAATAGAAGGCAATTTTACTGTTTTGACACACAAAATACCATCTTTTACGCAGCCATTCTGCGTTCGTTGTTGACGTACCTTCAGATTTGTTTTAAACAACATCCCCGCTGATATGATTAAGATATTAGCTAACATGGCATATCACAGTGTCATAATCGACACCAGTGTTAATCCAGTGTTTACCGTTTCATGGCTGTTGCAGTTTCAGTGTATGATGATGTCTGTCCCTCTATCTCTCGTGCCCCATATCTTCCTGCACCACTCGCTGACGTCACCACTACGTCTGTCACAGCGAAAAGTGACCCCCCCCCCACCCACACCCCCTACTCAGGAAAGCAAAGTCTGACAGTCAACCAATTTGCTATACTTGTATGAGGTCTACTAAAAGTCCTGAAAACATTTAACATTGCCCTTAAAATATTGTAAAATTTGGAGAAAAGAACGTTATAGCCTATATTACAAGAATAAAATCACAATACTTCAAGAAAAAAAACCTGCCATGCTGCGACTTACTGCTCTGCTGATATGGTATACTACTATCTGAGTCTGACAGACACAGACATCCCCGTTTGGGTCTCTGGTCTATGAATGAGAAAAATGAACTGAAGCTGCTACTGTACAGCCGGGCTGCTCATCTTTATTACATTTACATTATTACATTTTATATACAGAACGGACACAAAGCGACGCACGGGTCTGCTCCAGAGCTCCGTTCCCTGCAGACAGTCCTCTTAAAATATGCGTGCAGTTTATTTTATGAGTTGCCTAGTGTTCAGCGTTCATGTGATCGTTTTGGATCCTTCAAGAGGGTTCTCAAGACTATCTGTTGCTCTTACACTTAATTCATTCATTCTTAGAGTTATGATTTGTATATTTATGGTATATTTATTATTTTTTATTATTGATATTTGATATTGTATTGCTATTATTGTTATTATTACTAGTATGCTTAATATTGGCTTAGCAACTTTAAAAATACAGTTAATTTTAACTATTGTAAGATTCATATTTTGTCGCTTTGGACACAAGTGTCTGCTAAATACTATAACCAGAACTATAACCCTTCCCAAAAGCTACAATAAAGCTGAGAGTAGTATATGCCCTGGAAAAGAGCACCAACACAAGAGAAGCTAATTAAGCCATTCAAGGAACACTGATGCTTGTATCATCACTGATTTTATAGATCACACAGACTCTTCAGCTACCCAACAGGCTAACCGCTAAACGCTAGCATTTTCAATGTAAGCTTAAGCAGTTAGGTTACTTGACCACTAACTTTAATGTTACAGCCAAACTGCTTGTTATCGTTATGACATGACACCAGTGATGCCACGTCTATTCTGACCACTTTTTTCAGTAACGAGTAATCTAACGCGTTACTATTTCCAAACCAGTAATCAGATTAAAGTTACTTATCCAAGTCACTGTGCGTTACTATTTTTGTCATTTTCCTTAGTAAAAATATATATTTTTGCTTTCTTCTTGCGTCTCGGGGAGTGAAGTCACGTAGGCCTATGCGACAAGTCACGTTTTCAGCATGAGGACAATTCAGCGACACAAACGTAAACAACAATGGAGGGAGGAGAGAGATGCGCGCTTTCTAGCTGGAAATACAGTCACTATATTGAGTTGTGTCAGCTAAAGACGGCAATATTAAGGTTCGTTGTACACTCTGTGCTGGTGGCGACAAAGTGCTATCTAGCTACGAAAACACTACATCAAATTTGAAGAAACATTTGGAGTCGCAGCACTGCAGTCAAACTTACAGAGTAAGTCCCAGCAGGTGGTGCGAAGCAGAGAGAAGGAGGCCCCCCACCACCCAAACAACAAAAGCTGGACATCGGTGCAAAACCAGTAAGTGGGGGAGAGTTGAAGAAGTTTGTCGGGCAGTTAGGCCTATGTTGTAGCAGAAATGCTGTCCTTAAACACGGTTGACTCGCTCTCTTTTGTGCCATAATAAACGCCGAGCTGCCTCACAGTAAACCGGTTGTCATTTTTATGTTGAGGCTGTGGGGGTACTGTCGGTAATCTGTAAAGTAACTAAGTTACTTTTTCAAAGTAACTGTGGCAACACACACACACACACACACACACACACACACACACACACACACACATACACACACACAGCCTCCCTCCCTTCCTGAGAGTCCCTGTTAATTTGCCTACTCCTTACCACATCGTCAACTACTCTCTCCTTCCATCTTTTCCTCACTCGCTCCCATGGCCCTGTCATGGTCACTCGTCTTCTTCCCTGTCATGATGTTGTTTCTGCTTCTCTGTATAGCCAGCCACCTCTCCTCCTCCTCGGCTTCAGGTAGCCTAATGCTGATGTTGAAGCAGCTACTACAGCCCAAAACATGTCAGAAATTTTGGCACATTTTGAGGAATCCGCCTGTAGATTCTTAATCTTTTTCTCCTTTAATTTCTCTGCACTTCCCTTGCGCTTTGGGGGTCGTTTGTCCATTTTAACGTGAATGCTAAACTTCCAGCATAACAGCTTCAGCTTAATTTATAATTCTGAAATGTCAAGGCATTACACAGAGATAGTGCAGTACAGTGGTGAGTCCATCCAGAAAGCCTGACATGGAGTTTATAGGCTTTGTTATAGTCTTATTATTGGTTCATTTGTTGTGAGCGACCAAACAGGTAAACAATACGACAAAGTGGACATAATAATGGCATGAAGATAAGTATTTGAGACAGAGAGCAGCAAATATGGTCTAATTTTACTATAAACAAATACTGATAACAAGTTCAAACAGGTGCCATTAATACAGGTAACGAGTGGAGGACAGAGGAGCCTCTTAAAGAAGAAGTTACAGGTCTGTGAGAGCCATAAATCTTACTTGTTTGTAGGTGACCAAATACTTATTTTACCGAGGAATTTACCAATTAATTCATTAAAAATCCTATAATGTGATTTTCTGGATTTATTTTTCTCCTTTTGTTTCTCATAGTTGAAGTGTACCTATGATGGAAATTACAGGCCTCTCTCATCTTTTTAAGTGGGAGAACTTGCACAACTGGTGGCTGACTAAATACTTTTTTGCCCCACTGTGTATCTAAATATAAATATATAAAGGGCGCAAATTTAGACTGACCAACATTGCCCTCTAGCGGCGTGCAGTCGTATTTCGGCAGGCAGTCTTTTTTCGGCACAACACCTGTCACTGCAGCACAGTGAGGGTTGCGTTTGGGTCAACCTCAGTTTACCCAGTAGAATGTGTAGGATCCGTCCCCGGCAGCGGCACGGTTTGAATCCAACCCAACCCAACCCGTGGCACTTTGCTGCGTGTCATCCCCATCCCCCCCTTTCTCCCCACTTCCCTGTCTATCCATTGTGTCTATCTCTGCTATTCAAAACATGATGATAAAGAAAGAAGAAAGATAAAGAAAGTCAAGGCACAAGGTTTTTGATGGATTTCTTCAAGGATTAAATGGGTTTGAATTTTCACCATAAGGCCTCATTTAAGGTATTTTACCCGTTTAAAAGCCCCACTGTGCGAATAATCCTTTTTATGTATATGTAATTGCTGTTTGCACAAACACCCCCTTATGTTGCTACCTTCCCATCATGACTGTCACTTTTTAAACACTTGTTTTACTATCAGTAAAACTTATATACTTTTTATTCATATTTGCTCTATTTGTCTTTGTTCTATTTATTCAACTTTTGTTCTGTTTATTAAATGTGTATGCACCCTGCTTAATAGGTAAACGTATCTATCTATAGACATTACATTTTGTTTAATTATTAAATTAAAATTAATTTGAAAATAAAAGTAGTAGGCCTAGTCCCTACTAGAGTGTGTGAAACTGTCAGTATAGCACAGTTTGTACACACCCACACTGTCCTGCAAAGAAGTCACATCAGTGAAAACACCTGTGTGGGCAGACCAAGGGTGTGTAGAGCCTTTAACTGAATTTAAGTGGTCTAAAAAGGACAGAGATTAAAGACCATTTGTCTAATATTCTCATACAAAGTCAAACTCACACACTCAGACTGTCAGCAGATGTATTCATGTTTACACCCATCTGCTGTAACCAGAGGCCAAGCTTACATTCAAGTTTGTACTTTGCACAGTTCACAGCATAAGTTGACTACTGATGGTAACCAAAAAGTAATTAATAACACATTTTAATTGAAACAATTCCTGTCTAATATGTAAATCACAGTAAATACTTTGACACTGTAGTTCGCTCAGCAGTGCAAATACTATTCCAGTCTTTAGAATTTGTCACAAAATAAGCAAGGAACTTCCACCAGTTCAGCTGCACAGTTTGCACCATCAGCCTTCCAAGAAATCAGGCCCGAGGGTTCGTCCCCTCGAACACAGATAATACACACTAACCACAAAGATCTGTTTGAATTCTTGCTCATTGTATTTAATACTGTTTGTTGGCCATTGGTTGTATATCAGAGGACTGCTGTCTGTGGTGCTGAAGACAGAGTAGTGGACAGTAGACCACTCTGCAGTTACATTTTAATATTTTAATCTTAGTCTGCTCTGTGGTTGGTATATATCATCAGCATACTGGTAGACATATGTCTGCATTATCTCTCTTTGGGTTAAACTCGGCTTCCAATGGAAATATCTGGACACTGTTCACATTACAGCTTTTCTCAATTGCTAAAACACAATTTCTGAAACGTTGCGCCAAGACCTCTAACTCCTCTCGCAACATGAAACTTTTGTTTTACCTGTATTCAAAATCAAACACTGCTCTCAAATCATAAACAAAGTGATCAAAATGATATACACTATCAAACAGTCAGTAAACAATACACCAAAAAATAGAAAACACTGTTCAAAACATATAGTTCTCAGGGAGAAGTACATTTTTAATCTCAAAACAAATTTCATGTTTCCGTCATAGCCTTTTGATGAACGAAAACATGTTCTATCTAGCAGCTCAAAATTGATCAGAAATTACTACTCTGCTTTGCTCATAGCATTTTTTTTTTGTTCTTCCTCCTCCTTGTACCCCTATTTTTACAGTACTGTACCCTGCATCTCACAAACATGTCCTTTGTCTCTTTGTTGATATGAACCTTCAACAACCCTGTTTGCTCTCTGAACTGGCTTATATTTGTTGTGTCACATAATTTGAAACAAGTGAAATCAATTTTGAGTGGTTGTGTTCAATCAACGACATGTATTCTCTATTTGTATTTGATTGTTGCCACTTGTGTTTACCAGTATGGATGACATGTGCATTAGAGTGCAGAATGTGTTTAGAGTTTTGCTGAAAAGTCTAAGTGAGATCTGCAAATTGTGTTTTTACCATGTGTAACGGTTTAAGGTATTGACAACAGACTGCACAATTAGCTCAATGAGTTTAGGCAACTGAGAACTTGGTTCAGCCAATGGGTTTTTAGTGTTTTAGCTATTGAGAAGAACTGTAACACATTTTGAATAAATTAAAAGCTTACTAAGTCAAGCATTTAAACACTGTTACTGGTTGCAGTCAGGGCAAGTAATGAGCATAAATTTTCAATATCAAACCTTACAAAAATAAAAGTAATATAATATCAAATATAAAAGTAGTTTATGAAGAATAAAGTATCAGCCTGAAACTGCATGACTCTGTATGTTCATTTGTTGTTGGTCGGGTGTATGAATATTAGGGCTGAAACGATAAGTCAATCAATTAATTGAGGTCTATCGACAGAAAGTTAATCAGCAACTGTTTTGGTAGTCGATTAATCGTTTGAGTCATTCCTTCAAATGTGATTATTTGCTGGTTTTCTTAGTCTACTATGATTGTAAATTCAAGAACTTTTTGGACCAATGATTGAGACAAACAATTCAAATTGCGATGGACATTTCTTGTTACTATTTCATGACAATTTGTAGACCAAATGATGAATCGATTAATTGAGAAAATAACTGCCAGATTAATTGCTACTGAAATTAATCACTAGTTCCAGCCTTAAACAATACAGTTCCTGTTTAAGGGAGTAAAGGTGCATATTGTAGCACGCCTGATTGCAGCATAAAATAAAACATTGTGCAGAATCAAACAGAAAGTCAAGGCACATGTATAAAGAATAAAAAATTATAAGCTTTGGTTTAAACTGGTTTTAGTGCTTTGTTTAGTTGCTTAATATTTTTGAATCAGTATTTATACTGATATATGGCTATACATAACAGTAAGTATTCAGTAATATTGAAAGTGGTAATTTACCACCTGTTACCAGTTGAATGCTGATACATCTAAAACATTATTTTATACTTATGGCTGCAGATCATTTTATCCAAGATTAGCTTGTATCAAATGGAACTTTTTTCTACTTAAACTGTTGAGTTGGTTAAAAAAAAGCCAAATGAAAGCTAGGGTCCAGGGGTAACAATGCCATGTACTTGATAAAGTCTCTGATTAGACGTCGCTAAAATCTTCAGCAAAGAAAACCAAAAGCCAATAAAAGTGAATACCACTGTAGGGTCAAGGAACATCACGACAACTTCTGGGTTTTAATATCCTCTTCCTTAGAGGCTCCAAGAGGGGTGTTTAAACTGCATCTTGTGCCGTGTTGCCCATTTGGCGTAGATGGCCTTCTCAGTGATGAAGCGATGACCCCCACGTTGGGTGTGCTCGTGGACACGGTACATCCTGCACTCATTGAGTCGGTTCTTCTCATAGTAATGGTAAGGAACAACGCTGTGATTGGCGCGACTGTCAGAAGAAGTAAAGTACCAGAGTTAGCTAAGGTTAATTTACGATATTTGAAATAAAGATGGAGGTGGAGTATAGATCATAAAATTGGGTCATTATGTCTCACCTGCAGTAGTTATAATCAATCATTCCATAGACATGGATGCTGTCACACATATCTATAGCCAGAATCATTGTGAAGAATCCAGTACTGAGAAACGCCCCCGTCTTCATTCTGAGTAAGACACCAAACATCTGTTCTTAAAAGACTTATTTAAACCTCTTAGGCTAAAATTAGCCTCAGACCATTAACTGCACATTGCATCATTACTGTTTATATTACTATACAGTATAATTCATTATAAATGACCCCAATACATAGTGGTACGTCACTGAAATGTGTAAAGTTTGCATATATTTTGATAAATTATTTAGTTATTTCCTATACACATGGAAGTATCTTATTTTTAAGAAAATTTGGATCGTTGAACAAGGCAGGCCTGCTTAGTTCTTTTGGGGAATGATTGTAAAGATTTACAAAGAGTATGTGTACGGCATTCACTCTCTAACTGGAATGTTTTCTAACAAAAACAAATTAAATTGATGACTCGAGAATAATGTGCAGATTAATCCATAGCCTAATTAAAATAATCATTAGTTGGAGTCCTATACAAAATAGGTAAACATAAGCTCCACCTCTCCTCAATCAACTACAACAGTAAAATCCTGCTTTTATATGAATGCATGAGTAATAACATTAACAGGGGAAAATGTTCAGCTTTTTCTACTTTTGATACATTTAAGTATACTTTTACTTAAGTAACCTTTTCAACACAGGAGTTTAACTTAGTTTTTACAGTATGGTATTAGTACGTTTACTTAAGTAAAGCATCTGAATACTTCCTCCACCACTGGCTCTTACTTTAAAGCAACACTAGAGAACTTTTCCTTGGCGGAATTGTCCATTACATTACACTGTCCAGTTCATTCAAACTACAGATCCGCTACGCAATCTGGCAAACTTGCATAATGTAATGTAATGGACAATTCCGCTACCAACCTGTAGGGGGACCGAAGCGGGAAAAGTTCTCTAGTGTTGCTTTAATATAATGCATGGAAAACAAACAAGTACATCAGCCAAGGCTTTCATTAATTGGACTGGTGACGCTAAACTCATACTGTACCTGTTTTTTCCAGTTTCATTCTGAAACACACCATCACAGTACTGAATCTTCTCTCTGGTCACAGTGTAGATTCTGACGTTTGCATACTTCTTTGCTATTTTCAGAAGAGTATTGAAGATACGTCCATGCCCGTCTTGCCGCATGTTCCTCTCAGGACCCCAGAACACATATGTGGTTCCTGCTGATTGATTGAAATAATAGTTCTCATTTTTTACCAACAGGGGAACGCTGGTGTGAGACACAACCCGAATACTGGTGCGGTTTCCTACGTCTTTCTCATACCCCTGTGTAGGGGCATTGTTCATCCGGATCACACATCCAACTTTGTCTATCTCTTCTCCAAGACCAGCTCCGAGCATCTGACCTGAGCTGGAGACCAAGGCACATTGGCTGCAGTGCATGTGCAGGAACTGAAAGAAAGAGGACAGTATAAGAAAGTTGTTTTAGGTTTCATACATACAATGAGTTCATTGTTTTATAACTCAGAAGTTATGCTGCCAGAATTACATATCTATTTACATATCTGACTGTGAAGCATAGCCTGCTAAGTGTTGTTGATCGAAAACTCCAAAAAATGTATTTGATGTCTGATTTAAGTAACCAAGTTGAAACCAACACTTGTCTGATATCTTTGCTTTTATCTTAGCCAGGCTTGTGCACAATTCAGAACTGAATTGAGAATGACTCCTAAATTCCAATTCAGTTCTTGAATTTGAATTGAATTTGAATTGATGTCAAAAACAGGATCAAGAATTACAATTCAAATATGAATTAAAGGAAGCAGAAAATAAAAATTCTAAGAAATTCATGTAGATAATGTAAGTGAAGTGTTCAACAATGAAGCTTTACAATATATGTCAGATATGTTTGCATTACATATTCTATAAATGATAGTAGTTTGAACTACTTGTACAGATTACATTAACAGGAAATGTTTCCCCCAGCAATGAATGTTAAAAGCTCTAGTCACAGAACAAATAATTAAGTTTGATTTATTGTAATTGTAATTTTGTGGAACATGATGGAACATGACTCCATTTCCCAGAATGCTTCACTTTAACCAAGTTTTTAAAATGGTTGGAGGTGGACATTTGTTTTAAATCTTCTTTTCTACACAATTTGATGGTCAACACTGGACTTTTCAGTAGTCCCTTCCAACTTCAGATGACAAACATTGACAAAAGGCATCTACAAGTAAGTTAACAGACAGACAGTCTTTTATTTTGTGGAATTTTGTATTTGTGGAATTAATAGAAATATGTGTTCTCTTAAAGAGTGATTTACATTGAGGAACCTTTTTTCCTACAGAAGAAACTTGATGGATTGTGAAACCAGCGGTTACACAATTAATTGTGTAATTAATTAATATGATGGAAAAAACTGAGCTTATTTGCTTGACAGTAGATCTTTGGTCAAACCGATCAATGAAGTCATTTTTTGGAATGACTGGCCATTTCATTATAGATTTCATGTTGCAGAGTGGAACGCTGAGCTGTCAGCGTTTTAAAGGGAGGCATACAGCTGAAAACATTTGTAGAATTTATGAGGATGTTCTTCAAAATTCAGAACAAAGTCTCATTCATTGTAACTGATAATGCCTCCAACATGGTGAAGGCATTCACCCTCTTCCCACCAATGCATGCATTTTGAAAGTGAAGAGGAAGAGCTGGATGAGACATCTGATTTTGAAGTGGTGAATGTTGAAGAGGAGATGGTCTACTTCCCACCAGAGAGAAGCTCATGCTTTGTCCACACTCTTCAGCTTGTGGTTCGTGATGCCATGGATGATGCTGGCTCCATAAAAAAACTTGTTTCTTTTTGTCACAAGTCCACACTGGCTACTGACGCCCTAGAGGGAGGGCAAAAACTTCAGCCTGCGAATGCCACTCGCTGGAATAGCCAGTTAAAGATGCTGAGGTCTGTTCTCAATGTTCCAAGTGATGTACTTGCTGAGCTAAATTGCCCCATCCAGCTGACATCGTATGAGCTGAAAATAATCCAGGAGCTTTGTGAGGTATTGGAACCCTTTGAGGAAGCTACAGACAGATGCCAGGCTGAGAAAATGGTAACCTCCAGCTTCATCATCCCTTGTGTCAGAGGCTTAAGGCATGCTATCAAAAACATGAAGATGACCGCTAATAAAAAGTTTGTGTCAACTCTACAATCCACGCTTGACCCAAGGTTTAAGTTGGACTGGTGTATTGGTGAAGAGCAGGTAATAATCAAAAACCTTCTCACTGCAAAAGTTGAGTCTGCCTCACCAAAAAGGAATGCAACCATGAATGGCAGTGCTCAACCAAAGAAATGCCCAAAACTGTTTTTCCTACTTGGAAAGTCTATAATCTGCCATGCCAGCTGACACAGCCCCACAGGAGGTCCCTGTGTATTTGAGTATCCCTTGTCTTACAGAGGATTCTGATCCTTTGGTCTATTGGAGAGAAAACCAAAGCTGTTTCCTGCCCTAGCTCAACTTGCATGCAAATATCTTCCCATACCAGCTTCCTCTGCACCTGTTGAGAGAATCTTTAGCGTTGCAGGAAAGATATTCAGACCAGAACGGTGCAGACTCAATGATAAAATGTTTGAGGAGTGTAATGGCAGAAATTACATTTAAGCATGATTCTTTATATTTTTATCTTATTTCTGTTTTAGTTTCTCTCACAAAGTCTGGAACATAATGTGAGCACTGTTTGTCTGAACTGATAAAAGTACAAGGTCACAGTAAACTATCTTCCTGTGCAGATTCAGTTTTCCCATGACAGTTGTGATGTAACCTGGGGGGTGAACGTTGTACAGGGGGGAGGAGGTGAAATGGCTCAGAGATGTCTCCTGTGTTTATAAGAATGTCTTCATGTGTATCAGATTGCCTGTTTAGAAATGCAGAATCCTGATAAGCCAAGTGCGTGTGTGCTGTCACTCTGAAGATGGATTTAAGCTCAGTGTGCCTGTTCACTCGTTGAAGATACTTTCCCACACTGGGCTGCTGTCTTTTGTGAAATTTATGTTTTTCCTATATTTGCAAATATATTTTTTATAAAATACAAAAACCTAACTTGGTTTAGTCTCCGACCTTCTTATTTGTTTCACATTCTAACTCTCTAAAATTCACTCCTGCTGCAAAAGACACTTCCACAACAGGAGCTATTGAGAATTAGATGCAACAGTGTTGCTCAGTGAGTTTTGCATTGGAATAAATGCATAACTGCATTTACAACGATTTTGTGTTATTTGATTACTTTGAAATGAAAATAACATTGGAACAAAACTAATTAAACAACATTGAGGGGGTCATTTATTTCAAGAATTTTATCATTATCTATATTTTGGAACAAAATGTATGCAGGGTTGAGGAGTGACTAGTTACGTGTAATGAAATTATGTTATTGAATTACTAAATTAATGTAATTGTGTTTAGTTGTATTACTGAGGTAAAATGTGTAATTCAGTTAGTTACTAATCAAATTAAAAGGAAATTGCTTTGCATTGATAAAGTAATCCAAATAAAGTAATTCAAACCACATTTATAATGGGTAACTTATAACAGTACGCAATTACATTTCCAAAGTAACCTTCCTAACACTGAATGTATGTCAGATTCAACACATTCTTTCTGCTGTGGGACTGTGTGGAATTTCTTTGAATTGCCATGAATTTAATTCCACTTCCTGTCATTCAAATTCAAATACAACTTCATGTAGGGCATAGTCAATTCAATTCAAATTCATGAATTGAATGGGGGCCAATTCTGAAATTCTGAATTTTTCTTGGCAGCAAATCACCATCAATGTGACAACCCTCCTCAGTGGTTCTAGCAACAACACAACAGGTGGATTATACTTTTTGGGGATTATACAGGTGGTGGTGTGCTATGTATGTGTTTTTCATGTGACTACATCACACTGCACTGATGAAGCAAGTAGTCAGAAAGAATACAGAGCCAAAACAAATGTAACAATGATAAAATAAATACAAATAAATTACTTATTTAATAATAACTAATTAACTGCAATATGCCTAACATTCCCCAGTTCCAACTTTTCAATTGGGAGCATTTGTTTTACTTTTCTTTGCCTTAGGTGTAAATTGAATTCAAAATCAATTATAAATGTATTAATTAATCGAGAAACCAATTGGCAGATTCATCCATATTTAAAGTAACCGTTATTTTTTTAGCCCTACCCTAATATCATATATGGAACTAAAAGATACTTTTATTATAAAGGATCCAAAATCATTTTCATGGTCACTAAGATGACGCTGTGTTTTGTGTAACCTCAGCTCTGCCTCTAACCTGGTCCATCCTGCCGGGGGCGATCCTCATGTAGCCCCTGAGCCCGTTGCTTTGCCTGGCAGGCGATAGAAGGTTCCGTATGATCAAATGTCCAAACCAAAACAACAGGAGAAGGCTCAGGCTGAGCAGGCAGAGCCAGCAGTGTTTTTCCTGTATTGGTCGGGGGGGAGGGAGGGGAAGTAAAAGACGGCGGTTAAAGGGTGTTCGATGGGTGTTCGTCCGGACATTTACAGGAAGCCCATCTATGATTAACATTACTCGCATTACATGAAATGACCGGCTCGTACCTTATATTTCATATCAAGACCCTTGGGAAAGCCCTTCTCCAGGGAGCCCGACTGCACTCATTTTTTCCAGCCGTTTAACTTGAGGCAGAAGCGGCGAGAGCGACAATCCCAGCCATTGAGGAGTCCTGATCAAAGGGATTCATATTTACAGATTTTAATGGCTGCTCTCGGTCAATTCTCAAATCCGGTGTCCTTTTCTTTTCGGTGTTACTTAGTTTCCATTGCCTGGCGAACAGTTCTACTGTTATTCCACTATTCTTGTCAAATATAGCATATTTTAATTAACTGTTCTAAAAACTGTTGAGTCGTCTACTGTACCGCTATCTCACCCGTTTTTTTAGAAGACGACGATTTCGAGGCCCTGCCTCATAAATACGCACTCATTCCTCTATTCAGAACAAGGCTTCCGATCCGACTTTTTCACAACAAAAGTGTGTTCTAAACACACAACACATAAACACTCAGGCAGGAAAATGCAAATATACATTTTTATGATATAGATCCACATTCATGCAAAGACCTGGCTTTAAATCATAGCTTACAATAGGATTTGAAAACTAAAGAAGAGATGTCAACGCACTTCTTTTAAGCTATATAGGGTAATATACGCTTTTTTATTTTGAAAAGTAGATGCCAAAACCGGAAACAGTCTTTAGATTATTGTCGTGAGTTTAACACACCTGTGACAACTTTGTAATGCCGCCTTCAGGTGCCACTCGTAAATGTACTTTTCCACATTTCGAAGACAATACTGTAACGTTACTAAAAATCCAGCTGTATATAAAAACCGTTATTTACGAAACTTTACTAAAGCTGGGCTCGAGCGTCTTTGCTTGCTTGCTTATAATAACATTATTATAACAAAGGCAAATCTCTGTACCAGACAAAGAGTATTAATTATTGTATTAGTATCAGTATCAGTATCAGTATTAGTATTGGTATTTGTATTAGTATCAGTATTAGCATTAGCAAAATACTGGCGAAAATGTCATTTTATATCCTAGGAGGAGCAAAAGTACCAAGAAAAAAACCTGCTTAAATTGTTAGGTTCTTAAGCATGTCTTTATATAATGTATTATATGTCTTCATGGAATTTTTAATGACACTTTTACAAATATATGCACAACGGGAAACTTTCTAACAGTTTTTACTTCTGATTTTTACCGGTTCAGTAATGGTGCTCTTTGACTTACGTCCTGATTGGACTGTAAAAGAACTTGCCCCTCCGACCTTCCATCCGATTGGTTAAGAATCAAAGCACTCCTCGCTCCATTGGCTGGTGGTTGCGTCAATATATCTACGTTCCTAAAGCATCGCCCCTGAGCAAAAAGATATTGTGCGGCTTTACTGACTGTGACAGGAATGTCCTTCCCGGGCGCCTTAGATGCTTACGGTATGTACCTATGTGAGGGATTATGTTATTAGTTGTGCCGTTAGTTAGTTAGTTGTACACATAGCCACTGAAGCCTCTAAGGTGTCAGTTCAAATCCCTACAGCCAGTGTCTGGATGATGCTGTGATCTGAAGTGACAGATGAGACTGAGCTAGGCTAGCTAACATTAGCATGCTCGCCTCTGAGGGCTGTCAATGAGGGCTGCTGGTTCTGATTCTGGCCTGTCATTAACCAAATTTTTAAGAGCGACTGAGCTAAGATTTAATGTGTGTTTTACGTAAAATGTTAAAAGAATTGGTGGCAGGGTTGATTCCTGGTCTCAGGTGCCTGGACATGCTAACTGCCTAGCTTGCTATTCACCTTCAGTCTAGCTAGTCGCTTTCAGCTAGCAGCCTATCCATTATCAATAATTGTCCTGTCTGACTGGAAAATTATTGTTTTGTATTGTATATCATTCGATGTTTTATTGTCAGTTTTGCTCCAAAGAGAGAGAAAAAGTCAGCCAGTCTCTCTTGTTGAAGCCGCACCGGGTGGTGTTTGCCATGTAACAGTATGTGTGGGGCGGGCTGGTCAACTGGCTGCATACCAGACAGTGTAGATAGGTGAATAGCTGGCAGAATGTCAAGGTGCTTTGCTGCTTAACAGTGAATGTGAGCTTGCCTAAACCCTGGACCTTTGCAAGTTGTTTCCGTGTCCGTTTATACAGAGTTTTGCCCTGGAGCAACTGTCTATTGATGCCATGTGTTTATCTTTACAAGGCCTGTGCAATGTAATGTAGTTTTAAAGGACAATACTGCAAAACTCATGTCTTATCTATTATAGGGTAATACATCTACAATCAGACATTGCACCAGTGTGCAGTACAAGCTCAGGAGTGGATGTCAACAGATCGTTCCTCAGCATGCCCTGAGCTGGCTGATCTCAGACCAGAGACAAGACCTTGTTTAGGGTAAATGTGAAGGAGTTTCGGAGAGCTGTGACCTAAAGGCATTTCAATTTCTGAGATGTCATTCAAACGAGCAGATGGGATGTCCATTGCCCAGGCTTTGGCCATGACTGTAGCTGAGATACCGGTGTTTCTCTATTCCACATTTGGGCAGGTAAACTACTTTCCCTATACTCTACAAAAAAGTTTTGTATATCTAAACACAAGCACTATCTACTGTCCTTGTTCAATAAAAAACAAGTAATGTTGGCTTAATGTATGTTTAGTAGATCCCTTTATGTTGACTGCTTACATTTGCCTCTCCTCCTTTTCAGTCCATATTTTCTCAGCTAAAGCTTACTCCAAACTTGAAGAAGGTGCTGTTTGCCACAGCACTGGGCAGTGTAGCTCTGGCTCTCACCGCTCATCAGCTGAAAAGGCGGGGGAGAAAAAGGAAGCAGGTAACACAAGGGAAGGAGGGCCAGAAGACAGTGGGAATACCTGCGGCGCTGATAAGGACAGGAAGACCCTCATCATTAAAGAGAGGTGTGCATGCCTTAATGCCTTTTGAGAAAAGTCCCAATGGAAATTTTGAAATGATAATTTTTCTTTGTAATTACTGGTGTATCAACATCAACTGAGAAATATGTACAAGAGAATGTTTGTTTTTCTCTCCACAGGCCCGTTTACTGGCCGACAGATGATTAGTCCCAGCGCTCGGAGCAATGACACCATGAGTGGAATTTCTTCCCTGGCCCCCAGTAAACACTCAAGTTCCTCACACAGCCTGGCATCTGTTAGTTTTACAATTTACAACAAATCCTATGTCATTTTGCCTATCATTTTCTTTAATTTTCTAAATGTGTGTGTGTGTGTGGTCTGTTTTTCTGGCATAGACGCGGGTCCCAAACTCTCCAAATCAATCTGCCAATCCATCCACCCCCTGGGAAGCGGAGCCTGTGGTGGAAGAGTCAGGAGCAATAGAGGATGCTAATGCAGAGAATCTCTATATAATGGGTAGGTATTTACTGTTACCCCTGGTTTTATAAAAATGTAGTACACAAACTGTATGTCAGATCTGGTGACATAATTTGCTGTGTTACCTGATATTTTATGTGAGGGACAGAGGGATAAGCTGTACTTTGCCTCTTAGTATTTGTTTGGTACTTGTAGTCAGAAACAAACTCATCTGTTCTGATGAAAAACAAATGCTGCATTGGCAGAATGAGGAGGGAAAATATTTACATGTGCAAATGGTTTGGATGATTTATAATCTTTGCATCTTGAATATTATATAAAAGTTATTTTTCTGTGTTTTTTTTTTTTTTTTTTTATCATGTTGTGGTAGCCATAAATAAACTACTGCATTTCCCACATTGTGTGAAGGCAGCATTCATTTTCTGCTGTTGGTACTGTAATGTAAAACAAGTGGTGATAATCTAGATTATAATCAGGGAAATGTTGAACCCTTGGTCCCAGTGTGCTGTTTGGTATTTGGATTACCCTGCATGAACTATTTGAATTATCTGGGTTGTGTTCCCCATTTTTAGAACTGTACAGTCTCAGGCCACTTAAACCTGCATTTAGCAATATTTTTTGATAAAGTAGGAATTGCCCCATTGCTGAAACCAGTGAGAAATAACAACAGGCTCTGCACCTTGATGCTACTTGTTGTCACTCTGAGCTCAAAGTTTAGATTTTCTGGGTCACAAATCAACACTTTGGTTAAGTGTTATCGCTCTTTTCCTGCTAGGAATGGAGTTGTTTGAGGAAGCTCTACGAAAGTGGGAACAGGCGCTGAATATTCGGCCTCACACAGACTCGACCTCCAGCAACAACAGCCTCGCTCTGCAAGGGGCAGCGTGTGGAGACTTTTCTATGGTAACCATCAAACAATAATTACCAATACAGACTTGGATTAATTTCCAGTTTGAGTACAGTATTGTATTTTATGGTGCAGTTGGGATTTCACCTATTGTACTTGTGATGTTGTTGGTGACACAGCACGAATGCAGCACAATTGAAAGAAATTAAAATGAACATAGACTAAAGCTCTTTATTATATACGAAAAAGTAACTTTCGGACCTGTTTTATGCTACTTCCCTCTTCATTATAGGTTGAAACCCGTAATAAAGGTTTTGCTGAGAAGTTGGAGACACTACTGCACAGAGCATACCACCTACAAGAGGACTTTGGCAGCAGTATTCCAACAGACAGCGTGCTGGCAGACTTTGGTAAGAGACATGTTGATCTTATACTGTATATGACCTTAAAATCAAGGAGAACAAATTTGGATTACAGACTCACGTTTGAAGAACATTAAGAGAGCTGCGCTGCCAAAAAAAGAACTTAAGGTTCATTATTGACGTATGATTCATACAGTCTGGTGTGTATCGATAGTAATACGGTTTCAGATTTTCACAGTGGGGCACACATTTTTATATTTCTGTTAAGTACATCTGTGTTTTGATCCTTGCCCTGTCAGTCAGAGTTTGTGGTGTTCCTTTGGCAGAGAGTGAAGGAACTCTTATCTTACCTCAAGTGGAGAGTTTCTACAGACTGCAAGATGATGATGCGACAACTGTTACCTCTGACCAATCCTTCTTCTCGGCTGCAGAGGTTAGTTCCTTTCCTCTAAAGACTGAAAGAAAACAAGAATATATTATGGCAGTCACTGATTTCCCAGGGCCCCCTAGTATTTGAATCAAGTACAGATACTTGTACAGTTCACATCTGCTGCTTTTCTATATAAAACCTATGTGGACTGTACACTGAGGTTTGTGTGTTTTGTCTGTGCAGCTGTTTGATGCCATGTCTTTAGAAGAGGTCTACCAGCCACTAAAGCCAGCAGCTCTCTATGAAGAAGCCTTGTCTCTGGTCCGGGAGGGCAAAGTGTCCTATAGGTCCCTGAGGTAACTGCGAAGTGTAACATATGCATGTAAATACTTAAAGCTGCACTTATTAAAACTTTTACACTTACGGTGGATTCAATTAGTAATTATAATGTCAAAGGAGTCGCTCGTAGTGACGAACCTGGAGAGAAATATCCCCCGACTCTGCAGTTACCCTCAGCTTACGGAGCGTTTTAGTGTCATTCAGCTCAATGTGTTGGTTTTATGACCCAAACGTTTTGCTACTGTTTTTACCCTCACTGCTCTCATCAGTGTCATTTCTAGACGTGGAAGGCATCTGTGATAGTAGTGAAGCATTTAGCAGCTAAAGAGCCAGATGTTTCTCTCAGGACTCGGTGAAAACCAAAATGGAGCTAACAGGAGAGTGAACATTGGACTTAGTACATTCATCAAGTGGCCAGCAATAAGACTCCACATGAATGTTAATGTTGCTCTGTGTCTGCTGGATGTGTGAATAGATAATTGTTTGCTTACACGTTTGCCATTTCAACTTCATAAGATGAAAATATGTCAAGGTTTCATGGAGCTTCATCTCTCTCTCTCTCTCTCTCTCTCTTTCTCTCTTTCTCCTTCTCTTTCTCTTTCTTTTACCAGAACTGAATTACTTGAATGTTTTGGTGACCAGGACTTCCTTGCCAAACTTCAATGTGTGAGACAAGCATTCCAGGTCTGTTTTCAGTTCTAAGACCCCCCACCCCCACCCCCACACACACACACACACACACACACACACACACATATACATATATATATATATATATATATATATATATATATATATATATATATATATATATATATTATGACACTTATTTAATGTTTTAAAAACTGCAGACCTCATCAAAATACTGCTGTGTAGCACTACTAGTGGTAACAAGCTTGGGGTAGATTGTAAAAGTAATCATATTGGTTATCAATGACCAGCATGGACTAGGTTGGTCTTAGCTCTCTTTGTAGTTTCTCTTCTAATGTAGATCGTTTTCTCTTTTCTCTCATTTTTTGGAATCCTCATCTCTGATCTCACAGTGCATGTAATGACACCCTAGTAGAAACCTCGAGGCACACTCAAACACACCTTTGTTTGTAATATGCTGCCTGTGTGCCGGTGTAGTCTTAGCACCCGCAGGCAGGTTGAGTCAGGTTTCTTTATTTAAGCAACATCAAGACAGATGCTAGGAGGTCAAATATAAAGACAGCAGCTGCAATCAGGAGAGATGGCTTACAGTGTTCCATACACTTAGAGAAATGAATGATACTTTTGTCTCTACAATGTTTGAGTTTTAGCTTTGTTTTTCTCAGACAAACTTCTGCTCTTGCATAGCAATTGAATGGTTCATATGGCATACATGGACAATTGCACAGCTGGAGTGTGTTTTTAGTGGATGTGTTGCTTGTACGGTATATTTCATTTGGGTCCAGGAGAGTTATTGTAGTTTGCATTTATCAATCCCTCCCTGCTCCCACTGAGGAAGATGTTTCACTTGTAGGTAATAGTAACTGTGGAGCTGAATGGGTTTTTGAACCACATAATTAAAGAACTTCCCACAGAAAATAGACCGATTAATGCTATTTTTTTATTTATTTTTTTTCAGCTCCTGTTGCTAGATGAAACTCACCGCACATTTTTCATGGAGACCGGGAAACAAATGATTGTAGGTTTGATGGTGAAGGCAAACAAGGTAAAAACACTACTCATTTGGCTCCTCACTTATTAACTCGTCTTATTACGATAAACAAGAAAAGCTTCTGTGGACATATTTGCACAGCTGTAACTAATACGCTCCTTTGTTATTTGTTGCTTTAATGCAGAGTCCCAAAGCCTTCCTGGAGAGCTATGAGGACATGTTGCTTTACACTAAGAGAGAGGAAACGTGGCCCGTCACTAAGATGGAGCTGGAGGGCCGAGGGGTGAGTAACCCTGCCATTCATCTCATGTGTCACGTCACATTTTCACTTTTTCTTTGCTGTTCTACCTGCAAGCATGCAGTATGCATTGGTTGATTTCTTCATGAGAACAGGGATACTTAGTCACAGGGGATATCCTGTTCACGTACACTGGCTAACCTGAATTAAACTTTGACTGAAGTACAGCCAACAGTCAGGTCTGTACTTACACTCAGTGTAAAGCTCATTTTAGAGTCATACTGTTGATGGTTGTGTAACTAGCAAAAAATCCGTCCTAATTTGAGTGGCACATTTGGTTACAGTCAGATGCTTTGCAATATTCCTCACATAGGAAATAAAAATAATATGCATTAGATATCATATGAAAATAAGTTGCGTGTGTCCTTAAGGCCTTATGGATGTGTCCAATGCATTTTCTTCCTAATAATAATAATAATAATAATAATAATAATAATAATAATAATAAAACATTTGCAGAACCAATCTTTGTAAGAAATTGAAACAAACATTATTTACATAATGTTTGCTTGCCAGTGGTCTTTATTTTATTTGTCAATTTTCTTTTACAGGGAACTTACAGATAAACATTAAGTAAGAAGAAGCAATGCAACAGATGCAATGCATATAGGGCATCTGACTAAAGCTTAGCCATCATCGCTTTTTCAGTTCAGGTTAAAACAGCTAAACAAATCAGTGGATAAAACCAGATAAAAACAACAGGATAAATGACATGCGTATATTAATGTGTGCATTTTTTGTAAATGATAAATAACTGTGTGTGTGTGTGTGTGTGTGTGTGTGTGTGTGTGTGTGTGTGTGTGTGTGTGTGTGTGTGTGTGTGTGTGTGTGTGTGTGTGTGTGTGTGTGTGTGTGTGTGTGTGTGTGTGTGTGTGTAATATGTATGTATGTATGTATGTATGTATGTGTGTATATGTACATGTGTGTGTATATATGTATGTATGTATGTCTAGAGAGAGAGAGAGAGAGAGAGAGAGAGAGAGAGTTTAGAGAAAATGCAATCACTGTCGTACTTAACACAATGCATTGTGGGGGTTCTCATGTCCTGATCTCTGTAGGTGGTGTGTATGAACTTTTTCGACATTGTGTTGGACTTCATCCTGATGGATGCATTTGAAGACTTGGAGAACCCTCCCTCCTCTGTTGTAGCTGTGTTGAGGAACCGCTGGCTCTCTGACAGCTTTAAAGAGACGGTTAATTTACACACACACACACACACACACACACACACACACACCAATTCCTTGATTATTACGCCACTGATAGGTTAGTTACAAGTGACTCTAATAACGGAGTTGTGTTTTTCTGTCAGGCTCTGGCAACTGCTTGCTGGTCTGTCCTAAAAGCGAAAAGGCGACTTCTTATGGTGAGTTTGAGTTAATTAAAAAATGTATAACCTTTTTATTGCATCCTTGTTTCTTTTACATTTTGATAGCTGAGTTTCTCTTAATCCTCTCCATAGGTTCCTGATGGTTTTATTTCCCACTTCTATGCCATATCAGAACATGTGAGCCCAGTTTTAGCTTTTGGGTTTTTGGGCCCCAGACAGCACCTAAGTGAAGTTTGCACTATTTTCAAGGTAAGTGCATACACAACTAAGAAGCGGTGATTTTGACACAATAACATTAACAGCAAAAAATGACATAACATTATTTATAATACGTTTATTTGATTCACAGCTGCTACATATACTGTTTTGACCTCGACAACCCAACTGCATTTTACCGCAAACTTGCAACTAGCTAGTTAACTTTCTAAAGCGGGCACAATCGCTTGTTTGCTAAGAGAAGGGTCGGTGATGTGAATGTGTGATTGTGTAAAGGTGTTCACGAGATAGATACCAACCTTTCATGAACTTGTGAATTTCGCCCGCCGTCTTCTCTCCTTGATGGAGACAGACGCTGCGCAGTGGGATCGATGGTGTTTTAAGCCTCCAACGTCGCCTTACAGGCACTAACCCTCACCGTTATCTTAAACATAACCATTGCCGCGGTGCCTGGAAGGTGACATTTGGGGGCTTAAAATTTTTTTTAAAAAACAACACCGCACAGTGGGAGGAGCTGTGTGTGTATGTAAGTGACAGAGAGACGCAGGAGAGCAGGGAAAGGAAATGCAGAAGAACGTATTTTAAATAGCGTTAAAAAAAAATATATAATAACAAAATGCAATGTGCGACGGCCGGTGTCGATAGTGAGGCAGACCGCCACACAATAGTCTATGTGTGGGAAACACTGCGGAACTAGGATTTTAGAGTCTGAAACACACCCCCTGGTCTTTGGATATCCGAGCTCGGAACTCGGGCAACCACCGAGTACCCCAAGCTAAAAATCCAACATGGCTGCTCCGTGCATCAACAGTTGTGAAAGCTGTAGTAACATACAGTTATAAGCACTGTGCTATTTGTGTCTCACTAAATCAGTCAATCTGTCCATATTCTATCTGTGGACAATGTCGTTACACTGTTTGTACACACAAAGACAGCGTAATGTGTTGTTATCAACTGGTATTGCTAACAATGGCTAACCTGCCCAGAGCTAATGAAAACAATGAAAATCCACTTGTAAATGGAACCCATTGAACTCGGGCTTCTGAGTTCCGGGGTAAATTGAACGCACTATTAGACCCCATGCCCCCAGTTAGGAGCAGATCCTTCCTTTTATAAATTTGTAGTCTCCAAACCCACTACAAGCAGCTCCTCCAGAGCTACAGAACAACAGTTTTCACAAGTTAACCTAGTCTTCATGTGTAAAATCAGTGGAGTGCCTCTTTAAAGTTAAAGTTGGAATCAGAATGTTCCATAATGTAACACTTTCATTTCTCTCCTTTCCTCTGCAGCAACAAATCGTGCAGTACCTGAAGGATATGTTTGATCATGACAAGGTGCGCTTCACCTCTGCTCAGTGCTTGGCTGAGGACATCCTGAGCCTTTCCCACCGCCGGAGTGAGATTTTACTGGGGTATCTGGGAATCAATAACCTGGAGCTCAATGGTGCCCCGTCCAGAGCCACAGAGGGCTCTTCCGGGCCAATCTAAGACAACTGGGCTCACTAAGGGCTTCACCGGGCTTTTACAGGCCGATTGCACTGGGCTGACCAGTAAGAAATGGCAGGCACTCACAGCTCAACCCTCATTATGTAACTACATTAAGACTGGATAGAATCATGCTCCTGTGATACACTGAGAACCAGCATCATTCACTGAGTTGTGTCCATCAAACACAACTTACTGTGAGAGGATATATTTTCACCAGATTTACAGTATCAATGGTACTGAGGGAGACCAGTTGGATAGTATGATTCCATCTCTCGTTTGTCATCAGCTGCTGTGTTGCGTATCAAGAATGCCTACTGTAGTCATGTAATCTCAGACGTGTGAGGACTTGTCTTTTGCCTTGTTTGGTGACATGGATACTTTCTAAAAACACACCTAAATGAAGCGCTACCAACACATGAAGACTGGGCCTTTTACTTTATTAATTCACATCGATCGAGTCTCTTCGGAGAACCAGTGGTTGCATTGTGACCTTCCATTCATCTGACTTCCTGGATATCATAGTCTTCAATATTATGTCAAAAGAAATGGTGCGAGAGTCTGTCGCCAAATGTGCGTTTGTATCTTTTATATTAAAGGGGGAAGGATATTTGTTGAAACCGTGATCATTTCTGACAGGCTTGGCCAGCTAAGACTTAAAGGAGGTAATGGATTTGTCTCCTCTTTGATTGTTCTTGAATCCTCTTAAATCTGAAGTATTTATTCCCATTTGGTTTAATTAAGCAGGCTAAGGTGTCACATATCCAAGAGACATGCAAGAACACATTGTGTCAAATTAGTGAAGGGTATTAACATGTTACTTATATAGAAGTTGAATTATCCCAAAATCTATATGTTGACCACAGTTGTGTTCTTAGTCAAAGTGGACATAGTAGGGCATGCAGCTGAGATGCAAATAGTTACGTTTTGTGCAGTTTAACTTTCTCTAAGTCACAGTGATCCCTCAGATTTGATCTGGCAATGGATGACATGAATATTACCAGTTGTAAGTGCCATAGAGGCACAAAATGAAACTTCCCGCTACCAATAACACAATATCAGCTGTGACAGCATCTATCTGAATACCATCACACAGATGAGTATAGCCAGAAAGCAAATGTCTAAAACAGTTTAACACATAAGTGCTCTCAGGGAGTAAAAGGTAACACACACATGTGTGTGTGTCTGTGTATATCTATTTATCTAGAAATCAATATCAGGATATCTGTTATGTTGTGACTAACGAGCTCAATGTTTTTTTCCCCTTCAAATACTTAAAATTAATGTATTTGTTAATTGGTTGAGCAACTTGAATTGCTTCCAAATATGTGGGCCTAAATTCTAAAACTTGCTAAGCTTTAATTCCCTGAATAATAAAAAATAATAATAATAAAATAGTGACATTTCTAAGGAAAAAGTACCCAAAGACAAGATATATAAAGATATAAATCAATGTTTTCAATGTAAAATTTGGAACAATGGTACTACCTGAATATGGAGGTTACAGGATGTAAATAAGTATGAAATGGGTAATGAATGAGTAACAGATATGCTGTTTTCACTCAACATTTTGACTTGCCATGCACAAGTGTTACTTAAACCAGACCAGTGTGTTCACAAAGTGCACACAGTCATCTAACATTTTCAGAGACTTTGTCAAGAACACAGTCTCAGTGTTCTAATGGATTAGAAACACGTGGATATTTTCCATCACCTCTAAATCAAACAGTGCCATCTACTAGTCTTAGCAAGGATAGATGTTTTTCATGAAGACTTGTGTTGAAAAACCGGGCATTGTACAGTCAGTCTGTAACCTACATAAGTGCACTGATGATGATAACCCCTGATTTTCTCTTTGTTTTCCCAATATTGGGAATTTGTTGGAACATAGAGACACTGAAGGGGCACTACGATGCCAAGTTATTATTAGTCGGAGTTTTCTTCTGCTGATCCAAACATGAATAACTCCACAACTATAAAAGCAGATGTATTATGTAGACGATAGTTTGTTTAAGAAACTGTCAAATACTAAATTATCTTAATGAAATGTGATTAAAAGATGATTTATTATTAATGGTGGCAGCAGATCACAGTTTGTATGCTAATGGTTGCCTGGTTGAACGAGAAAAGGGAAGACATTTCTGTCAAATCATTTTTCGGTTTCGTAGATCTTTCGATAGTTTTGTCATACAAATTAGCAGGTCTTTGTAATTCATAATCGTTTAAGAGTGTGTTTTGTGGTCTTGATAATCCAAATCCTGCTCTTGTTGCAACACATCACTGAAATTCAGAGCTCAGAAATGTTACGTTTTGCAATACAATACCATTGTGTTTTTCCAGCACTGTAGGGTGTTTTCTGTTTCTGTCTAGCATTTACTTCCAAATGTAAATGGAGCTTTTACAGAAAATGATTTAGTTCTTTGTTTTGCAAACATGCAGTTTTGTGTTTTTAAGCATTTTGCACTTTATCAGAAAAGCAGAAAGATACAGGAATGTCCAACAACCCTTTTTAGAGAATCAGTTTTAGAGTTTAACTGTACAAACATATTAAATTATTTATTGCATCAGAACTGACATATTATTGCTAACATGGAGCGTATGTATGCTGTATAGTAGAGAAACTATCTTTCCCAGATAACTATTTTATGGAAACCGTTAATTGTGGTTACTTTCCAAAGTTTTTGTTTTAGTCTCCATCTTAGAAATTCTCCAATTTTAACTTTTGACTGCTTGTGGTCCAATCCATTCTCTTATGTCCTGCTATTGTAGACTATCACGTATACTTGCAACAGTATGTATCATGCAGGTAAATGCAATTATGGAAAAAATGCTAATGTTTAGTCTTGTGTTCACATAATGGTCTGCTTGTTCTGTGTCCTGGGAGTAGATGATCAGAGATGAATCCCTCTGCGTGTTAACAGTATAGATTCTCTGAAATGCATCAATCCGTTTATCCCTGCAACATTTAGATCCAGATTTAGACTAGTTGCTAGTTTTGAAAATCAAAATTAGAAACAAGCTAAAGAAGCTGACTTACAATGATTTAATAGTGGAAATTCAGGTATGTAGTCTCCTGCTTAACGTATACGCAATAGATTTTTTTTATGAGGATTTCAGATGGCCAAAATGTAGAAAGAATTTTTTTTCTTTTCTTTTGAAAGTCACTGCTGTACATTACAAGTGTCCTATTCATGCCTTTTGTCTTTTCTATTGCTAAATTACAATGCCAGCACAAACTGTAAATTGATTTTGATTCTCCATATTAAATGTTATTTTTTTGTTATTAAACGATATGTTTGTTATGCCTTTTCCCAACTGATGACGGCTCATTGTATTTCATGAACAGGAATCAAACTTTCCTGAAACACAAGATTATTTGTTAGTGTGGTAGAGAGGTATACTTTTCAAAATGACTACGAAGCACTGGCTTAATTAAAAAAAGAGCAAAGTATAAATAATTGAGAAAAATGGATGGCTAAATTGTTGTTATACATTTTTAGAAGTCTAATATGTGATTGTCCACAAGGTGGCAAAACACTGCAGTGTATTATACAGAATTAACTGATACAAATATCCCATTTCTCTATACTGTAAAGATCTGAAATAATGAATATATCCAGTAAAGGTACAAATCATGAAGTCAAGTCAAATCTGTCTTCAAACCAAGAGGAGAAATGTGGACACTTCTGTTTTCTGTTGCCAATGTTAGGTTGGCGGCAATGGTAAATACAGTGTGACAGTTGATGCAGGACTCTCATTAATTATTGTGTTTTTTTTTTTTTAAACTTACTTAGAACTTGACAAAGTAAGAAGAGTCAGTTGGAGAGATGCAAGAGAGAAAGCTTTGGAGTGATTTAATGTTAGGCCAGAGGAGGGCGCACACCTCTTTTTGTAGTTTTACTAAACAAAACCTTGGAACTCTGTCTTCTTATTGTTACAATGAGGCATGTTTAGTCTGAGGAAAAGTACCTGTTTGTATTTCTTCTCCATTGGATAAATGTAACTGCCCTCAAAACACAACCAAGGGATATAATCAATACACACCATTTTAAACATCACTGCTTTGCCAAAACTTTTAGAATTGTTTTCGAACATTCATTGTTCCTTGACATACCTACAGTACTGTATATCACAGGATTATCTCCTTGAAACAATTAATACATCTTTATCTTACTTTTTGTGGAAAATATGCATACATCAAATTTCAAACAGAGTCAGTATTGATGAGGTTTGGAGGCTTTGAAACATGCATGCTCAATATCTTTGCTGTTTACTTTGTGTGTCCTGTTTTTCCAGTCTGTGTGCACTTGTTTTTTGTCGCTGACTTTATGTGAGATGGAAAAAGCCTGTAAGTTTGTCTGCTGTGTGTAGGGGTGAGTGTATACTATTTATTTTTGCTCTTTCTAGCATTAATCCAGTGATAATAGACCAACTCAAAAATAGGTCATGACGCTCCTCTAATCCTCTTCTTCTAGGCTATTTGCTTGTTTTGATATATTGACAGTTGCACAATATTTTTTTTCCACTTGCATGAAAAGACAGCAAACATAGGCAGTGTAAGGTATGATTAGTGTTATTTGCTTCGCAAGTAAATTCACTTGCCAGTTTATTAAGTACAGTGCACCTAACTAAATCTAATGCAGTTTAATACAACAGTGCTGCAATAAATCCTCCCTTTATTAGGGTTATATTGTTCAGTTTTTGTTGAAGAGGTTTTAGAGATTGTTTATTCACTTTCCTGGTCAGGGGAAGCTGGTTGGTTGGTCAGAACAGGCATTTTGAAGACCTCACTGGACCTTATAAAAGGACATTTCCACTATTTCTTTTCACATTTTTTGTTTAATCTAAAAAATGTTTTATCAATAATGAAAATAATCATTAGTTGGTGTCCTACTGCTGGAAATGGCTCATAACTGATCTATATAGCATTAGTAATTATTTATACTTTTTAAAATTATTATGAGTATTATAGATACAACTTGTAAACCCTTTTATTAAGGGTGATCTATGAAAGAGTGGTACCAACTTATTTAAGGCATTTAATGATTTGACCCTATAAATTCAGATTTCCACATACAATAAATATGTGTGCAAATAACTACTGGACATTATATGACATGTAATGTATAGCCTACGTTAATTAAGTAATCATTAAAAATATATTTTTGTATTTTTTTGAATGGGTACAGTTCGCAGCTTTAATGTGGAGTGTTGGCCTTTTGTGTTTTTTGTTCATTCAATAATTCTTCACTATGGACAAAATATCTCATTTCTAGTGTTCGGCGGCGATTGGACGGCTCCTACGCTGCCGGAGCGCGCTTAACACAGAGCTCCGTTCACCATTGGTTAGACAAGTGTCTGGGGCGTTTCACTGGGACTGCCCGGTTGTGTCCGGGTAAGATGGCGTTGGAAGAGCAGTGCTCGGTACCACCTCAATGGCGGTCCATATCTCTGACACACGTAGAGTTCCCGGAGGGTACGTAAACTCAACGTTTTTCTCTAACTACTAAAGATGATAACCACCAGCAGCTTGGTAATTTTCGAAGACTGCGTGTGTTTGCTCGATACTGAATGGACACGGCCGTTGGTGATACTGCCAAATAGTGAGACGATGTAAAACGTCGTGCACAGCGGGGAATGTAACCCGGACTGCAAAATTGTGAGACAGCGCCGCATGCGCAGTTGGCGCTAATGTCCACAATGAAGGCTAGTTAGCCCGTTAGATGTCTTAATATCGGCTTTGATATTTTCTCTCGGGATTACGCGAATATGCTGCGCCCTGTAGGAATTATTCGACAAAATTTAAGCATCATGAACAGCAAAAGTTGTATAAGTGTGGTGGAAATACAAGCTATTTCACCTTAAAACATTGTAACCAGGACTACGGCTAACGTAGTAGCTAGCTAGCTCTTGACCTCATTATGATTAGTATAACTAGCATAAACCACATGCACCGAGCTGACCGAATTAACAAAATAAAATAATAGGGTAAAGTTATGTTAGTTAGATGATTGCTTGGCTACTCCATCACAGCAGCTTCCTACATGTACTTGCAGTTAAATATTTCAACCATCCGGGTTCACTGAGTACTTTAAAGTGTTAACTCCCACCAGTACTAGCTAGCTAAGTGACTTGACTGGGGTTTATGTTTAACGTTAACATCGTAACTGTGTCTCTATGTTTTTAGGTGATCTGACGGGACAAGTGCTGGCCTACATCAGTCTCTTACCCATAGCAATCCTTGTGGGTTTTGTTACACTCATTGTGTTTAAACGGGAGCTGCACACGGTGAGTTCTGCACATGCACTTTTAGTTTCAGAAAGAGCATCAATTTTAAACTCCCATTTGTTATGCTGTTAATTGTCCCACAGGAGCCGAAATAAGTTGTGTCAGGCAGGCCAAATGTTTGTAAGTGCTCCCATGTTTTTATATATATATATATTTTTTTACAGATTTCCTTCTTTGGTGGGCTCATCCTGAATGAAGGGGTGAACTGGCTGCTGAAGCACATTCTCAGAGAGCCGCGCCCATGTGCAGGTGAGTGAAGGAATACGTTGTTGACTTTATAGAGACTGTAGTGGGTGGGGTTGGGCAACATTGCAAAATCATCCCAATAGCCAGAAAAGCTTCTTCTGATATTAATGTGTGTGTGTGTGTGTGTGTGTGTGTGTGTGTGTGTGTGTGTGTGTGTGTGTGTGTGTGTGTGAAAGACAAACATGATTTACATACACAAGAGACATTTGTTCCATGTTAGAGAAAACAATCGAAGTGGCATTCAAAACAATTCAAATAGAAATAAATATGCAAATATTCTTTTATATATTTTATATTATGAATTTTTGTTATGCCTCTGGGATTATTTATGTATTAAGTGTTGTGTGTATTGGGCTGTCATTTTATTGGACCATGAGTCTGTAATAAAAGTCTTATTATTATTATTATTATTATTATTATTATGGATTGTGGTATCTCCCAAACCTAGCAAGATATTAAGTTTAGTATTAAACTTTTGAAAATATTGGTTCTATGTTTTATATGAAGATGTACTCCATATTTTAAATGTATATATTGATATTGTCTTTCTGCAGGAGCTCACACAACTCTGCACACAGAGTATGGGATGCCCTCCAGTCATTCCCAGCTTATGTGGTTCTTTGTTGTTTACTTCTTTCTGTTCCTTTATTTAAGGTGAGCTTGTTTCTTTTTGGTGTTTGGAGAGGTTTAAGGGTGAAAACATGTAGCTGTGCAATTGAAAAAAAAATGCAGCAAATAGCTAAAGTTTAATGTGAACAAACTAATAAAAAAATACAGTTCTGCAATTGAGCATTTTCATTGAAGTTGGGTATTTACAATATAAAAAGTAAAACAAATAGTTTTACTGGTATGTTTCCTGCAATGTTTTGTCATGCATACATGCATTGTATCACTGATTTTAATTACATCATATTCACGTCAAGCAAGAATGTTATTCATATTAGCATCTGTGATTTACTGGTTTATTCCAGGGCATGTATTTCATTATCACATTTTTGATAATCACTTATTAGATGCTTTCACTCCACCTTTCCATGAGGTAGATGTCATGGTGTGAACTCGTGCTGTTCTTTCTTTTCAGAATGCATCAAACGAACAATGCTCGATGTGTGGACCTGCTGTGGAGACACATACTGTCCATCATCCTGTTGGGCGTGGCCTTATCAGTCTCATACAGCAGGTAAGGCTGCAAGTAATTATTTACTCATCATTATTATTTTCCATAAAATGTCAGAAAAAAGCGAAAAATGCCCAGTCTTTTCTTGTTTGGTCTGACCAAAAGTCCAAAACCCTAAGATACATCAATGCATTATCAAAATTGTACTTGGAATCTTCTGCCAACCAAATAATTGATTAATCGACTGATCGTTTCAGCTTTAAAAAGAAATAAAAAGAAAAGTGAAGCCCATTAAATCATAGCATTGCTGACCATGTCCAGTATTGTAGTATTGTGTGCTCAGGGCAGGGGGACAAGAACATTGAGAATATTGTTGTCTGTTCTCACTGTTACAGAACGAGTCAAATGTAGCTATTTCCTGTGTACTATCTGAAGTGCATGCTTCTGGACTTAGTTTAGTTTCGAACTACAGGCACAATTTATGTTTTCTTGAACATTGTTTTTTTCTCTCTCTCATTCTCAGGGTCTACCTGTTGTATCACACCTGGAGCCAGGTTTTCTATGGTGGTGTGGCTGGTAGTACTATTGGCATAATCTGGTTCTTTTTCACACAAGAGGTGCTGACACCATTATTCCCCAAAATAGCAGCGTGGTAAGTAGTGCTCTCATTTCTCTGCCTCCTCCTTGTGTCTGAGGGGAGGCTGATTCGTCCTCAGCCTGGATGAGTGGCTAAAACTAGTCTTTAATGGCTACTCTAATAATTTGTTCTTTCAATGTTTTCACAATGTATAGGCCAATATCAGAGTACTTCCTGGTGCGAGACACAAGCCTGATCCCCAACATCTTATGGTTTGAGTATACAGTGACCAGATCAGAGGCAAGGTAAGTTGCCACACCACCACTTCTATCACCGTTAAGGCCCGGTCACACCAGAAAGTGGCACACTGAATTGCCTACTCGTCCTGGAGACGTAGGCTTTGCTAGAGGCTTGGTGACATAGTGAGTTCTCGCAGGGCTAGTTGGTGAAGTACTGCAGCTTGCAAGCTAACATGTCAGCACTAGTCAGTCACAATAGCCGCCCAAGCTTCTTTCTGTTTTTTTTTTTTCTGTACTGTGTCCTTTACTCCCCCTCTCAAGATTGTACATAATTTCATTCAATAGAGAGTTATAAAGGAGGGGGGGACAAGCTCTCTAAGGTAGCTAGTCTGCTTATGGTCAGTTAGCAAGCTTTTTAGCTCATTTGCGAACGAGATTCTCAAGTATTTTTACCACGCACTGTCTGCAAACCATGCCTCTGTCAACGTACGAACTGCTCTGTAACAGTTAAAAAACAAAAACAAAAAGTGCATGGCGCAACACCGTTAATAAGCTACAATAACTTTCTTCATTACTTTGCACTTTACGCAAAAGATATGTGTGGATTTACTTCGTCCCCGCTAGCGAATCCACTGTGCGCTGCGATGCCATTGAAATTAACTGAATTTCTGTCTTTTAAATGCTGGTGTGACTGGGCTTTTTTACTTTCTTTGAGACTTTTACTTTGTGTTTTGTGACTAAATTTTTGGGGGGGTTTTCTTCTTTTAGGAACAGACAACGAAAGCTTGGAACAAAACTTCAGTGATCTACGCAGTTCTTCTGTGAAACTGGGTTCAGGACGACACGCGCGCACACACGCACGCACACACACACACGCACGCACACACACACACAAACAAACAAACAAACAAACGCTCGACAAAAACACACTGGAGAACCATATTTTGGACTGACGTGGTTGCTAGGAGTAAAGGGCAAAAAAACGTTTACAGGTGGCGAAAGAGTGCCTGGACCTGTCCCGGAGCCTACAGCCTGAGCAAGTCCGTCCACACGCCTCTCCTTCTTGTACAGCTTGCCCAAAATGCTCTTCAATGCATGCAAGACTGTGCAAGAGGCATACTATTTAATGATAGATTAATATATATATTTTAACTATAAGCGCACGCTGACAGTAACAGTGTACTGTAAGAGATTCATGGAGCCTAAAGGAGGGGGGGGGTTGGTTTTGTTTTGGTTTGTTGGGGTTTGTTGGGGGGGGTTTTTTTTTTTTTTTTTTTTTTTTTTTTATATATTCTGATTAATAGCTGGTGGGGAGGGGGGGTTGGTTATGGCTAGGTTCGGGGTATATGGAATGAACCATTTTTCGTTGTTATATAATAGAAAATGAACAATTTCTAAAATTGGTTATGATGTAATATAAACGAAAATTTGCACTTTGTGAAATTTACAAGTTCAAAAAAATACGACTAACACTAGTTAAATGTTAAGACCCTCCCCCTCTTTTCTCTCATCAGTCTTTGCTTTGTGTCTATGACTGTCAGTCCTAATATATGATTCCAAAGCTGATCTGCAAGCAGTGTAAATTTAATCTGTACTATTGAGCATCGAGGTTGTGCTTTCTGTTTATAGCCACGTTTGAGGATTATGAGACTGAATCAGAACATCAGGTTTCAGTTATTTTCATTGTTGAACACACTTTGGACCGAGGTGGTGTTTTCTTAATGCTTGACACACCGTAGCAGCCTGGGAACAGGATTCTGGGAATCACTTTTCTTTTATTCATTCAGTGTCTTTGTTTTCTGCTGTTGCAGAGACCCGTTTTTCTTTTTACCTGCATTTCCAAGATAACATTCCATATCATTTAGTGCAAAAACATATATAAAGACTGCTGAGGGGATATGTTTTCTTTTTGTATTATTTTTGAAGAAAGGACAAAAAAAAAAAAAAAAAGCCTCAGGTCAGTTGTAGCATGTGATTATGCTTAATGCCTCACAGCCCACGGCAGCTAATGGTGACAGCTGTCATGTGAGGATCTGAAGCTGATTTAAAACTGTCATATCATTAGCTCCACAAAGGGAAGTAGTTCTCTTAGGATTATTTTTTCCATGTGTAACCTATATCAGGCTGAATAAAAATGTGTTTATGTACAAAAGATGGTTCAAGTGTCATGCTTTGAAATACAGTGGCGTGTTTTTTTTTTTTTTTTAAGCTTTGTAGCGTGTTTCCTGTTGAGCAAATGTGGCATTTGAAAGACTAATTTACTTCCTCGCTGGATTTTCCACTGATGTGCATCAGTCAGTGTAGTGTCTGTTTGATGGCAGCTGGGCTGTTATCACTGTCTCTCAGATTATCTGTTCTGGTGCATCACTGACTCCAAAACAGAGGCGGGAGATAAAATGTAGTGATAGAAATACTGATGAAAAGAACTGCACGATGCACGTGTTATGGTAATAAACTATATCACAGCCCTTTAAGAATATTGCAGTGATGCACTGGGTGCTAATAAAAACATGCAAGTAGGCTGTAATGACTGGGAACTGATGCACAGAATGCATGTTCTGCATTAAATGCAGCTCACAGAAATGCTCATGACTATAAGCAGGTATAATGTTTAAAATGTTCATTCTCAGGAGTTTTGTCTGTTAGCATGCTGACCTTTGTTTTGAATTGCAGTAAACACAAAGTACAGCTAAGCAAAGGATTGAAAACATGTTGACCCTATGATTGTGTTAGATGGAAAGTGTTTAAGCATTTGCAATGCATCCTGAGGGGGATGAGTGTCTACGCCAAATCTTATGAGAAGTCATCCAATAGTTGTTGAGACGTGTGACACAAAACCACAGATGTTATCCTCATGGTGGCGCTAGAGGAAAAGTCGAGATCACCAAAGTCATTAGGGTTAATCCTCTGGGAATCATGAATGTCCATCCAATAGTAGTTGAGATATTTCTGGACCAAAGTAGTGGACTGAGTGACAGATGGACATTGCCATAGAGCCACAATGCAAGCATGGCTAAAAGCATGTATCTGTAGGCTACAAAATGCATTTTGTGCACTAAATACACATGTAATGTGATACTCTGTACCTGATACAAATTTGCTGATGTGATCTGAGGTAGCAAACAATAATACTCAGGCCTAAGACAAAATTGCGCAACCCTTTCCTCTCCAAAGAGACAAATTGTTGTGGAAAATGTGCAACAAATAATTGAAAATGGTGTCTTATTTTCCAGAGACCGAAGCATTTAAATATGTTTTTGGAGACTAGATGGGCTGACAAATGAAAAATAGCTCTCTGTTCAGTTCAAACAATGAACAAGCTCCTTGTCTTGTGAAGTGAGCGTCCTGCATTTCTCTCAATGCACTTTATTACCCAATGTGACTGCTGAACACTGCTGGAGAAAAGACCCATTCCATTTTTGATTCACTTTTCAGGTCTAACCTCAGGCTATCCCCAAACACCCGTCGGGAACGGGCATAGCCTAGATAAAAAAATGATGAAGACCTCAACCTATTTCTGTTTCTCAAAAGCTTTTTTCTCTAACCTGCACTGTTTGGATGAGCAGCGAGCACTTCTGTAGAAACCTTTTTTTGGAAATTAAGGTTCAGAGCTGGTGGTCACCTCTCTCCACAGATATGTGGAGAGTGAAGAGATGTTTAATTTGGGTCTCTCATACTGTCTGGGTTGTAAAAGGTTAAGACATTATACGTGTAGATATATTACACACTTCAGTTCAAACAGAGGTGCCAAGCTGTCCTATATTGGGACACTTAAGTCCATTAATATTTAAAACAGAAGGACTGACATCCACTGGATGAAGATTGTTATTGCAATGTTAAGCTTAATGTAAGGTAGCAAGTGGGGGTCATACAATAAGATTAAGCTATTTTATATATATATATATATATATATATATATATATATATATATATATATATATATATAAAACTTATTAATCCACATTTTATCATCGTATAATGTCTGCAAAATGTTTTGTTTCTATTGAAGTGAAATATGTTATAAGTAAAAGAAATTATTTTTGACTAAATACATGGTAAATTAAAGGAACACATCACAATCATTCAGGAGAAAGTAAAGGTGGATTTAATCAAGTATTACACTTAAGTACTTCTGCTTTACACATGTATTTCCATCTTGCGCTACATCAACTACTATTGAAAAGGAAATATATGAAATATTTTACTCAATTTTGTTTGTCGGCCGACTGTGCGTTAGATGTGACTTTGCAGATACGGATTTTGCACGAGAAAAGATCTGATGAGCTCATACATACTGTGAAATGAAATGTAATAGTTTAGATTAAATTATTGCCTTGTTGACCTCATTTGTGTTTAGCACCACCAGCAAACACGCCAGCTTTGAGATTGTTCATGCTTATACAAATGAAAGCGGTGCAATGATTCTGCTCACAGTTAATGTCAGGAAATTTATTGTGTGAGGCTTGAAAATGAATTTTACTGTATGTAGGCCTACATGTACAGAGGCATACTGTTACTAGTACACACTGTTTGCCTCAAAAGGAAGAAGGAATTTGAACATGTACAGTAAATTAATATTTGGCTCTCTTCAGAAATGTACCTGTGGTAGAGCTAACTGCATTTATAACACCTGTAGCACCTTATAGGATAATGGATCAAATCACATCAGCGCAGATCTTATTCCTAAACAAGTTAAACTGACCAAGTTCTTCACTGTTTGTATGTTTAACACCGAGTGTCTACTGTTGAGCCAGCACCACTAGATGGCACCCATCGCACAGCTACAGTAAGGACTAATGAGACAAGCACAGATTGGTTTAATTCCTGTCATTAATACAGTGCAGACTTACTGTAACTCATACCACAAAACACAGCATAAGCATTTTAGAACCAACTCTTTAGAAAGAAAAAGGTCTAACATGTGGCATGTTTATGGTGGAGTTTTGGGTAATCATCTTTTCTGTTTTTGAACTGAACCGAATGATGTGAAGTAAAACCCCCCAAACAAATCTGATGAATTTGTAACAATTAAAAAAAAGAAAAAACATGTCCATTTATGATAAAAGTAGTAGCTACATTTGTTGACATGGTATACAAAGTTTTCTAATTATAAATATGATAAAACTAATGTTGCTCTTGCCCATAAAAAAAGAGTGTCTTTTATTTCACTTCAATGGAAAAAAACTATGCTGTTTGGCAGAGGATCAGCATTTAAAAACTGTTAGGTCAGATGAAAAAAAAGCAGTTTGTTGTTAGTAAAAGTTACAAAAATACATTTTATTAGAATTTGAAGATTCTTTTTTGGGGCATTTTAGGCCTTTATTATATAGGATAGGTGAAGACAGGAAAGGTGGGGAGAGAGAGGGGGAATGACATGCAGCAAAGGGCTGTGGGTCGGGATTGAACCCTCGGCCACTGCGGCAAGGACTGAGCCTCCTCTGTACATGGGGCGCACGCTATGAGCTATCCAGGTGCCCCATTTTATTATAATTTTAGCGTTTTTTATTGCTTTCTATTCAACTCAATGATATATTCAGGTAATCCATTTACATTTCCTTACAACACATTGGCTTAAGTTATAGTACAAAGAATGATTGTATTGCCCATGATGTAAGAATTATAAATCATTATGAATTATTGTCAGGCAAGTGAACTAGACAGAAAGGATTTGTAGAAGCAATGTTAGTATTAATGTTTAAAATAATTTAAAACATATACTTCAAGTGTGTTAAAAACACAAAATGTTAAAAGAAGATGCCCAACACAACCAGCAACATCAATGAAAATATACCGCCCCTTCTCCAGTTTAACCTTATGCCTCAATAAATGATTCTTCAAAACGCATGTTAGGGGATATGAAAATGTATGAGGAATAACATGGATTGGGTCTTAAATGTCCTTAGATCCAGAAGCAGTTCAGGGTTCACACTCCTGAGGGGCCCGAGGCAGATTTGTACTCAACAACCCCTTTATACTGACTTCTGTGTACAACTTAAGTATTCTAAAAGTTTCACAGACTCGTTGACAAATCTGCAGCGGACAATATGAGTTGAGAAATAAAAAAAAAAAAAGGTAAAATAGGCCTATATAAATCCACCCATTAGGATAAAAACAAATGCCAAAAGAATCGTGGAAATATGGTTTCAAAATCTGAGTTTTATATCTACTCCGCCAACATATCTTGAAACACTGATGGGTCTGTGATACATAATTAGTATCTCCGGCACTGAAGCGTGAAAACAAAGTGTTTGTACAGATAACACTAATGTTCTAACAAATTTATGAGTGGTGGCATAAGGCGCGTTCAAACTGCCCCCTCACATTTCTTTTTTCGTCTCTTGGATAGAACATAAAACACCACAAACAACCTGCTTGATCTTAAATTTAACTACAACAGTGTTTTAACAAATGTTTGAGCAATGGCAGCACATTTATCTACCTCCCCACGCTGATTTCTTATTTACATTTTTTTTGGGCTTCTTGGACACATTTTTAAATATTATGGGAGTGAAATGGGTATTGTTCATGAGCCAAATGATTGTCTTAATTTTATCTAAAATCCTAAATCAGCTTACTGAGCCTGTTGCTTCACTGATATTTATGAGCAAATGTGAAAAATAAACATTCCTCTCTTTCACTTTTCTTTATTTCACCCCTAAATTGGTTTGATTTCTTCACTGCCTGTACTTCACTGTTATCCCTCTCTGTTTTTCCACAGTCTCTCCACTTGGGGGCAATACACACTGACCTGAAGTCAGTTTTATAGAATGTGGAGGTTTCCTTGTGACATGGGTTGGTTCAAGGACAAAACAGATATTTAGAGGACAAACATTACTGGGATGTAAATTGTGGTAAAATGATTTGTTTGTATGTATCTTTTGCGTATTATTGCCAGTTAAAGTCACTATTTTACCTGTCCTTATAGCTGTCTTTTTTTATGATTAACAATTTTTATTTTTATTTTATCACACCACACAAAACACAATTTGCAACCTGAACAACCCCCCCCCCCCACCCCCTGTCATCACCACCCACCCAGACAAAAATCAAGAAATGATGACACAGCAACCACAATATTCAAAACCAACAACAAAAATAACAAAATAGACAAACCAAATAAACATATGTATAAATGACAACACCATAAGCCCATCATACCCCAGCCCTCCAGAAAGCTCAGGTACTTTCCCCATTCTGTGTAGACATCCAATTTGGCAAACTGTTTTCTCCTTTCTCTTAAAAGAATCTGTCGGGCTATCATTTAACTAGTCAAGACCCAACTTCTTATGTGCCTATCTATTCCGTTTAGGATTGACCCATTTCCCAGAACAAATCATCTTGGGCTGAATGGAACCTGGGTCTCTGCAGTCTGACATAGGTTATCATATATCCCAGTCCAAAATTCCTGGACCTTATCACAGGACCATAAGACAATAAGTAATTTTTCAACAATTTGGTATGTCTTTCAAACCAAGTCTAAACAATTGCTGTCATTTTTTTTACATCAATACATTTTACAATCTCAGAATAGTTATACTCTGTATCTGGTAAATGGCTGGCAGACTTGGCCTAAAATTGCAAGATATTTTAAAAGCTTTGATTGCTGGGATTTTTTTTTTGTTCTTCTGTCCTCTCACCTCCAGTAGTTTCAGTCTTTATTTAGACACTGAGTGAGGAAAACAATAGAGAGAGTCTCTGTTAGGTCCTGATCCTAGGCCAGCTGGTGAACACGTGGCTCTATTTTTACACAATATGGAGCTTATGTTGCACTAATTTTAATATTGCAGAGGACAAAACAAATAAACAGCTCTCAAGCTGTGGCCTGGCACTATTTATATCAAATATTCTACCCATGAACCACGACATCTGCTTCTGTACACCTGCTTTTGTGAAATCCCTCACTGTCTCATTCGGCTTCAGGGAGGATCTAATTGACACAAGTTGTATTGTAATTTATGAATCACTTTCACGTCCCAAAATGTCCTAGAAAAAGACCAGTTGGACTCTTGTGCTGCACATGGGGATGCAGTATGATTGAAGCAATAGGGGACACCACTTTGGTGCTGTTCATCATATAAACATTTAATGAATAGTTTATAACACACTATAATGTAGTTGTAAGCGGAAGTTGTTATTAATGTCAACAACTTTAACCTCCTGTGGGCCCCCATGAGTAGAGGCTAGTGTATAAACTGATAATAAATAACAATATAGTACAACACAGTTGTAATAACAAAATATATCCTTCAACAGAGAAGTTATTCATGTAAAAATAGCGGACCCACCGCCAACAATGAAAACTATTAGCAAAGTAATTATAGAATAGAATTATAGAATTATATATACGGCCCAAAAAAAAAAAAAACCGACCAGATATGATATTAAAAATGGGGTTTAAAGGTGAAATATTATGCGTTTCCATATTTTCTGTCATATCTATGTTGTTGTAATGTTGGATTTTCATGTTAAAAGTGGCCAGAGCTTCAAATAATGAGGTAAACCTATTTGAGCTAAATGGTTCAGATGTCCCACACTGCTGAACGCTCTGGTTTTTACTCTCAGCTTGGTCAAGCCGGCCTTCTCCGTCCTTCTCTGATTGGTCATCTGCTCCAGGTAGGCAGGACTGGAGTTTTTAGTGTTAACATTATTGCATGTAGCTACATGCTAACGACAGTGAAAGATGTAATCTTGGCTCCCAATGTTGTTAATTTCTCCCCAATTTCGGGTCACATTACTGTTGAAACGTGTCCGGTTGGGTAGTATTTGGTTCAGAAGCCTTTATCTGCGATTTTTGATGGTAGAAAGTGCTACTATATTCTATTACTGTGCACTGCTAGTAGCCACATGCTAACGCCAGGGAAACCTGTATTTTGGCTGCCAATGTTGTTAATTTCTCCCCAATTTCGGGTAACACTGCTGCTGAAACGTTTCCGGTTGTGTCATATTTGGTTTATAAGCCTTTATTGGTGTTTTTCACGGTACAAAGTCCTGCTGTATACTCCGTTGAAGCCTGACACCGACTGTACGGAGACAACAACAACAGGAGTGAGATGCGGACTGCTGACCAATCAGAGCAGACTTTTTCGGGAGGGGGGGCTTAATGAGACAGGTGCTCCAACAGAGCGTGTCAGACAGAGGGTGAATACAGGTGCAGCAGCCATGGTCAGTATTAGAACAATAAAGTGTTTTCTGAACATTAAAGCATGTAAACATGTTCTTGTAAAAACACAAAATACGAGTGTGAACCTGAAAATGCTATATAATAGATCACCTTTAATTTCATGAAAACCTTATGACATTGATGTAAGAGAGGTTGCTTTGATATAATGTCACAGTGAAGAGTGATTTGTATTTTATCTGCGGATAATTTTTCTCTGAAATGTGAGCCTGGCTGTTGAACTTACTGATACTCCCTTCATCTTATGTACTTTTCTGGGTTTTTGCCTTCTTGTTCCCTCTCTGTGTCCTCCCCCTCTTCTAAGTCTTTTCAGCTGTTTTCTACAACCACACACTTACCTCCCAGCAGCCCCAGGCCGTCACTTTCCCTCACCACCTAACCTTTTATTTCTTCACCGTCTCTCAGCTTTTTGTTGATGCCTTTCCATATCACAAGCAGACCCTTTGTCTTTTGCCCTCTCTGCTGCCCTGCACTCTCTCCTGGTTACCACAGCAGCCAGGAACTGTTTCAGGTGATGACCAGTTTCTTGTAAAATATCCTCACTTTTGCCACAGGGCAGAAATAAGGTGCTATAAGAGACAGATAACAAAAATGTCTTAACTGAAATGTTATATCATCTCCGTTAAAAAGCAGAGTAGGATAGAAGAGTTTGCGCATTAAAGAATAGATAACTTATGAATACCATGTAACATAAATTATTCAATGCATGCTTGGTATTAGGACACTGAACTGAGATGAAATTGTGAGATATAGCACAATATTAACAGTGCAATGAATAAGATACCAGCCCATGTTAAAAAAAAAAACAAAACATGTTCACAAAAGTGTGCCAAGAGTGACTATCTCTCTGTGTTTGTGTTTTCATTTGCGCTTTTACTTCCTCCGTTCGTTTTCATAAGTGAAAAGATAATAACACCCACCTTCCTATCTCCTGCACTAGCTATCTTTTATCAATTTTCTATGTGGTCGAGGATCACAGTTGTGGAAATATTATTAATATAAATCCCTCAATAAATATAAATACAGACTTAAGCCCCTTTTGATAAATGAAGCTGTCTGAACACTCCCACATGCACGCACATGTTTTTAGCCAGGATAGTGTAGGGATGGCTTTGTCGGTCTGTCAGTCGGTCCACCACTTTGGTCCAGACTGAAATATCTCAATAGCAATTGGCTGTATTGCCATGAAAGTTTGTCCTTTCACAGTCCCAAGAGGATGAATCCTACTGACTTCGGTCATCTCCTGACTTTTCCTCCAACCCCACGGCACACTGACATTTTGGATTTTTAGTAAAATGTCCCTGATACAAATAAATATAACTTTTGTGATCTCTTACAGCAGGGGTGTCAATCTCAATTTCACTAAGGTCCACACTGGAAAAAGAGTATCACATCAAGGGCCAGACATGTATAGTTTATTGGCATGCTTTTATTTCATCGAAAAAGTAAAATAGCTTTGACTCAATTATTGCATGTCTCATATAGTCTTCTCACTTACAGTTTGGTCTACATAAAGCCCTGAAAAAGTGAGCAAAAAAGTTCCAAAGCCATCCTAGAATTTAGCAAATCAAGCATTTTCTAAGTAGGCTACCACACAGCTGACTCACAACAAGCTCTTTCTCAGCCTGAATATGCAAACTCTCTGGTTCCGTGGGAATTTCTGAGTCTCAAAGTCAGCAAATTTACCAAATTCTACTTTGAGTGTCGCGTAATTGCAAGTTGAAAAACAGTTTCCCATGTTTTTGGTTTGGCGCAAAACTAGGTGGGCCAAAATGTATTGTGAACCTAAATTGATATGCGGGCCAGATCAGAATATGCGAGGGGCCGGGTTTGGCCCGCGGGCCTTGAGTTTGACACGTCTTACAGTTTTCACATAGCGGCATCATCAGGTCAAAATTTTGTTTACGTATTTTGCTCTGTGACCAAATACCTGAAAAACGAATAACATTCCCATCAGCCTCAGCTGTTTTTCGTGTTTAGTGCAAATAAGCAATTGTTAGCATGCTAACACGCTAAACTAAGATGGTGAACATGGTAGGCTACCTGCTGAACATCAACATTCTCACTTTAGCATTTAGCTCAAAGCACCACTCACAGATGTACTTGCATGGTTGTAGACTCTTAGCCTTTTTTTTTTTTTTTTGTGTAATATATCTTCTTCTCTCTTTTACTTTTTTAAATTATTTTTCTTCCTTTTCATGCTTTGCAAGTAAAAAATATATGCTTTTATGTTTGCCTTGTGTTACTACTGACTCAACTTAAACTTAACTCTCCTGAACCAGGAGGAGATCAGGCTCAGGATAACAGCCAGAAGCTGCAAGTGTTCCTGGGCTGCTCTTATCTTTATAATCCTCACAGTCTGAATGAAAAGCTTGTGATCCTCTTTAATGTTTGTGTGTGTTGTCACCTGTTTCCCCTTATAGCTTCTTATTATTGCACTGTTTTTTTCAGGTTATGTTGATGCAAACGTGATAGAAAAGAGGAGATCATTAAGCAGCTAAAGCGACCGGGCTCCTGGGTAGCTCACCTGGTAGAAAGCGCGCCCATATACAGAGGTTTACTCCTTGACGCAGCAGCCGCGGGTTCGACTCCGACGTGCGGCCCTTTGCTGCATGTCATTCCCCCTCTATCTCTCCCCTTTCATGTCTTCAGCTGTCCTATAAATAAAGGCCTAAAATGCCCAAAAAATTATCTTTTAAAAAAAAGCAGCTAAAGAGACCAAAAACAGAGCTAAAAAGGAGAGTGACTATTAGACTTAAATTCATCAGGTGGCCAGAAACCCAACTCCAAATGAATGATAATGTTGCTTCCTGTCTGCTGAATGTTTACCTATAGGCTGTTTGCTATCAAGTTTGCCAGATATACTTTATATCTCTTCTGGGACTGTTTAATTCCCATATTAATAATATTTTTGTATTGATTTGTCTACATGCATGCAGTCAGAACAGAACTCCACTTCCTTGCAAGTTCACCTGTCCCCACTACTGAACCGGATGCTGTCACTACAATGTTGCAGTTCGGTGGTGATGATGTTGCCTGTTATACACTTAAAATATCATCTTGCATTATGGTTAAAGTCTTAAGTGTTTTACATTTAATCAGACCACAGTCTTTTGCATCACACACTTAGAATCTTTCACTGCCTTTTTGCAAACTCCAGGCTGCTGTCTTCTGCCATCTGGCCACTCTCCCACACAGTCCAGATCTGTGAAGTGCTGCACTTTCCAGAAAATTCTCTTGTAACATCCAAGGAACACTGTAGTTTAGTTAGACAGATCCTTGGATCGTAGACACCTCCGCAACTGGGGTTCATTGTCGCCCGTCACTTGATTTGTGGTTGATGTCCAGCTTTGGGAAGGAAGCTTTATTCTGGCTACTTCCATATTCTGTGTTCTCATGACACATGTCCAGGTAAAAACTCTTCAATTTGGCAAACGAAAAAGAAGAAGATAAAGTAAATGCACAATACAGACACAGTATGTCTTCTGCAGTAGAGGTGATGTAACTGGCGTGGGACACAGTTTTGTCTCATTTTATGCAGAACTTCTGAATACTGCACTGAGTTAAACAGTAAGTTATTCATGAGGAGCTCCTTGTCATGCGTTGTGTTTAACTGATGGAACGTGTCATCAAGTGTGCAGTGATGGAAAGCATGAATCCATTCGAGAGCTGCAGGGAGCTTAGTCCACATGCTTTTCTGATTTCTTGAGCTTTCTGACAGCATCATGAATATTTGTACACACTAACATCCTTTATCCTGCTTTATTTTCATTTTGAATGTCCCCTGACTCATTCAATTCTGAAAACCCCACTGGGTGTGTAGCTTGCAAGATATTTGACTAACACTAGGCCAGCAATTAATATATATATATATATATATATATATATATATATATATATATATATATATAAGTGCTGTATATATATGTGTGTGTATATATATATATGTGTGTATATATATATATATATATATATATATATATATATATATAATATATATATATTATAATCTTTCTTCCTTAAATGTCTATTATATCAAGACTTGTTCCCGTTTGAGGCACCTGGAAAAATATAACTATAGTGGTCCATTTTGTTGAACTCATTTGTAAAACATAACAGCTGGGGGAAACTATTTGCATTAATAACAGACCTTTCTCACAGCAGCAGGAAAAGCACAGGGTAACAAACAACATTAAGGATGGCTCTGTTCCATTTAGGTGTGTCAGTAAGCAGTAAGAAGTGGCACAGCTAAATTAAATGCAGCCATTATGATTAGTTACACCTGTGTATACATAGTTTTAAGGTAAGTGCCTGATTTTATTTTTTTAAATATCTATTTCATCTGTTCATCAATAACACCACATATTGGTGGAAATTCTGCTCATTACTTCTTATCATCAGTAATTTTACTGTTAATATATGTCTTGCATTGTGCACACTGCATTGCAGCTCTAATAACATTTGGCGGAGCTTTAGCGCTTCTGTCTTTTGGGAACCTCCTGGCACTGCCTCGTCAATACCATGGCTCGGTGGCAGACTAGAATAAAAAGATCAGCAATGAATGATATATATATATATATATATATATATATATATATATATATATATATATATATATATATATATATATATATATATATATATATATATATATATATATATATATATATATATATATATATAGGGAATGGTACACATCATTCAACCTAGAAAGTTCACTACTGTTCAACTTATATCACTCTCTAGGTCAAAGGTTCAGCCTTAGTGTCGTACAATACACAATGAAATTCTGTTGTAGAACCCTTTCACACCACACACACACACACACACACACACACACACACACACACACACACACACACACACACACACACACACACAAAAAAAGACACACACACACACAGACAGACAGACAGAAAATGCATAAAATAGGTAAAATATTTTAAATTAGAATAGAATAAAACAATATAATAGGCAATGAAATAGAACAAAGTAGAATAAATAAATAGCACTGAAGCAAGAAAAAAAGAAGCATATATATATATATATATATATATATATATATATATATATATATATATATGTACAGTACCTACAATATAAACAATATGTACACTTTGGTCAACAGGTCTGATTTAATAAACAAGTTTATCTTTTCATCTTCTTGCAGTGCCACAGATGAATTAAGCACTCGGTATGTTACGAGAACAAGATGCAAAAAGCCCCTCTGTGTGCCCTGCACTGCTTTAGGTAAAATCCTAACCAATATTACTATATATATTTCATTACATAGAGAGTCATTTCCCAGGTATCTGCAGATTATCACACTACAAGATTAGAGGATGCATCACATGTGATAATAATAAAGAAATACTCCTTTACAATTTGGGAGTTACACGTCTGCTGTCTTAAACAGATTTACACGAGAAGATCAATAACAATTTCATTTCTGCACATTCAGTACAGAGATGTGTTTAGTCTGGCTCTGCTTTGTACAAAAGCTGTTAGCAGGCAGGATATGATAGCTTTAGTCAGTCAAAAGCTGTCTTATTTGTGGTAAATAACACATTTTCTTTAAGAGTATAATTTCAGATCTATGTCGAGAAAAACAAACAAAGACACCACTTCCTGTTGGCTCCTCTCTGCTGCTCACTGGCAGTGAAAGCAGAAGTCATGTGCTCCAACGTGACCTCATCATCGGTGGCAGTGGTACAGGGTATGATGGCATGGCAGACCTGGTCACAGATGGTACACTTAGGCGCCCCAGAGGCTGCCTGCTGACAGGACACACACATTACACAAGAAACACTGCTATTCTCTGCTTCCGCTGCAGACACTCTGACCAAACATCTCCGTCAGGTCTTCCTCTGTACAAGTATGACTGATACACTCTTTAGGTATCTGGCAGACTTCTCCCTATACCTGATTAGTCTTTTTTTTGGTACTGAACAAACGAGAACTTACTTGTCTTATTTATTTGGTTGTGGATGAACGTTTAAAGCAGTTCTAAAAGAATTGTGACTGCAGTAAACCAGTCTTGTTTGATTGTCCTGATGCAGAAAAGCAAAACACTTAGCAAACAGGAATCTGTTTGTATTCCTTCATATCCAGAAGATCAAAAATAATAACCAATACTTTTTAACTATATGCACATTTTTTGAGGTGTTGGTGTAAATATAGAAAATCTAAATGTGTGCAAAATGTAAAAACGCCCACAACCTTTTGTGCAACAGATAATTGCAATCTGCTGTGTTCTAGTACTGAGTTTCTGTTCCCGGGTCTGCAGGGAGATTCTGAACAGGCTCACTTTCTTGCTCTTTCTAAATTGACCTTATTGACTCCATTTCCATCTCTTTCTTGTGGTAAAGTGCTTTTGGCAGATCTCATTAAAGCTAGACGTTACATTTAAAAGAGGCGTATAGCAGATCTCCCCAAGGCCTCGCACCTCTTTAGCGACATCGAAAAGTTCTTGAATCAATCAGAAATTTAAAAGCCCCTGCTGTTCCTTGTCCTGGCAGTCTTTAGACATCCTCAGTGTTGTCGATTGGAGAGTATAATGATGATGTGACCTCCTAGAAGTGGTAAAAACGGTAAAAGTAAATCAAAGTGAGAACTGGGTTAACTCACTTGTATATTGTACTAATTAAAAAAGCAGAGTTTGTTTAGTTTTATTTATTTTTGTTACACTACATAAATGGCAATGTCGTTTGGTCCACTACTTTGATCCAGACTGAAATAGCTCAACAATTATTGGACTTATTTCCATGAAATTGTCATGACATTCATGGTGCCTGAAGGATAAACCCCATTATGTATTATTTATGCTAGACTCATAGTCTTGTTTCCTGATCAATCACATTTTCCTGCTCATGTCTGTAGACTCTAATTCTGCCTTTTTAGGGTACTGTGACCTTTAAAGTCTAATTTGAAATGCATGCTGCACCTCTCTGCACAGTCGTAAGGGTTTTAAAAACTGACGTTTGAGGAAAGTACCTAACTATTGTTTCCTTACTTCAAAATCTTTTTTATTTTTTCCATCAGTAGTATACAGTAAATACATAACTGAAGCCTTTACTTGAATGTTCAGATGTGTGACAGCAGCCGACACAGTGCCCCGCCATCCATGAAGGAAATGCAGGAATGGGATAGCTGTGAGAGTAGTGTTTGAGGAAGACATAGAACAGAGGCCGCAAACGAGTTGAGGCTTTTGAAAGCCTCAACTTTTCATAAAATAAAAAAAGAAATCTGCTGTAGAGTTGCTAAATATAATACTTCATACAAAAAGAAAAAGAATAGGGTGATGAGAACAAAACCAGAGTACACATAGGAGTCAGTCATGACATCCTCTTGCTTATAACATGGTTGCTGATGCTGTTAAAATCCTAATACATTTTCCCCTGCACTGTAGCAATACACTATATATTATTGTATAAAATAAGCATGCCACTCACTTTTACTGCCTTTTTTGTATCCCTTTCCCACAATAAAACTGTTTCTCAGTTTCTTGTGTCAGTTTCTTTTAAAAAAGGATGTTGAGACAGAGCTGTGCCGTCTTCCAAGCAAAACTCTCCGTCTTCAGGTAACTTAAACTACAGTTATGGCAGTGCTGGAGAAGGTGTTTCTCTGCAGAGTCATACATTTCTTAAATGTCGGTGCTTCTTTGTTGATGAACCCAGCTTCCTTCCCTTGTGTCACTCAGTTGCCAAGTGTTCTTTTGAGTCAGATTTCTTTATTTAATACACTATTTCCCTTGCTCCAATTTCTCTTGACCTCCATATTGCTAAGTGATGTTTTTCTTTCAGATCTCATTTTTAATCAGCTTAGTTGGACAGGCAGAAATCAGAGAAGTGGGTTTGTGAATTCCCTCCTGCTGCTCGAGTTGAATAACTGTCACTGTGTTTACCCAAATTCCTGTCATGTATTTGGGATAATTTCATAGGACAGAACATTCGCTGCAAAGGTGGTTCTTTAAAAACGTCAGTTGTTTCCCCTCCTCTTCTTCAAGTGTTTTCTTTCAGTCTGTTTTTGTGACAGGTACTACTTTACAGCCAAATTTGTTTTTAGACAAAGCCATCTGGAGGTACGTGGACTCTGCTGTTTCCTATGACTGTGAGGGATGATGGTCAGGTCCCTGGTGTCCTTAATGGCCAAAGTTTCTTCATATGAATAAAAGTGTCCAACCTGCAGATGAATACACCAGTGTCACCTGTGGTTTTGACATATCATTGACAAAAAACACACCAGATGTATCAATAATAAGCATGCAAAAATATGCAACTTTCCACACAAAGACTGATTTTTCTACATGTCATTTGGAGGCTTAATCTTGTCATAACACTGTAGAGTTCCAAACAACATCCTACTTTCTACACATTATTTTCTTTTGGTATACATAAATTTGTTAACAATAATTTACATTGATGCATAACTTTTACCTATCACGGTGATAATGAATGGGCCAAACTCAAAGGCTTCTTTAGTGCAAAAACATTATTGCCAGTGCCAATGCATTATTATTACAGATGAAACAACTTTTTTGTTATTCTGTGTTTTATGTTCGTTTTTGTTTGTTTTTACAACAGAATTTTGCATGCATTGTATGTGCTCAGGACCAAAGCAACAATACAATTATGTACATTGAATTATACAAACAGTTTCATTTGCAGTCCCAAAATAAAGGTGAAATAGTGTGACAGTACATTATTTAAAGCTCATTGTGTTGCATTTTATTATGTATGAAATTTGCTATATAAATAATGTTGACTTTAGAGGTTTTTCAGTGGAAATAACATGATAAGGAGTCTATTTGAGAGGAGCATCAACATTATACCTGCTTGCTGTCTCTGGGTTTGACAATCACATGTTACTGAGAGGTCAACTGTTTGATGTTTGAGTCCTCCAGGAGCTTTGACAGTATCTCAACTGGGAGTCAGTTAGCCTCTAGATAGATTTCACTAAAATACTGAGTTGCTACATTGACCCACCTCTTCTCTTTCCATTTCCTTTAATACAATTTTTGTTTGAAAAACTGTAATAGATTCCCAGTATTTCTCATCATCTGGTAAGCTGTTCAAACATTTGGACAACACACATTGACTGGATTTCGATCCAAACGAGCCATATATTTTATGATGAATTTTAGAGTTTTTTTATTTTATTTTTTACAGCCTATGGTTTTATACAAGTCTTTATTGAGTTTCTTCAAATGAGTTAAACAGCGCCACCCTGGATTCCAACGCTGGTTAACGTCTCCCACTCTGTGTGGTGAAAAGTGGAAATGCACCCTTAAAGTTGAGGCAGTCGCAGTTGTCCAACTTTTACAGACAGGTGAAGACCTGCTCTCTATGGAGAAACGCTATAGTGAATTGTGAAGCAAATTGTACTCTAGCCTCACAACATACCATAGAAAGTTCTAATTCAAATAAAACAACAGAGTTAGCTTGTTTTCTAGTGTTACTTCCGTGTAAGACTAACGTTAGTTAGCTAGTAGCAAGAGAAGGACGAGAGATGAGGCACTATCACATCAACATGTGCAGTGGGACCTTTCACAGTGTGTGGATATATGGACCACTTCATCTCCATGAAAGAAAGGCCTGTCACTTAAAATAAGGTGAGTGAGATACACCTTCTATCTGTCTCGTGTCTTTTGGCTTGCTTTCCTAATGGTTTAATGTTACACCATGGCTGTGTGTATTTGACTAATTGCTGTGCGGTTGTAATGGAGGTCACGTGTATATATAAGCAATGTGCCTTGTTTGTTTGTTTGGACACTGGAGAAGTTGCGTTATTGCTGCTGTCCACATGGTCAGTAGGGACAGAGGCTTTATTGCTCATTCATCTGTTGATTGTTTGTGGCCTGTGCAGAAGGTCTGGTTCTTGTTTTAAGCTGTGCTGCATAATGGTTATTAGTCAGGATATAGGCTTTCTCTTTCTATCTGCTGAAGAAGATATAGATAAAGTGTATAGGTCATGTATTTGATACATGCATTACCCTAATGCTTTTTAATATGAACATTAAACATTTTAATCCGTGCATGCTTTTGGTGTATTCAATACAGATATGTATGTGCCTGTATCGGATTATATGTTTTGTAGGAACCATATTTGTTTATCTTAAACATATCTGAAAGCAGTGTGGGCAGTGGTGGCCTAAAGGTTAAAGAAGCGAGCTCGTGACCCGGAGGTCGTTGGTTCAATCCCGACAGACCGACAGGATAAAATCTGGGTGGGAAAAGTGAAAGAAACGCTTGTCCTCATTACCACCATTGGGGTGCCCTTGAGCAAGGCCCTTAAAGTGATGGTTCGGAGTAATTCACCCTAGGGTCCTTTGCACCATGACCTCGAGCCAAACACCCCCCCCCCAGAAGCTTTTTTCACCTGGGTCGAACATTGGGAGAGTTAGCGTAGTAGCGTTATCAGCGGAATAGCTTAGCGCAGGGGCTAATGGACCCACGTTTGTATCTTGTAAGTTACCCCACTAATAATGCCCGAAATGATACCAAACGTCTACAAGTAGTACAAATAGGTTATGCTCTCATAAAACGATGGATTGGAAAGTTTGTAAGCAGGGTGGGAAATTAGTACCCGCCACCCGCCAATGGCGGGTATTTTTTCAAAGTGGCGGGTGACTTTGCCTTGTTTACCAGCCACAGTGGCGGGTGGATTGTAAAACATTCCTTGTAACGGATTGGACAGTTTTTGTCAAAGAATGCTGTTGTTAAGTAACAATGCACAATGCTTATAGGAGTCTCGTTACGTTACTGCTAATGAATCCCCAAAATGTCCAGATTTTGCTGCTTCATAATAAAAACATTCAAATACCAACATAACGGAGGACCTTTATTGTGAAGAACTTACAGGAAATGAAACCGTTCACAGTCGGGGCTTTGACCACGCATAGTCGAGTAGCTAGTTTTCACCACGCTAGTCCGTGAGTCCGTGACACATGTAGCTAGCTAGCTGAGCTGAGGTACAGACGAAAGGAAAATGATCTGTTAAAAAATGTGTCGACATATCCCCGGTGTTAAGAGGCCCGCTGCGGAGTCAGCAGTAGCTATGGATGAACAAACAGTTGAGAGCCAAGTAAAGAAAAAGAGGAGGTACTTCTCGAACAAGTGGCGCATTGACAAACGTACAGCGAAAGACCGTTCAAAACATTTCGGACCGTCCTGCCAACCTGTATACATTTTAACGTCAGTGTAGACTAACGATGTTTAAGGAGCTGCTGCCGTTTTAATCCTGTCGGCTCTCTGCTGCTCAGTTCTACCCCGCGACTGACGACACACACACACACACACACACACACACACACACACACACACACACACACACACACACACACACACACACAGGAAAAACCGGAGATGAGACGTACAGGATGACCTAAATTGAGGACAGCTACACTTGTTATTGTAAGACCAATAAGTTTAAGTCCAATAAGTCCTTTATCAAACCGTATGAATGTGTGTATCAGGCCAGGATAGGAAATTAACTAACAATGTAAAGATCAACAAGCTACTGACACATAATAAATACATTTATATTAATAAAATATGTATTAATAATAAGTAATTTAATAAAGCAATTAAAAGTATGCTAGTGCACTTTCTTTTATAAATTTGAATTCTGGAAAAAGAGGCTGGTAAAAAATTTAAGTGGCTGGTAAAATTGGGCATCCACCAGCCACTTTGGCTGGTGGGCAAAAAAGTTAATTTCCCACCCTGTTTGTAAGTACACCAGAAGTTTATGAACACTTGCCTGCTCTCTTCAGCTCTCTGTTGCTGCTGCTGCTGCTGCTACCTGCAGTTAGACGAGTGCTTAGGGCCGTCTACAAATTACTACACCGAAAAGAGATACAACAAAAATATTTATTAATTCAATGATTAAATAAGGTAATGTCTCCAAACTTAACTCAATTATTACTTGTCTCCTGCTAGTTATACTACAGCACTTACTTTAAAAAAAAAGTTAAATAAAAAAATATTTTTGTTGCATCTCTTTTCGGTGTTGTAATTTGAAGATGGCCCTAAGCACTCATCTTACAGCAGCAACAACAGCAGAGAGCAGAAGCCAGCAGGCAAGTGTTATTTACATAAACTTCTGGTGTACTTACAAACTTTGTAAATTTGTACTACTTGTAGACGTTTGGTATCATTTCGGGCATTATTAGTGGGGTAACTTACGAGATACAAACGTGGGTCCATTAGCCCCTGCGCTAAGCTATTCAGCTGATAACGCTACTCTACGCTAACTCTCCCAATGTTCGACCCAGGTGAAAAAAGCTTCTGGGGGGGGTGTTTGGCTCGAGGTCATGGTGCAAAGGACCCTAGGGTGAATTACTCCGAACCATCACTTTAACTCCAACCTCTCCAGTGGAGCCTGCTCAGTGGCCAGCATTTCAGGCTGTGGTTGTGCTGGGCAGCTTCCAGGTATGAATGTGTGAATGTGATCCCCTGAATAATATAATAACAAATAACTGGACACTATTTCATATTTATGAAGCATGAGATAAACTCATTTTCCATCCTGGATATTTTACTGATTTTATAATATCTGGTTAGGTTACAAATCTCAGTAAAGATTTTTGTTTTGCATCAATGTGCATCTTTTTACATCTTAAGCAGTGGTGCTATTACACTTTATATGCATATTCGATCTGGGTATGGTTGTAATGAACCATTTGGTACAAAGTGTGGTCCGACTATGTTGAAATGCAAAAGCTACCATCGTAGCGAGGAATGAGATGTGATGATTCTTACAAATTGGAATAATGGCACACACTCAAGTCTCCCCACAGAGGCATTCACGGTGTTGCACTTGACACAAGTTGTGTCTGAAGAGTGAAAAAAAAGAGAGCTTGAGAGAGAAATTCACACCTGTCAAATAACTGCGTGAAGTAGTCGTGAATGCTGGATTGCCAATTTTCTGAAAAGCTACAAAATGGTTAGACACAGGCTGGCATCAGAAGGGCGTGGGGGGGGTTCAGCTGCTTTTAGACAATTTGACAAACACACTGATACCTGTAGAGTGTGACACAGAAAAACCCATGAAAATCATTGCAGAAGTTTCTTTCTACCAACAAATGTTTAAACATTGTTAGAAGTTGGATTCATGAGCTCCAAGCGGTAGACATCTGAACCCATCTCCACACTGCTGTACGACTGCAGGAGCAGCGGAGAGGGCAGACATCCCAGCACTGAGTTTTACAACTGGCATTTGGAGCTCTGATGCCAGCCCCACTGGTGCGCTGAGCCTGACAGCTTAGTGAATTGACAAAGTTACAAACGTCATTTTGAGGGTTACATACTGCACATGTGAAATATGGCACACTGATCACTTCAGAAGTGCATGTGGTGGTAAAAGACACTGTGAGAGACAAGGCAATGCAGAAGCAGCAGCACAATGCAGTTATAGAAGTATTGAAAGTCATGTTTTTACCTCCTGAATCAATAATGAAACTTTCTGTTAGGGTTGCTCAAAAAAATCATAATTGCGATTATTTTGGTTAAAATTGAAATCACGATTATTTAACATGATTACTCATGGACTTTTGGAAAGATGTTGCAATTATTGAATTTAAAAATCAGTGAAACAGTTAAACAAATCAACAGTGAAAACACAACTGGGAAATGTCCCTTAATACTTTTCCCTATTAACTTTTTTTTTTTTTTTTAAATCAATTATTCAGAATCTGGGTCAAACTCGCGCCCGGGGTCTATCTGAATCTGAATGGGTCAGTGCGTGATTTAGTTATTTATCAGTGGTGTATTGAACTGCACTGCAGACTGGAGTGTCATGGCCCTGGCTGACATCAACAATAAAAATGCAATTATTAGGCAATAATGTGAGTCAAGCAGAGCCCACATAAACAGTAAGTTCTGATTATGTGGCAATAATTGAATTGACAAAACAGAATTTTGTTTTTCTAAAAACACTAGTCTATTTCTGCCTTCCTCTAAATTGTGTCTGAGTTTTTATATTTAGACATTTTTAATTCTTTCTCAGTTTGTTGTGCCTATCAGATGACACACCGAACCAGTCTCTGCAGTACTGCTGAACTCTGTGGATTCTAGTTAATCTGGCCTGATTTTCACTGTATTTCTGTTGGTTCATTTTCAGCAATATTCTGTTTTTTATCAAATTTTTAAGTTTTTTCCACAGAGCTGCAGAGTATATACATATACAATTGTTAGATCAAATTTCCTTCCCTGCAGTTATTTGTATTCATGACAAAGATGTTTCTTTACCCACACTTTCCATGGATTTAAACTTGTTCTTTAGGAAAGTGTGTGCTTGCGGTTTGTGCCTCAGCACGTTTTTTATGTCTGGCAACACCTCTGCGTGTCTTTTTACAGATTTCTTTAGCTCAGCCTCAGGCTGGATGCCTCAGGTAGACCGATACCTCATCAAAATGAATGACGAGAACTTGACCAACTAACATGGAGCAGAGTGGGACTACACTCTGCTGACTCAAGGCATAAAGTTGCATAATGCATATTTAATTTAATCATAACATGGGTTCATTTGTAAATAACATTATTGTTAGTGAAAGTCCTTGGGAGGAGCAGCTTTTATCAGATCTGTGTGTGGGTGTGTGCACAAGCTGATGTCAAATCTTTAAGTCCAACTGTTGCGTCCGCAAACTAGGTGATGACATGGTAATGCATAAATTATTCCTGCATATTAATGCAGTTTTATTCAGTGATTTCCACAGCCACTGCATCGCTTTGGTGGTAACAGGTGGGGTTTTTAAAGTATTATATAGACACAGTTTCAGTTAGGTGCTGGAAAGGAGGGTTCGGCCGATAGTCGAACCTCAGGTTGAAGAGGAACAATGCGGATTCCGTCCTGGTCGTGGAACAACGGACCAGCTCTTCACTCTCGCAAGGATCCTGGAGGGAGCCTGGGAGTATGCCCAACCGGTCTACATGTGTTTTGTGGATCTGGAAAAGGCGTATGACCGGGTCCCCCGGGAGATACTGTGGGAGGAGCTGCGGGAGTATGGGGTGAGGGGGTCTCTTCTCAGGGCCATCCAATCTCTGTACGACCAAAGTGAGAGCTGTGTCCGGGTTCTCGGCAGTAAGTCGGACTCGTTTAAGGTGAGGGTTGACCTCCGCCAGGGCTGCGCTCTGTCACCAATCCTGTTTGTAATATTTATGGACAGGATATCAAGGTGTAGTCGGGGTGGGGATGGGTTGCAGTTCGGTGGGCTGGGGATCTCATCGCTGCTCTTTGCAGATGATGTGGTTCTGATGGCATCATTGGCCTGTGACCTTCAGCACTCACTGGATCGGTTCGCAGCCGAGTGTGAAGCAGTTGGGATGAGGATCAGCACCTCTAAATCTGAGGCCATGGTTCTCAGCAGGAAACCGATGGAGTGCCTACTCCAGGTAGGGAATGAGTCCTTACCCCAAGTGAAGGAGTTTAAGTACCTTGGGGTTTTGTTCGTGAGTGAGGGGACAATGGAGCGGGAGGTTGGTCGGAGAATCGGCGCACCGGGTGCGGTATTACATTCAATTTATTGCACCGTTGTGACGAAAAGAGAGCTGAGCCAGAAGGCAAAGCTCTCGATCTACCGGTCAGTTGTCGTTCCTACCCTCACCTATGGTCATGAAGGCTGGGTCATGACCGAAAGAACGAGATCCAGGGTACAAGCGGCCGAAATGGGTTTCCTCAGGAGGGTGGCTGGCGTCTCCCTTAGAGATGGGGTGAGAAGCTCAGTCATCCATGAGGAGCTTGGAGTAGAGCCGCTGCTCCTTCGCGTCGAAAGGAGCCAGTTGAGGTGGTTCGGGCATCTGGTAAGGATGCCCCCTGGGCGCCTCCCTAGGGAGGTGTTCCAGGCACGTCCAGCTGGGAGGAGGCCTCGGGGAAAACCCAGGACTAGGTGGTGGGATTATATCTCCAACCTGGCCTGGGAACGCCTCGGGATCCCCCAGTCGGAACTGGTTAATGTGGCTCGGGAAAGGGAAGTTTGGGGTCCCCTGCTGGAGCTGCTCCCCCGCGACCCGACACCGGATAAGTGGACGAAGATGGATGGATGGATGGATGGATGGATGGATGGATGGATGGATGGAGTTTCAGTTAGGCTACTCCAGTTGCACTCACCTCACCTTCCATATCTCTGCACCCAACTCGTTTTCCGAGTTGAATCTATTTTAGGGGTTTTATTGTTGGTAGTGGTTATTCTTTCCTGTTCAGAAATGGAAGAGAGTACACAAGTAGTTGTTGTTGAGAAATTATGTGGACTGCGTGTTAAGGATTTTTCAGTATAATGTAATACAGTATCCACATCTTAGCACTGTCTCCTTTTTAGTAGGGTCTATTGCAGATAAATGGAAATACTTCCTCCCTGTCATCAGTATTGACAAGGTTTTCTCGAATTATTATATTTGAAAAGGACAGAAAACCTCCACCCAAATGGCAATGTGGTGGTCAAATACCTGTATGTACATGTGCAAATCCACAACATCAAGTAATATAACATATGATATAGATAGGCCTTTAATCTTTTTCATTCGGTTTTAGGTATTAGATAGGCTAATCTGTGCTGTCTTAAAAGATTCTTTTCAATAAACGTCTAATTCATTTTTTAAAAAGCCTTCAGTATTTCATTATTAAAGTGTGTTTAGATATTTAGTTTGATGTCTGATTGGATGATGAATATTTTGCTCTTCACACAGCACAAGTACTTTGCTCCTTTCGTCTCCTTTGTTTTGTCTTTACTGACTTTTTCAAAGGGTGCTGAAGTTGAACAACAGTTCAGTGTCAGTGGATCATCTGTACATGGCACACAGCCTTTAACAGCACAGTAGTCATGTCAGTCACAGCACCACTGTAACTAACCAGCCATTGTTGCATGTTTTAAAAAGATCCTTGAGCATCAGATGCAGGAGGTGAGATCTGACATTGTCATTACAAATAGTCGTACAACCGAGTTAAAGCCAACCTGGGCTTGTATATTAAGAACACACCACTGCTAAAGGTTAACCTAGCAAGTAACATTAATCCCCCTGTCTTGTTCTCCCTATGTGTTGCGTTTTACGTTAGAATGAGACTAACTTGCCCCGATGAGTATGTGTGTGCGTATGTCTTTCTTACTTCTAGAGGGGTTTGTGCTGTGTCACTGACTCACCCAGGTAAAAGGTGTATTTAAAAAAGTTTGTGGAAAACAAGAAAGGCAAAAGTTTTTTTGTCAGAAACAGTCTTTCTCTCAGTATGTTTCTCCGTGTAGTAGCGTTTGGCTGTATTAATACATGAATGGACGTTCTCAAAAGAAGCAGTCATTTAATTGGACAAAAGTGCCTGAAAAACATTCCTAATCTGTCAGTAATGATGTTTGCTGGCAGTTGTGATGCTGCCTCCAGAACTGAGGGGTGAAGTGTCGATGAGGTCAAGGGCAGGAGGGACGGCATCATCATGTCCTGCGTCTGTCAATCGAAGGGAGTGAGACGGATGAATGCCACTTGGAAACACAAACCGGCTTGTAAGTGATTTAAAATCACTGCAAATTTAACTTGGAATGTGTAAGATTAAACACATTCTCCCAACGATTTCTATATAGTCAGCAGTGGTTGAATAACAGACATTACGTCGTGTGGTGCAATTAGCTAAAGGTGTTTGACCATGTGCTTAAAGTCAAGCCTAATATACTTTAGTACTATAGTGTAATGAATTTGTTCCGAAATGGACCTCAGTGGATCGGGATCTTGTTTTGTTGAATAAAATAGCTAATTATTTAAGGTTAGGGGACCCTGGTTTTCATGGTTACAGTAATAACCATTTTGTTAAGGTTAGGGGACCATTGTTGTCATGCATGGAAAAAAACAACTTTGACTGTCTCATGGAAACAGGAAACGAACAGCAGTTTCCTGTGTTAAAGTCCGATGTTTTGTTGACCCATTCATTCACCCCGACCTCCTCGCTATGCGAACTTTGTTGTTCTATAACAATGTCAACTGACACTAAAAAGAATCTGTCAGGCCTCTTCCAGAGGGATTTGTCAAGCAAAGGCTCTCTGTACCTCTAACCCTACATGTTTTTACGAAAGATGATGAAACATGAGCTCAGTGAAACCCCAGAGAAATCAGGTCATGTACAAGAAATGGTGGGGCTGTAGAAAGGCGCAACATGGGGAAGGTGACTGGCATGTGTATCCTCAAAACAAAGACAATTTTAGGGCAGGCAAAACACGAAAGCCTCATGTGAAATCCAATCCACAGCCAAAAATACTCCAAACAGGAGGACGTGGTACAGCTGGGAAAACAGTTGCAGAGATGACGGGGACAAATAGACACATTTTTCACCAAACTCTGAGTTACGTTCACGAGACCAAAGACAAACTTATTCAGCTTCTGTTCGCCCACGTCTCTGATCTCACACACACACACACACACACACACACACACACACACACACACACACACACACACACACACACACCTGCACACACAGGCAGGCAGGTGCTACACTCTTACTTTACCTTTTATGAGTCAATTTTTCAGATCAGATGATAAGTGTTATGTTTATGGTGTGGCGGAGACAGTATGTACTTGTTTTGGTATTAGCAGTACTCTCAATATCTTTTTGTTAATATACATGTTTGGGTTGTCTCACTGTACCTGACCACTTCAAAATATACTTCTGAAACCCACTCACTCTGTAAAGAGATAAAACCTAAATTGAAAGATGATTTAGCTTCTTTTATACTCATCATTCAGAGGTGAGAGGTGAAATGTAAAGAAGAGCTTTCTGTTGTTCTGAGAGTTTACTCTCATTCATATTTTTTTATATGTCTCCTGGTTCACCTCAAGGCAGAAAAGCACAGTGTTGAACCATTTTAATTTAATTAGGTTCATCTGAATATTCATTTATTACCGTAATAAACCGCAATGATACAATTATTCACAGTTTTGTCTTGAATAGAGGCATCATTTGGCACTTCCACTCTCATTTGTCAGGTTTCATTCATGAAAACAATTAACCGCATGGTTTTAATCTAACAATGTATGACTGAAATATGCCTCCTTTGTTAAACGTTAGCACAGATTATTTTGTACATGAAGCCACTGAATGGAACAATGCTAACGTTTCCGGTTGTAAGTTGAATTACAGTGGACTTGTTTTCAGTAAGTCCCTCTTACAAGCATCATATACCGATACCCAGCCCTATTTTGGCAAGAAAGCGAAAAAGTTCACAAAATGTTAAGTTATTTCTTTTAAGTTGCAGTGTGTCTTAACTCTTCCTTCTAATTTAGGTAGAAGAATGAATTAGCATAGTCCAGTCCATGTAGATCCAGTGGGGGAAAGTAACTAAGTACATTTACTCAAGTACTGTACTTCAGTACCAATTTGAGGTACTTTACTTGAGCATTTCCATTTTATGCTACTTCATACTTCTACTCCACTACATTCCTGATAGAAATATTTTACCCATTACCTTTTTATTATGGCACTACCTTTATTTGACAGCTGTAGGTAATGGCAGAGATGTGGACTTGAGACACCGTTTTTGACAAAAAAAATAAATGACTTGAGACTTGACTTGAATTGAGGCGTGATGACTCGGATGACTTGCGTGTATTCATAAGTTGAAATGTTAGCTGTTAAATATAAAGTAATGAAATGTAATGTCACATTTTTGTCTTACTATCAGTTATGTTTTTCAGCAGCGCAAACTGTGAATCATGATCGGATGACTCAAAAAGCTGATTGTCATGATAGGTTGATCAGTCACACTCCTTGCTTTGGCAACCCATAACGTCAAAGACCCCTGATGAAGCCTCATTAGTCGGAGCAGATCACCACAATTGCTGCGTCTGTGCCACGAGTAATCACTTTTGGATTTAAAAAATGTCACGCAAGAAAGAAAAAAGCGAACTCAAAAATTTCGGACAGCCAGACTACGACCTCAAACTTTGTTTGTCATTTGAAGACTCATTCTGATTGGTTAGTGTCTGCTTGACATGCAAATATCAGAACTGAATTAGCTGGTTCACATGTTAGTGAGGTAGCTAACGTTAGTCAGTTAGTTTGTCCGCGAAGCCAGTAATGACGCGTTATCAAAAAAGTGACTTGATTTGGGACTTGACTTGCTTTAACTAAGTACTCGACTTGACATAACCCGTGACTTGACTTGACTTGACTTTACCCCCAAAAAATAACTCGAGACTTGGACCAAATGACTTGTAGTCTCGCTTTGCCAAACCCTCCTCCGAAGCGCGCTGGAGGAGAGTCTGGCTACTCCACATAGCATTCGGGGATGGGAGGAAAACGTGCTCTGGTTTATTGTCATTTCTTTAAACCAATCACAATCGTCTTGGGCGGTGCTAAGCACCGGAGAAAAGCCGCGGTGCCGCTGCAAAATAGGCTTGGAAGGAACTTGTTTTGGAGGAACGTGTACGTTTTAAAAGTTGTTTTTAGTCGTGGAACAGAAAACTCAGATTGGACATATAGTCTAGCTAGCTGTCTGGATTTACCCTGCAGAGATCTGAGAAAAGGTTAACAATAGTCCTCATAAATCGACCGGAGTTTAAAATGCCAACACAAAGGAAGCCCAACTCAACGGGTATCCAGCCTAAATGAGTGAAATCCAGATTTTCCGGCGGCAACTGAGCAGTCCCGGACGTGGAACGTCAAGGATATCGACTAAATGACTTGAGACTTACTTGGGACTTGAGCAAAGATGACTTGGTCAAAACACTGGTTAATAGTCAATAATAATAGTCAATAATTATAATCAAATTTTATAATATATATTATTCTGAAAAGTACTGTATATGTATGAGTAGTTTTTCTTTTGGTAGTTTTAACTACATTTTCATTCTTCCACAATGAAATGTTTTCCTCTACATCATTTCTCAATGTTCGACATTCATAAACTATTCCCTCCCAAATCTCAGTTCTTCACATTATTCAGGCTCAGAGGGGATGAGCCCGACACACAGAATAGCTAATACAGCTACCACCAGCTCAGAAAATAGAGGAGTAATACAAGAATCCCTGTCTTGTCATTTCTCACAGGCTTAGTCTCGCTTTTATCTTTGATGTATACTATATCCTGGTGTGATGCAGCATTCACATCTCTTTATCCACTGTGAACCTGAGCTGACTCAGCAATTGAGCATTTCTCAGTGAAAAGATGTAGTTTTGCTAAAGAAAACTGATTTATTTTTTTTTGCTAAACACAACGTGTCACTGAGTTGAAGATGGGAAAATCTGGCCTCAGAGCCAGTCGCTCCGTCTCACAGGACCGTGGTGAATCAGTATCGGTATCTCCGCTGTTTGTACAATAGAAAATATTTGTAATCAGCCCATCCCGTGCCATTTTCAGATATAAAGGCTCTTTGCAACTTTTATCAGAATAAAATAATTGATATTCTCTTGACAGGAAAGCAGTTCTTTGTGATTGTCAGACAGACTGTTGTATTTTAAACTGGAATAATCTGTTTGTAATTATAAGCATTCAACACTGTGTCAAAAGTGAATGAAACAGATCAAATGGATGACTTGCTCTATTTTCTTTTCACCCCACTGGAAAAAAAGATGTTAACAGCATGTAATCACAGACATTTGATTAAATGAAAAAAGTACAAGCAAGAAGGCAAATAACAGTCATATTTACTGCAAGGTTTACACTCAGTGTAATAAAATGCTCATTTGGAATAGTTGTAAATGTCATTTTTTATAATTTATTGTAACTCCAAACAAAAATAATTTCTACAAAAAATATTCAAATAATGTCATATAATATTGATACGTGGTCGATATCTTTTCTCTCTCTTTTAGACTTCTGATAAGTTAAATTCTGTTAAATTCTGCTTCCTGAATACTGTGAGAAGATAAAATCTCGCTAAGTGTGGCAACAATCACTCATTCCTATAACAACCATAATAGTGACTAAATTTTTATAATTTGTAACCCCCTGGATATTATATAATATGTATGATCTCAGCGACTTAGTGGTTAGTGGGCACGTTAGATACAATGACTGAAGATATAATAAAAAATAAAAGAATGCAGCAGAAATAGAATAAATGTAAAATCAAGTCTCATCTTCTGAGAAGAAATGAAACCTGGTTAATATACTATGTTAGGCCTCAGCAGCAGGATCAAACGCGCACCTCGCCTCCCGTCTCGTTCGTCGTGTCTCGTATTCTCACTGAGTCTGACCACACACACGCCTTGGCCGTCAGTCAAGCGGAGGCGAGATCCTTAAATCAACCAAGAAAACAAAAGAAAAGAAAAGGTCCTTGTGGGTACAACAGCCATTCCCTTAGAAGTGAAACAGTGGTGATTTAAGTGTTTTGCTTATGCTTTTTGGTTTGATGCACATTGCTCCAGCTCTAGAATAAAGGGAACAGTGGTTGGTATCATTTTTTCCCCCTTCGTCTGCATCTTTTTTTTTTTTCTGAGGTCGCTCCCCTTTTTTCTATCTTTGTCCTTCTCACACCTGAGCACACACAGTATCATAATAGTCCTGTGTGTGTGTGTGTGTGTGTGTGTGCGTGTGCGTGTGTGTGTGCGTGTTTGAAAGGAAATTGGGGCTAGTTTGTGTTGTGTGAGTGTGCGCGCTTTTGCGAGTGCTGCGGTGTGTGTTTGTCGGGTCCACGACTGGGGGCGGCCCTACCCACTCTGGGTCACCCCTCGCCTCACGTACACGCACATACACACACACTTCTTGGTGTGAGGGTTTTTTTTCGTGGCTCAGTGGGGAGTTAACGTGGCCAGCAGGTGGGCGAGCTGAGTGCAGAGCAGCAGGGTGGCTGTGGTAAGGTGCAGGGAAGAGGCGGCGTTGCAGTCCTTGCCCGCCTCGCAGCGGGAGTGTTGGCACAGTACCCCCTTAAACTCTGGAGGACAGATGCACTTCTGGCTCTGGTAGCATGTTCCTCCGTTCTGGCACAGGAGCATCTCCTCGTCACAAACGTTAGCTGTGAGTGGAGACAAAGGCAGACAGGAAGAGCAGCAGAAGGAGAAGTAGAGGAAAAGAGGGAGAGTGAAGGAATTGCAGAGAGAGAGAGAGAGAGAGAGAGAGAGAGAGAGAGAGAGAGAGAGAGAGAGAGAGAGAGAGAGAGAGAGAGTTGGGAATAAAGAGGGCATGGCAAAGTGACAGAGTGACAGGCAGTAGGGGAGTAAAGAGCACAAAGACGAAAGAGAGATGTATGGCAAAGAGAAGACAGGTGAGGAAAGATAAAAAGGGGCAATGTTAGAAAAAGCATGATGGGATAGATCAGGATGAGAAGAATTCAGGGCAGAAAGAACAAAGTAGAAAAGAAAAGCAGGAGGAAGGAAAGAGGCAAGATAAATTCTCCAGTCTTTGCCTCAGGGACATAAACGGGTAACACCTGCTTTTTTTTTGTTTTTGCAGCCCTTTTCTCTGTCTGTTTTTCTTGAGCCTGCACTTTCTCAGGGTCAAGTAAAAATCATTGTCTCAAACAGAAAATACACTGCATGTGATATTAGTGATTGGAGGAACATAGCATTGTTAAAAATGCTCTAAAAAGGCATTAGGAATAGCACAGAGGTAGTTGTACTGCACAAGATACTTGACCTAAAAATGTACTGAGAGAAAACAGAGGATCAGGCTTCCACAACACTAAATACTTACATGAGCTAACTCCAAAGATAGTTGGCTTTGTTGCATTGGAGTATTTGAAGTAAGGTGTCAAATCTAAAACATACTGTACTACTATTTACAACTATATGGAACATATTGTAGTAAACAAACCCACATTTAAAAGGCACGAATGCCTGTGGAGGTTCAATATGTGTAGGTGGGGAGGGTCTATGTGAGACTGAGGGCCCTCACTAGATGGTACATGGTAGAGGAAGGCGATTTCCTGTAATGGGGTTAAGGAGTGATAGGGTCATCAATTAAAAGAGCAGCTGATGCCGCTAACGAGCTGCATGATCTATTCCCCTATTCAATTCCCGAAGAAAACATTGGGAGATGCACAAGCTACAGTACAACATTTGTTCATTCCTGGACTTTTAGAACCCTGTCTTGCACCCGGCGCAGTGCAAAGCCTGACACAAGTGTCTTTGCTAGTTTAAGATCGACGCAGTTGGCAATTCAGACACCGCCTATCAAGAGTCTGGGTCTGCCGAGGTTTCTTCCTAAAAGGGAGTTTTTCCTTGCCACTGTCGCAACAGCCACTGCTAATGCTTGCTCTTGAGGGAATTATTAGAATTGTTGGGGCTTTGGAAATTACAGAGTGCGGTCTAGACCTACTCTATCTGTAAAGTGTCTCGAGATAACTCTTGTTATGATTTGATACTATAAATAAAATTGAATTGAATTTCCCGTCCAGCGCCCATGTCGTTTAAATAGCAAATGCACCTGGGACCATCTGTGCGCCCATGGGTGTGCTGGTCTTACAGGGAGGTGTGTTCAGGTGCATTCTTGGCGTATTGCTGTCTTGAGGCAGTGGTTAGTGATCGCGCCATTGACCAAAAAAAAAACTGATCTAAAGTCAATAACGCAGCATTTCATTGTTATTTTAACAGTGCATTAGTAAAATGCGCGTTCACACTATGCTTGTTACTAGGGCTGTAGCGATACACTAATCTCACGATACGATACACGATATTCAGCTCACGATACAATATATATCACGATATTCAGCCAACGATTCGATACGATTCGATACGATTCGATACACTTACATCATTTTCTGAAAGATTTAAAGTAGGGATGCACCGAATATTCGGCCACCGAAAATCTTTTTTTCGGCCGAAATGTTGTGATGACGCAAACAGAAACCGCGACCTGCACGTGTATCAGTACCCGTTCCACCTGCAAAGCGTCTCCTAAGCAAAGAGGTTGAGACGGACCACGGAGTGAAAACAATGAAAAGTACGCTCTTAGAGTCTGTCAGCACACGTTTCAGTGAGATCTATTCGGATCCTCTGCACTTCATCGCGACTGTACTTGATCCGCGTTATAAAGACGTTACTTGGATGCGGAAATAAAGCAGGGCGCACGAGAAATTATCCAGGCCGCGATGGATGCGGAGAGCCCTCGTGGAGACGGAGACGGAGCAGCGCACGGAGCAGCGCCCAGCGTTGGAGGAGATCAGAGCGCAGAAACAAAGACTCGTCTCTCTGCACCAGATGAGGGGCATGCACCCTCGTCTGATATGTTCAGTGAAATCCTGCAAGAAAGTGCATCAAATAATAATAATAAGTAAGCTATTCTGTTCTTAGGCTACTATATACTGTATGTGACTATCAGATTGTAGCCATATTTCTGCTAGATATTTTTTTTATTAAACTTTAATATTAATTAATAATATTAATAGTAAAGTTAGTACACAGTCATAGCCATAAATGCAATGGTACTAATAATTGGCATAATTTCTTTCGGTGTTTTGGTTTTCGGTCTTGTGCAAACTGTAGCTTACAAGCCTTTTAAAAGTAAATAAAGTGCAGTATTGCAATTAACAGAAAATAAATCAATCCAGATTTTGACAATTGATGACTTGTGTTTTATGGTAACTTCTGGGTTATTTCGGAGCACCTGAACGCACCATCAGATTCGGCCTTAGTGAGGTTGTTGGGTATCTGCGAGTTTTGGGGCAGTTTCAGACTCCAGGGTGTGCCTGAAGTACACACCTAGCTCCGCCGAGTGTCCACTGAGCTGAGCAGCGGCAGTCCGGCTTGTCAGACAACGTAGAGAGGACGCAGAGGACCGGCAGCAACATGGACATGTACGGGACCACCGCCGATACCGAGACCCGATGTCCTGCATGGTTTGTTTTGGGTCACGCGGCCGCAGCTTCTTGGGGTCCTCCGTTAGCATTACCTTGTCCGGGTGGTGACGTTTTAGGTGGGCTCGTAGGTTGGTGTTATTTCCAGAGTATTTCATGTTTGTGTCACACAGCTTGCAAACCACGATGCTTTTGTCTAAGTTGTCGCTTTCCTTCTTCTTTTTAAACCCAAAGTGCTCCCACACATCTGCTTTTAAGCATGAAGGTGCTGGATTTATATTCAACGCCATTTTCTTGAATCTCCTCCCTCTGACTCCGTAAACAGGAAGAGGTAGACGTCTGTGTAAAGTTAGTATGGGTAACTTGCTCTACAGCGACACTAGCGGCTGGCTGTCCAAATCGCCCTTCCTGCAACGCGAACGGGGGTAAACACGGGGGATTTGAATGGGACTTACGTATCGATACTCGCGGCTTAAAAATCAATACTTTCTTGGGAAAAAAAATATCGATTTATATCGAAGAATCGATAAAATTGCTCAGCCTTACTTGTTACACAAACAGGGACGCGCAGCAGCACACAAACATGCAAAAGATTAAAAATACAAATATTAAAATGTGAAATAGTATTATTGTGTATATCTATATATTTTATATTACATGTTATTTTGGTTACTGGCGCTTTCACTTCACGCACAAGCAGTTTCTTCTCCTGAAAATCTCTCCTTCCTGCTTAACCGATCCGCCATCATAATAGCAATGCGCCAAGGTACAAATGCTCCTGGCTTTTAAAGGGAATGGGAGATGACACTCTGGTTTATTACATGTTACGCCCGAAAAACACCTATGATTAATTAAGACACTTAAGCACAAGTCTTTTGAACCATGTGCCTGGCGCACGGACCCTTTTTTTTTTCGCAGTTAAACTAGCAAAAGTGGATTTGTACATGCCGTGCGCTTAGATTGTTAAAATAGGGCCCTTAGACATGAACCAACAAAAATCTGACTCCTCATACTCACTGTAACAGCCTTGTTTCCAGTAGTATCCTGGCAGGCAGTCGTCACACTTGGCCCCCGTGGCCCCATCTTTACACTGGCAGAAGCCTGTGCCGTTACACCGGTCATGAACAGAACCCATCTGGTTGCAGTTGCACTCTGAAAGAAAAGAGGAAAAGAGATATAGGGATTTGACCTAGAGTTGAATTAAGTTCAGCCAAATGTGCGCATTTGTATTCAGACCACAGATTTGTCTTTGGTATTGATGCCTTTCAGAACTGCAGTACTGTGCATGTAAAGGCGGAGTTTCCCAAAATGCTGCAGAGATTCAGACCTGAAATTTACGTCCTTTTCAGCCGGAATTATTTTACCACCATGCTGAGAATTGCAAAGATAATGTGATACATGTAAGGGTGTCTAGACTTAAACATTTTATTGTATATATTATTAAATATTATAAAGTTTTTTTTGATCCTACAGACATTAAACAAACTGTCTCATTGTCTCTAAGAGGTTAACGGTTGTCATAGGTTTCCTAAAAACAACACCTATCATACAGACTGCCATACTGGCAATAGACCACATTAATTCCTCTCCCATGTAAACAGAAAAATTAAATGACAGATGTCCTACGTCAGAAAGTACTGTATATATCAGATGTTTGGAAAACTAATCCCATCTAAATAGAACTGTATGTTCTTTTGATTACAGAATTTCTGCTTTCAAAGGCAGGTGGAATAAGTGTAGGGAACATTGTGGTATTTTGAACAGTTGAGGGACATGCAGACGTTGTTGTGCTGCATAATTAAACAAACGTAAGTTCTGTCTGTTGAAATTCTTATGGTTCAAATGGCCTATAAAACACCACAAACTCACATTCAGATACACCCTGAACTCTCCCTTCCTACCAATCACAATAACTTTTATATTTGTTGTATTGAAATGCTAACTGCATACTGAGATTTGTGTCAAATCTGAGACAGATTTACCTTTTTAACACAAGATGACATTGAACTTGTCTCTTTTTTCCCCTCATAAATTACTCTTATTTCTGCAAGTAATTATCATTACAAATTAGGGCTGGCTATCGTTCAAAATCTTTCGATCCAGTGCCAATTTCGATACCTCAGTTTCGATGCCTGTTCCTAACAATACTTTTTTCGATACCATATGTTTTAAAATCCATTTCAACATCAACAAAAATACATTAAACACAAAGCTTTTATTTTCCACCTTAATTGTGAATCAAAACAGTTATCAAAATTAAAAATTCTGGTAAAACTGCTCACTCAGTAACATTATTAAAAGTGCCTTGCAAGCTCAGCCTGTCAGTCAGTCATCAGGGCAGTGAAACCACTGTTGTGCCTGCTTGTCTAAGAGGAAGTGTAACGTCAACAGCACCGCGACCACTTTCGGCTCGCCATTAATATCATATCGCAGCAAACACTGTCTGCGTGAAGATTTGAAAAACTGTAATCACACTTGAAACCAACCGTGACTCTCTGTGACTTCACCAAAACTGCAGACAGTTTACTCCGTGTTGGTCGGAGCACCGCTCTGTGTCAATATGCAGAGAGGACAGATAAGCTTGCGCGTACGCGCTCAGACGCTTTGGGAACCGAAATTTGGCACCGAAAGATAAATAATTTTTCGATACTCATAGGATTGGAGGATTTTTTTCGGTGCCATAAAAGAATCGATGTTTGGTTCCCAGCTCTATTACCAATACATATATTTATATATTTAAGCGGAGTGATATCCAGATCAGTATAGAAAAAAAAACTGCAGAGCTGATTTGATGTAAGCCAATAGCTCGTCTTTCACTTGAACCCATGATCAAATAACTCATTTATAATAAAATGTTATATAAAATATTCATAAAATTGAAACGGATTACACAACCACAGCAATGCGGTTGATATCTGGGTGTTTTTGGGTCATGCGCATTAATATTGGGATTGTATGTGCGCCACTGAGAGTGAATGCGTAGCTGTGTAAAATGTGTGTGCAAATGCATTAGTGTTTGGGATGGCATGGTCTCTTGCTCTAGAGATATGTGGTGTGAACTGATTTCTGTTGCCATGCTCGGTGTGCCAGTGTGCTGGCAGATGAGCTAATGGGGCCTTATTTGTGCTGACTCCAAGGCCTGGCCCTGTGTGTGCCCCAACCGCCACGAGTTTACCCTCCAACCCCCTGCAGTCCACCTACAGATGGATCCAAATCAACACCAGATTTTCACTCCACAGCTATGCAAACCGAGTGACCTCTTATTAGGACATGTCCTTAATAAGCGTAAAAAAAGGGAAAACTTCTCTGTGAATGCATACAAACAGTGTATCATTGTCCATTAAGATCTAAGAGATGCATTTGTCTACAGTACAGTCAGAAAATATAACGGTTATGTGTTTCATTGTTTTGGCTCTGTACTCTGAAATAGAGGTTTAAGTGATGCCTTTCAGCTTTAAGGGTGCTTGAGGGTGTTTGCTTCAGTCTTGGTTGAACAATGTTGGACTTCCAAACCTTTTTATACATAGAGTAGGAGCCCTAGATTAATTGACAATGCAGTAAGGCAGTGAGTACAACACTCAAAATGTTTTTATGTACAAGCAATGACGTTTGATGTGAAGAAGTCAGGTGAAGATCTGGAAGAGCATCTGCAGGGAAAATACCTGCTGGTGTCTATATTTTTTTTTTGCAACATTGGGACAGTGCAACAAGCTGTAAACACATTGAAATATAGTGACCTTATAAAGTTGCTATTGTGAACGTTTTAGCAGTTAAATGGTCTAGATTTATATGGCGCTTTTTTGCCTTACCGGACAAAGCGCTTTACAATTTTCAGTGTTTCCTCTATGTTGATTGGCAAGTGGCGGTCCGCCACGGTTAGATTTCTCCCGCCACGGTATCAGAAATAAAGCCGTCTATCATCGATTGTTAGGAAGCACGTCGGAGAATAGCACGGACACGCGCTTCACAATGCGAGTGGGCACGCGTGCCACTCTGAGAAAAGGGAGAAAGAAAAAAGACAGGTTATGCGGAGGACCCGGTTGAGATGGCATGTGTGCATCCTTGAGAACTGTAAGTCGTATGACTAATATTGTCAGTTCATTTAAGCCTCTATCTTGCTCATTTTTAGTTTCACCTTCACCTGCTAGCTAAATTGCACGTGGCTGTTGATTCAGTACAACGCCCTTGATATCAGATCATGGCATAGTAGGCTAAACCGTGATTATTTCATACATTCATGAAACATATTGGGGAAAATTCATTCAACATAATTCACAGCCAAATAACAGTTAAAAGTTGGCTATGTTATTTGAACATTTATAACCTAACCTGGCAGGCACTGCCTCCGTTTTGGTGTCTGCTGCGGTGCGCAGCGCTGTTTGGACTGTGCGCCACTGCCCTTTTTTTTTTTCCTCCATAAACTCCGCTCTCAGCTCCTCTGCCAGTTGCTGCATGAACTTCCTTCGGGACATTTTACAGCTGGTGTACTCATTAGAGATGATGTGTGCAATGATTCCAGCTAGTTGTAGCATGTATAAAGTTATATGAACACGCAGACAGCTACCGGCCATCTACGTGTACCGTGCCTTTCACAGAGTGAGCGCCCGGTGCTTTTCTTCTGATTCAGAACCGAGTCCATCCACGCCGTAGCCTACATTACCGACTCTGGCTTTGCCTTCGGCCCATCGGTGATGCCCACACTTGTTACTCGAGACCGCTAGTTACGTTTCTCTGACAGAGATGCATCTTCAACCGCGCAAAAGATTAAAAACAAAACCGCAAAAATCCGAGCGGTCAATATCGTGTTTGGCCAAGTGATTGTATTTTCATGCCTTTTGTGTAATGTATATAAAAACAATTTTAAATGAAAATACAGACTATTTTAGGAAAAGTCAGGTACTTAGCAAAGTTATTTAGCAAAGTTATTACAAATATAAATTTCACACAGGGGGACCATCTAGCAGCATTTATGCTACTCAGCATTAATGGGCCACCTCTTTCTGAATTCCCCTATAACCGAGCCTTGGAGTTATTTTTCCAAAAGCCAAGAAAAATCAAATGCACACAGCAAGGCTGCCAACTTTGCCACTGAGGCAAATATGCAGTTAGTTTAATTATGAATGGTTTCATACTATAGCCTACTTTGGGTTTTGGTTTCCCTATCATTTTGTAGACCTACAGTTCCTCAAAAATACAGATCAATCAAAACGGAATCAAAATATGCCTCATTGTGTGTGAATAGAGGTGAATAAATATATTTGTTTGTGTTGCAGCGAAGTGTCAAATCCGTTTAATACGTAAAACATTTGGGTGCGGTACTGGTGGGGGGGGGGGTCCGACAGATCTGCCCCCACTGCTAAAAAAAATCCTAGAGGAAACACTGATTTTTATTCCCTTCACCCATTCACACTAGAGTGGTGATACCCGACTGGTTCGGACAGATTTTTTGAAATGTTGTTCGGGTCGGGCTCGGTCACATCAGTGCGATGAGACATTTGTTGTAAAATGGTGCTGCGGCTCCTTTAAGAGAGGTGTGTGTGTGTGTGTGTGTGTGTGTGTGTGTGTGTGTGTGTGTGTGTGTGTGTGTGTGTGTGTGTGTGTGTGTGTGTGTGTGTGTGTGTGTGTGTGTGTGTGTGTGTGTGTGTGTGTGTGAGATAAACCCCAGACTGAAAGCCAAGTTCATTCATTTGCTCACCAGAAACAGGATTTTAACCCCAACGTTATTCATTTTATAACGTCGGCCCTGGAGGTAACGAGTCTCCCCTGGCTTTCTGACCACGCTCGGAAACAAAGCAATCAGGAAAGGATAACACATTGAACATTTTAAATTAAACATCTTATTAACGTGCGCTTGTTGCCCCGTGTGCGCTGATGCGCTCATCTGTTGACATTTTTGAATGCCTTCCTACAGTTGCTTAATAAAAGTGGGCTTTCCACACAAACAAATGTAGCCTACATGTGTCATTAGTATGAAGGAAAAAAAGAGATTTTAACTGTGTCGGGCTCGGGTCGGACAGAAAAATGTGGCCCAATCACCACTCTAATTCACACACACATTCATACTTGTGGCAGAGCTGCCATGCAAGGCGCTGGCGTGCCATCGGGAGCAACTTGGGGTTCAGTGTCTTGCTCAAGGACATTTCGACATGCGGACAGGAGGAACTGGGGATCGATCCTTGTGGTTAAAGGACTACCCGCTCTACCTCCTGAGCCACAGCCGCCCACAACAACCGTTGTTGCCTGTTTACAAATGTAAGTCCAATATTCACCCTCTTTTTTAGCTCTGGTTTGGTCTCAACTAGGGTTGGGTACCGAAACCCAGTTCCACTATGGAACCGGTTCCTACGCAAACGGTAGTATTCGGACCGGATTAGAATGAAAATGTTGGTTCCTCATTTCGGTTCCGACTGAAATATTTTCCCTCTGTCGCTCCGGACAGCTGCAGACTCTTTATTTTTTTATTTTATTTTATTTTTTCTTTCTCCCCTTTTCTGCCAAGTGGCGCACGTGCCTGCTCGTGGTTTGAAGCGCGTGTCCGCGCTATTCTTGGAGATGCACGCTACAATCACAGCTGATAGACGGCTTTTTGTACACACTCCGAAACGGACGTAAAAATATCACACTTTCTCTGTAGTCTACCATTAGCTAGCTACCGTAAATGTAGGCTACTTTTAAAATGGCATATTTTCCCTCTGGGCTCACCAAAACGGACGTAAAAGCATATTAACCATTCACTGACTGCACATGATCGCTAGTAAACATATTACACTTACTCTGCTAGTCTATTGTTCAAGACAAGAGCCTGTAGCCTGGTGGTGGGGGAGGCGAGACAGCCTCCCCAAATTGTCTGCCCTTTCAAACTCATACCTGGGTGTGTACAGGGCTCCTGGACACCATCTGAGAGAGTTTTCTCTTGTGCAGGACATGCCATAAGTCAGGAGAGGTGTAGTATCTTGCCAGAGAAGGCAAATAGTCATTATTCTGCAAAAGAACTGCTAAAGTTTGAAGCTGGTTGGCATACGAACTCAACATTTATTTTGTTGTTACTTGTTAATGGTGTAACTGTTATTTGTTAAATTATTGTAGTTATGTGTTAGGTGAATTAGGTTTACTTATTATATATTTAAGTACTTTAAAACGTTAATATATTGTTCAATTTAAATAATTTTCTATTTTAAAAAACACTCCATAAAAAAGCCTTTCTTTTATGTCATTTTTCAGTTTTTCAAGAATCGGTTTAGGAATCGGAATCATTTTAAAAGTACCGGTTCGGCATCGGAATCGTAAAAATCCAAATGGTACCCAACCCTAGTCTCAACCAACTCCTGAAGGAAATATCTGGCTCTTTAGCTGCTAAACCCTTTACTTTGTTTACCAGGTTGTAGCTAACTGTGTGTCTACTGTGAAGTCCTGCAAGTAATGTGATGGAAAAACAGTGATGTTTTTAGGGTTTTTTGGCTGAAAACCGCTGCATGTACTGTAGACTCTCTGCTGATGAGCGCAAGAGTGAACCACAAATTCAGTTCAAATTCTATGTTACAGAGCCAACACAACAAAATGTGTTCTCTAAAAGTGTCAGGACAACAGCTGTATAGTTGAGAACACATTTGATATTTTTTACTGTATGCATTCATTTAAATTTTTCACTACTAGTCTACCTTGTTGTGGCAATCATCACTTAATAAAAAAAAAAAAAACAGTGTAGTTGATTGAATTTTAAAAGCAGTAACAACAGCATCTCCTGTCTCAAACGTACACACACACACACACCATCACTGTCCCACTCCACACACCCCCTCTGTCCCCCTGCAGACTGACCGATGCAGACGCTCTCATCATCCAGTTCGGCAGAGGCGTTGCGGAAGTATCCCAGTCTGCAGTGTTGGCAGTTCTGGCCCCTGGTGTTGTGCTTGCAGCTGACGCATGTGACAATGTTCAGGTAGTCGATGTAGCTGCAGCGGTTGGAGTGGCCATAGCACTCACAGTCTGAAAGAAAAGACCGATCTTTAAGTTTCTTTTGCTAGAGGAGGATAGATGCACATGTTCATGATGTTGAAGTTAATACTTGGGAGAGGGTAGTATCCTTTTAAAGTCTTCTGATGGAATTCTTCAGTGACCGTAGAAAATGATAAATGACTTGCACTAAGAGATATGTCTGACTGTTTTAGTTTTAGACGTCAGTGAACAAATGAATGACTGAGGGGGTTTTATGACTTGCCTTTCTGACTCTATATTGGTTCAATAAAGACAGACCACTCCCTCTCCATTACTAGACTCAGGTCTGCTGAGTCTGCTTCACTGGGCTGCACTGATTACTGATGGGAATTCCTGTGTGTGTGTGTGTGTTTGTTTGTGTGTGTGTGTGTGTGTGTGTAGGCGTGTGTGTGTAGGCATGTTAATTGTGTCTGGGAATTTAATTGCATTACCGTATGAGTAGATTATAAGCTACAGAATCCTAACCAAGGGAGTTTGAGGTGAGTGATACAGTACAGTAGGTGTTTTCAGACTGCACCTGACACCATGAAATCGGTCTGACACCACTTAACATGATAGAAAACCTCCACTGCTTCTCCTCCCTTTTCACTGTTGGTTCTTCATTTCCAGTCTTAAATTCTCTTTCATAAAGCGCTGCACAATCAGAGCTCTTAATTAAATTTTCTCTTTGTAATTCATAAAATGATCTAAGAGGATTTGATTGCAGGTTTTGCTCTACATGCTCGTACGCTTTATAAATTAAGACTTCTTCCATATTTCATACCCTAAGAGCAGAGCAACAAAAAAAGATGCTGCGGAGAATGGTGTAAGACCTTTTGTGTAATCTTTTTCACAGAGGGAGTAATGAAAGCCTGATATAATTTACAGTAGGATCTGCAGCAAGTGTTGCTCTACATTCTCACTACGATTATCTTGGCTGAGGCTGGTACCTAATTAAGGTTTTATTAAGCTTTAGAAGTTGGCTGCAATAGTGTGCTGCAAGGCATCACTGTCCTCCTAAAGAGGCGTTTACCAGGCATGTTTATGCAAATACACATTTAAATTCACATTAAAAAGTCGGAGTTTAGCTGTTTAATCAGCCGTCACATTATTATTTTATTATTGTTTGGTTGATGATGCCAGCTGAAATATTAATGAGCTGGTTTAAAAGGAAGCCAGTGAGAGCAGCGCCATAAAGTGCCTCTCTCAGCACTGAGGAAGCCATGCTAGCGGTGGGGGAAGAACTGCCTAATTAAATATAAATGGCCAATTACTCCACAGACTAGAGAGGCAATGGGACATTGTTCCACAAATTAACGTTACGAGTCAAGATGCTGCTTTATTGGTGTTTATCAATTGTGAATTGTTAACGATGAAAGACAGTTGCAATGAGAGTAAGTAAGAGAGCTGCCTGCATCAAAGAGTCTCTGAGGTTGAAGGAATATTTATTTATATAAACATACTTTGCTAACAATCAATAAATCAGAATGTCAATGTTGGCAATTGTTTAATGGTTTAAAATGAAATACTTACCTTGATTATGCACATAAAGAAAACGCAACCAAGAGGGAGTTGCATATGGAAAGAATGAGCAAAATGAAAAACATAAGACATGCAACGAAAGGGATTTTTCCACAGGTTGTCTGCTTCACAAACAGCATCCACACTTATGTCGAATGACAGAAAAAGTTTACAATCCACTGATCTGAACCAAAGAATCCAATCCTGCCTGTATCTTCAGACCAGGTGCTGGTCATGTTGGTCTCTTACCTCTGAAATCATCGTATATGATCCCAAACAACTGTCTGGCCTGGGGCACTCCTGAGATCAAGAGTTCCAGAAGCCCTTGAGGGATGAAGGAATCTTTTGTTTAAGATTTTTCTCCGCATCATTCACTGTGCTACAGTCATCTACAGCACTATACCTTCACACAGCTGGAGCAGGTATAGGTGAGCATCAGTACTACAGAGTGGTCTCATGGATTAGGTGGATGGGATTCCCACTAGATTCTACCTGAAAGAAGGGGATTGCTTTAAAGCTGACTCAATATTTACCTAGTGCAGAGTTTCTTAACTGGTTGGACAGAACCCAAAAGTTACCCTCAAGATGTTATGAGTCTTTATGCAAGAAACTACTGTAGTGCTGCATTTGACATCTTAATATTTTTGATTATTTGTAATTTCTGTGGTGGACTAGAAACTGACATGGCTTCTGTTTTCAAAACGCTCCTTTTCAAAACACTCCAAAAAGATTCACTTGAAGTTCACTCTTGCCCTTGGAAACTCACCACAATGGACTTTGTGGTGGGATAAGTAGCTGTTCTTGAGCTTTTGATCGTATCACCCAATCTTCTTGAAGATTGGGTGATACGATTATTTGTGGTCAGGTTGTTTTGAAACTGCTGTTTTTTAAGGCCAAGAATAAACTCTCAATCTCAACTTTTGAGCCAAAATGGATGAAGTCCTTAAAGGAAAAGAAATGGAAATTGTTACATCTACACTTTGATGACAACTGGGCAAACTCCATCTGCTGAAGAAGATTGTGTGATAGTTTTTAAAACTGAAATCAAAAACTGTTGTGGGAAACATTTGGCATGGTTTGTCTTGAAGACACTCCAAGTCCTTTTTTTGTTCTTATTATTTTTTTGAAAAAGCAAATAGAACTATTCAACTCTGTAAGCACAGGTGAATACGATGAATAAAAAATGTCAGTTTGAAGATTAAACCAAGAAAATGATGGCCCAACTGTGGGCTCAAATGACCTTTTTAAAATTGAACTGAATAAATGCAATTCTGTGTCACCTATTAACCTAATCATGATAAATGTTGGGTCCCAATGTGCAACCATTTATGAATCACTGTGCTATTATATAACACATGTTCAAATTCTACCTTTCCGTTTCTCTCTTTCTTGTCTGTCTTCATCCTCTATCCCTGAAGTGTGTTTTGGGGTCTCATGACTCCCTCTTTCCCACTCAGGTTTGTGGTGCACTACAAAGGAGCAAATCAATCTGTATTGACGTTGCACAATTATCTCAGGCTGTTTCACCATGCGCGAAAGAACAACTACAGACAAGACAACAACATCCAACGATTTGTGAGAAACCTTTGCTAATATAGATCTCATTCACATACTGTATAATGTAATTGACTTAAGAAATAAGGTTAGATGCTTATGGGTATTTAGAACGTTAGATATCTTTTTATTTTAAAAGTATCATCCAAATGCTCTTACTATCTATAATTTAAAAAAAGCATTTTAACAAATTAATCTGAATGCAGCATTGTTTATTTTAACAGCATTTTCAATGTCAAATTCATCTTCCTTGTCTAGTTAACCCATTTTTCCACACTTGATCCTGCTGTCTGTTTTTTGTTTCTTGCCCTACAGTGTCAGTCATCACTATATAAAAATATGGCGCGACAGTGCCAAATTAAGATTTTGCCTTATAGCATATGTCGACTGACAGGGTGTCATGTAGTTAGAGATGAATTAAGATCCATTTGTTGTATCCAGTTTCTGTTTTTCACTGTGAGCTGCATATTTACTGCAACATAAATAACCTACTGTAAATCGACAAGAACATTGCCACCACTACATGTAAAAGAGATGCCTCTTTCTTTCTTTATGCTGCTCTTCTCCCATACCCAGATGAGGTTGTTTTGTGTCCATGAGTCTCATGTAGGTGTCCCATAAAATGATGGGAGACTGACACACCACAATCATTAACGTAAGCAAAAATATGAGGTAAATTTTATCAAAAGGTTGCCACCACTATATATAAAAGCGATACCTTCTCCGTGCCCAGATGAGGTTGTTTTGTGCCCATGAGTCTCATGTCTGTGTCCCTCAGACTTGGGCAGTGGGAAACTGTCACACCACAATTATCATAAACGTGACAACCAAAAGCATTATATGAGGAACATTTTGTGTGCTCTTTTTTTTTTTTGGAAACCTATATAAATAAACAATGTCTATCCGTGTTTGTTTGTTTTTTTACTTAGTTCTCCGGTCCTTTTCTTGCTCTTATCTTGAGTCTCGCACAAAAATGTCGCCAATGTTGGTACTGAATATAGGTTTTTACTCCATAGCCTAAGTTTACCAACAGGCTACTATGTTGCTGAATTGACAGAAATACATGAACTAAGATGAATTTTTGCTGTTCATAGTGGCCCCTTTTAACACTTGGAGTTGCCAAGTTTAGCACGTTGGGAAAGATGATCTACTACTGCACAAAAGGTAAACTACAGCATGTAAATCTACTAAAATGTCGACCGATAAGGTTGTGTTTTTTTTGTCCGAGTCTCATGTGCGTGTCCATGAGTCTCAGGCTTGTGGGAGAATGCCCACAGTCGTCGTCAACATAATAAGCAAAAACAAAGATACATTCATGCTGCTTTCAGGAGGCTATTTTAGTTTAAATTGTGCTGAAAGTTAATCTTCTATATATTTAATGAACTACAGCTACAGTTTATAAAACTACAGGAACATTGCAACGCTACATAAAAAAGAAATACCTTTCCTTTCTGCTTTTCTTTCCTCCTCCCTGTGCTCAGATGATGTTGTTTTGTGGCCATGAGTCTCCTGCACGTTTCCCTCAGGCTTGTGGGAGACTGACACACAACATTTTCCATTGACATAGTGAGCAAACATTTTGATAAATTTCAGTTGTCTAATTTCCAGTGTAAGTTGCCAAGTTTACCTAATTGTGAAAGTTTATTTACGGCATATTGCCACCTCTAGAAATAATTACAGTTAAGTACAACCACTACAGCATGTACAAAAGATATACCTTTGCTTTCAGATTTTCTTTCCTCACCGTGCTCCGATAAGGTTGTTTTGTGGCCATGAGTGTCATGTTCGTAGCCATGAATCTCATGTACGGGTCCGTGAGTCTCTTGTACATGGCCATGAGTCTCTTTTACGTGGCCTTGAGTCTCTTTTACGTGGCCATGAATCTCTTGTATATGGCCATGAGTCTCTTGTACGTGGCCATGAGTCTCTTGTACGTGTCCTTGAATCTCTTGTACGTGGCCATGACTCTCTTGTACGTGGCCATGAGTCGCATATACATGACCATGAGTCTCTTTTACGTGGCCGTGAGTCTCTTTTACGCGGCCGTGAGTCTCTTGTACGTGTCCTTGAGTCTCTTGTACGTGACCATGAGTCTCTTGTACGTGTCCTTGAGTCTCTTGTACGTGACCATGAGTCTCTTGTACGTGTCCTTGAGTCTCTTGTACGTCATCATGAGTCTCTTGTACGTGGCCATGAGTCTCTTGTACGTGTCCTTGAATCTCTTGTACGTGGCCATGACTCTCTTGTACGTGGCCATGAGTCTCTTGTACGTGTCCTTGAGTCTCTTGTACGTGTCCTTGAGTCTCTTGTACGTAGCCCTGAGTCTCTTGTACGTGGCCATGAGTCTCTTGTACGTGACCATGAGTCTCTTGTACGTGACCGTGAGTCTCTTGTACGTGACCGTGAGTCTCTTGTACGTGACCGTGAGTCTCTTGTACGTGGCCGTGAGTCTCTTGTACGTGGCCGTGAGTCTCTTGTACGTGGCCGTGAGTCTCTTGTACGTGGCCGTGAGTCTCTTTGTATGGGTCGCGTGAGTCTCTTTGTACGTGTGGCCGTGAGTCTCTTTGTATGCGTCGCGTGAGTCTCTTGTACGTGGCCGTGAGTCTCTTGTACGTGGCCGTGAGTCTCTTGTACGTGGCCGTGAGTCTCTTGTACGTGGCCGTGAGTCTCTTGTACGTGGCCGTGAGTCTCTTGTACGTGGCCGTGAGTCTCTTGTACGTGACCATGAGTCTCTTGTACGCGACCGTGAGTCTCTTGTACATTGCCATGAGTCTCTTGTACGTGGCTATGAGTTTCTTGTACAGGTCCGTGAGTCTCTTTTACGTGGCCGTGAGTCTCTTTTACGCTGCCATGAATCCCTTGTATATGGCCATGAGCCTCTTGTACGTGGCCATGAGCCTCTTGTACGTGTCCATGAGCCTCTTGTATGTGTCCATAAATCTCTTGAACGTGGCCATGAGTCTCTTGTTTGTGGCCATGAGTCTCTTCTACATGCTCATGAATCTCATGTCTGTGTTCCTTAGATGTGTGGGAAACTGAAACACCACAATTGAAATACCAAGCAAAAACACCTTATGAGGTCTTCTTTGCAACCTAAACAGCAAATAAACCCTATCCATCTTTTAAACCTATATCTCTCATCTTCAACTTTTCTTTCAGTCACTTGATAACAAATTTAGATATAGCAGTATTAACTTGAGTTCACGGATAGGCTATTATGTCACTGAAGAGACACATTTAGATCGTTGTTTTGAGTTTCCAGTGGCCAAAAACAGTGAAAGTTTATCTACTGCATATTTCCACCTCTCCAATTATCTACAGTTGGCTACAACCACTACAGTACATACAAAAGAGATACCTTCCCCGTGTCCAGATGAGGTTGTTTTGTGGCCATGACTCTCATGTCTGTTTTCCTCAGAACTGTGGGAGACTGAAACACCACCATTTTTTATTAAAATAAGAAGCAGAAATCTAGATACAATCTTTGATGTTTCTAATTCTCAGAGGCCATTTTTCGCTGCAAGTTGCCAAGATTAAATTGTGGTTAATGTTTGTCTACTGCATATTTTCATCACTACAGGTACACTACAGTATATTCAAATACAAGACCATTGCTACTACTACATACAGTATATAAAAGATACCTTTCCCGAGCCCAGATGAAGTTGTTGATGAGGTTGTTGTTTTGTGGCCATGAGTCTCATGTCCGTGTCTTTCAGACTTGTGGGAGACTGAAACACCACAATCATCATTGAGTTAAGTTTAGCCTTTCTACTGCAGATTTCCATCACTACAGGCAAACTACAATATACTTGCTGCCACTACATGCAAGATATACCTGTCATTTCAGCTTTTCTTTCTCTATGCTCCTCCTTTTCCCTTTCCGCCCTGTGCTCAGATGAGGTTGTTGTTTTGTGGCCATGAGTCTCATGTACGTGTCCCTCAGACATGTGGGGGACTGACACACCACAATCATCACTGACATAACAAGCAAAGATATGAGGTATTTTTTTATGTTAAGACTGCCACCACTACATAAAAAAGATATACCTTTCCTTTCAGCTTTTCTTTCCTTCTCCTCCCATTTCTCCTCATGCCCAGATGAGGTTGTGGTTTTGTAGCCATGTGTCTCATGTACTTGTCTCTCAGACTTGTGCGGCACTGAAACACCACAATCGTCATTGACATAAGCAAAGCCAGCAAGCAAGCACAAATTTAGACACATTCCTGCCCATTTCTTTTTGTCAGTCAAAATTAACGTTGCAAGTTTATCTACTGCATATTTACACCACTACAGGTTAAGTACAGTTAGCCACAGCTATCGCTACAGTATATATAAGCATATACCTTTATGCTCCTCCACCCTTTTCTGCCCATGCTCAGATGAGGTTGTTGTTTTGTGTCCATCAGTCTCATGTACATGGCTTTGAGTCTCTTGTACGTGGCCATGAGTCTCTTGTACGTGGCCATGAGTCTCTTGTACGCGGCCATGAGTCTCTTGTACGCGGCCATGAGTCTCTTGTACGCGGCCATGAGTCTCTTGTACGTGGCCATGAGTCTCTTGTACGCGGCCATGAGTCTCTTGTACGCGGCCATGAGTCTCTTGTACGCGGCCATGAGTCAGCACGTGGCCCTCAGATGTGTGGGAAACTGAAACACCACAGTTGTTATTGAAATGTAAAAACATCTTCGCAATCAGCCAAACGGCCAAAAAAACATATTCATTTTATAAACACATTCTCCAGTATTTTTCCTTTTCTTGACGTTCTGCTTCAGCCACTCAATACCAAATTTAGATTTAGCTGTGTAACATAAGTTAACCAAGGGGCTATCATGCCACTAAAGAGACAAATTCAGATGCATTTTCTGTTTGTTTCCAGTAGTCAAGTTAACTCATGGTAAAGGTTTTAGCACCTGCATGTTTACTGCACACCAAGTCAACTTCTAAATGTAAATCTACAAGAACATTGCTACCACTACATACAAGAGAGAAACCTTTTCTTTCAACTTTGTCTTTCCTCCCCATGATGAGGATGTTGTTTTGTGGCCATGAGTCTCATGTACATGCTCCTCAAAATTGTGGGAGACTGACACACCATAATTGTCATTGAGATAACATAATTTTGAGGTACAATTAAAGACAAGATCCATCTCTACTTTTGCTTTTAACTATTCTTTCCTCCCCGTGTCCAGATGAGGTTGTTCTTTTGTGACCATGAGTCTCATGTACCTGCTCCTCAGACTTGTTGGGGACTAAAACAAAATTTGTTTTAACAATAACAAGCAAAAATGTTAATGCATTTCTGCTTTTTCCTGTTTTCAGGGGTGAGTTTCCAAGTTTAGCTTGTGAGGAAAATGTATCTACTGCATATTTACTGCACAACAAGTTTACTACAGTATGTAAATCTTGAAGAACGTTGCCTCCACTACATATAAAAGAGATACCTTTCCTTTCAGCTTTTATTTCGTTATGCTCCTCACGCTCCCTTTACTCCCTGTGCTGAGATGAGGTTGTTGTTTTGTGGCCATGAGCCTCATGTACGTGCCCCTTAGACTTGTGGAAGACTGAAACACCACAATTGTCATTGAAGTATTGAACAAAAAATCTACATAATTTATCTATCTATCTATCTATCTATCTATCTATCTATCTATCTATCTATCTATCTATATATATATATATATATATATCTATATATATATATATATATATATATATATATATCTATATCTGCTGTTTTCATTGTTTTTAAGGGACCATGTTTGCTGTGAGCTGCCAAGTTAAACTTTTGAAAGTTTATCTACTGTATATTTCCATCACTACAGGTACACTACAGTATGTAAAACTACAAGAGCATTGCTACCGTTACATATAAAAGAGATACCTTTCCCTTCCGCTTTTGTTTCCTCCCAGTGCTCAGATGAAGTTGTTGTTTTGTGGCCATGACGCTCATGTATGTGTTCCTCGGACTTGTGGGGGCCTGACACACCACAATTGTCATTGACATAACAAGCAAAATGTCCAGTGGTATAAAACTGTATGTGCTCTTTTCTCAGCAACGCACCCTGAACAATATACATTCTGTATCCATTTTTACTTCATCCTACTGTCAGTCAGATAAAAATATGACACCACTATTGGTGCCAAAATTATGATTCTAGATCTATAGACAGACTATCATGTCAGTGAAGAGATGAATTTAGATACGTTTCTGCTGTTTAAAATTTTTAAGGTCCCAGTTTTCACTGTGAGCTGTCAAGTTTCACTCATAATAAAGGTTTATCTTCTGGATATTTGCCACGCCAAAAGGTAACTACGGTATATACCTCTACAAGACATTGCCACTACTACATATAAAATAATACCTGTCTTTTCAGTTGTTCTTTCTTCCTCCTCTTTCTCCTCCTCCTTGTGCCAAGATGAGGATGTTTTGTGGCCTTGAGTCTCATGTATGTGTCCCTCAGACTTGTGGGAGACTTGACACATCACAATCGTTAACCCAACAAGAACAGACATCGTATTAGGTATTTCACATGGTCTTTCCTAAGCACCCTGAACTTTATAATTAGGTTGATACTGCAGTGGGTAAAGATTACTGATATTGTCTGCCTTCCTCTGAGACCTAGTTTTCCTTTTCTCTTCTTTTCTCTCTCTGTCTGTCAGATAGTGGATTGCCCCATCGGGGGCTTCAGCCCTGGGCTTGGGAAAAAGCTGTGAGAGTCAGAGAGGCTTGAGAAACTCCTTCATCACTACACCTTCACTCGGGGTGTAAAATATATGGCATGCACTTTCTTTTATCTGAATGACATAAAATTTTCTGACTGGTACTTGTTGTAACCCTCCGTATTTGCTTGTTTCTTTGTTCCCTCCTTTAATATAAAGACAAAATCTGTCTCTGATCTTATTTCTGTTACTGTATTTACCCAAATATGAATATTCATAGGATGTTGTATACTGTATTACAGTAACATCTTCCCATGGGTGTACCTCCTTAGTGTGTGTTGAGATTTAAAGACCTATGTTGCTCCCGGCGCAGCGCAAAGCCCTGTGTGTCTTTGCTAGTTTGTCAATTTCCCGTCCAGCAGCACACAAAAGATGCAAAGGATTACAAATAAAAATATTGCGGTGCAAATCCGCCATCATAATAGCAATGCACCAAGGTACAAAAGCAGCTGGCTTTTAAAGGGAATGTATGCGCCTGGCACACGGACCCTTTTTTTCCGCCGTTACACTAGCAAGATTTGTACACGTCCTACATGCAACTGCGGCAGGCGCTTCACGCCGTGCGCTTAGATCATTAAAATAGAAGCCTTAAAGTGCTCATATTATGCTCATTTTCAGGTTCATAATTGTATTTAGAGGTTGTACCAGAATAGGTTTATGTGGTTTAATTTTCAGAAAACACCATGTATTTGTTGTACAGCACATTGCTGCAGCTCCTCTTTTCACCCTGTGTGTTGAGCTCTTGGTTTTAGCTACAGAGTGAGACATCTCACTTCTGTACCATCTTTGTTGGGAGTCGCACATGCACAGTAAGTACTGCTAGCTTGTCAGTTGCAGAGTATGAGGGAGTGACACGCTAGCAGCTAGGCGAGCATTATTGTCTCTGAAGTAAAGGCTGGACTACAACAGAGCTGTTTGGAGCAGTTTGTGAACAGTGTTTTCTGTTGGACATGGTAAGTCCCTTTGGGGTGGACTTTTTCACTTTGTAAACCTATAACGTGCACAAAAAGATATATAACACAATAAAGGAAAAGGGAAAAGCCAAAAAGCATAATATGAGCACTTTAATGTTCTCTGTGGTGTACTAAAAAAAATCTCAATTTAATACTAAACACAACCTAGCACACATGTCCTGTTTTTACTGCATATTTAATTGTCTCTTTCTCAAGTTTTTCCCTTTCCTTCCTTTTTTCTCTGTATGTTCCACTTTCCCAGAGGGCTTTATGCCATTCCAAGATCCTATTGATTCAAAGTTGTTAGGGCTACAAATGAAAAAGTTCAGTTTATGGATCAAGCCTCCTCTTCCTTTTTAACGTTTCCATTTACTGCAACACAGACACAATTCAATAAATCAAAACACCACAGTCCTCCTCACAGAGGTGATTAAGATTGAAAATACAAATAACCAATCACATGAAGCAAACACACCATGCACGTCATTGAGGGACTAATGATCACCAGACCACTAGAGAATACAATGCTTCATGCATCCATCTGGGTTTCCCCTTGAGGTGTTTTTGTACAGGCGATGTACATCTCCAGTTCTTCTTCAGAGGGGGGCATTCTGCAAGCATTCTGCTCCCCTGCGGAGCGTCCCCCTTCGGGCTATCTCCCGCCCACTCGCTCCCCTTCATCCCTTCCCCTCCCTGGGGCTCCAGTGAGACAGGGCGCCAGCAGCTGTTCTCACAGCACCCTGGACCATTTCACACAACTGGCATCATGCCATAATTACATCTCATCAAAGTAACCCCTGACTACCTCTTATCATGTCCGACTCTGGCCCCACCGGACCTACTCTCTCACACATCTGTCACGGCTGCACACACACACACACACACACACACACACACACACACACACACACACACACACACACACACACACACGTGCATACACACTGAAAAAAAACTCTGGTGGGGAAAGCAGGAGTCGGAATAACAGTTGTTTCAAAAGGCTGATGTAGCACAGCAGTGAGCATAAATGCATTTAATCTCAGTAACCCATGCTGCCTTGGGGGTAGGAGTGATTCAAACTGTTCTTGGCATTAATCTCAATCAGCCCAGCCGAACCGTCTGACATCAGACACTGGCAGGCAGGCATTCGGTGTTCCTGCTTGCGCTATGCTGACCGACAGAAGGGACCTCAAAGACCACATGATTGTTTTATTTATATCTTGCAACTTCATATATTAATGCTCCTCCATGACTTAGTATTTTGTAATCTACCTCAGTAAGTCGGGGTTAATGTTAAGGAGGGCGTTTTGGTCTTAGTCCTGATTCTGCCTCTCCTGTTAATTCTTCATATCTTCCCGTCACTCCGATCTTGTGGCTGATGCTCCACAATCCTCTCAATGTCTCTGAATGAGGCAAAGACTATATCAACTGAACCCAGATGTTTCGCAAACCTACCACTGCCAGTGCTCATACTGCCTCTCGCTCACTCACCCACATTAACTAGATTTGACTGCCACTACCTAAATTGAATAAGCTTCTCTGACATGCGATATCATGCTGAACAACATAAGATTATTAAAGCTTGTGTATACAAGCACGTTTATTCACATTCACCTCCTGAAAACTGTCCATTTTAGAAAGGTTCCACACAATAAAAACCATCACGCTGGCTGGAAATGAAAATGATCTCCTGATTCTAAATTAGATTATTCTATTTTCTGGCAGCCACTACTCTATATCTACTGTCATCTAGAGCTATGGGTGTGCCTTACCTCCTCGCTCGCTATGCCTCGGCTCTGAGTGTTTTTCCTCAGTTTCGTGCAGGCTTGTATGATGGTGAAGATGTGTCAGGACGGACTGTATTGTCAGTGGCTGTTGATGGTGATGATGATGATCAACACCTGAATGATGTGTGGACTCCTTTGGGGCTGGGTGAGACAGATGTGAATGTTCAGGGATTGTCTCTAAAGGTGTGAACTCCTCTGGTGTCAGGGACACTCGGTACTCCTCTGACGCAGCGGATGCTGAAGGAGGGTGAACCGCTGCTGTAACGAGAAGTGTGTCAGATTCTCCCATGGGTACCAGTGGAGGCTCAGACAAAGGCCTGGTGTGTAACACTTTGTCTGTTAGTGGGGTTGAGCTGTCTGTAACTCTGGTTTCTGCTGGTGGAGCTCTCATGTCTGTTCAGTGCATCAGTTGCATGAGGGACAGAGAATTTAAATGCAATGAGTAATGAGCAGGCTAATGCATTAGCACAAGAGATGCAGCCTCAGATTGTTTATCCAAAGAAAGCCTTGCTTTCCTTTTTTTTCCTCTTCAAATGTACACACACACACACACACACACACACACACACACACACACACACACACACACACACACACACACACACACACACACACACACAGAAGTGAGAACACAAAGTGTGATTTCACACTGCTGAGATAGGCTAAACTCAAAAGCTGTTCCACAACCCTTTCAGTGCTGGAAAATATTGTTTTTTTTTTTTTTTTGCAAGACACAGTGACTGTTAAAAGTGTGACTATTGTTAATGTGGTTGTAAAATCAATTCATACAGTGTTTGTCAAAGTGTATTACTCTGTTTTACACTTACAATGTTGTGTACAGATATGTTTGCACACACTCAGTTTTTTTATCTCTAAATCTGAGAGATGGCAAATAATGGAAATGTTCACAACAGCAATGGATTTATTACTGATCTACCATGGTATGATGTGCTTACAACATAATCTGAATATAAAAAACTACTGTTATAATTTTCTCTGTTTAAACTGTCCTGATGTCTTGGCCAACATCACACTATTTTCCACTATTGTGAATCTAAAATGGTTAGGTGGCTACATTTTTATTCAATGGTTAGTTAATGAGAGAAAATAGCACACTTGTGATGCAGACATTCAGACTTTTTGCTGCAGAACTGTTTGTGAGATTTTTTCATGCGCTGCACACAACCCTGTGTAATACAACAATAACACTATGTAAGTTGTACAGAGAATGTTGACATTTGAATTGGTCCGATAGTAATTTATAATAACGATTTTTGATCTGATGTCTAACCTAATTTATTTTTGTGTGTTTCATTATGTTAACAAGACCAAATACATGAGAGCTGCCTTGTAACACACTGGCAGTTTTGACACTTTTTTTTTTTTTTTTTACACTTTTTTGACAAACTTTGAAGTGTCCTAAAACTCAAAAGGACTGGTATGTTAAAAAAATGTGTTCAAATCATTCTATTTCCTGGAGGACCGCGGGTTGTCCACCTCCATAGTAAAGTATATGTTTTTTTTTTTTTTATTATGAATGAGACCCCTGGAAAGCAGAGATGGCGAAAGTGCCGTCAACTATGCACAGGATAGAAGGGATCTTGCAGGCTCTAATCCTGGGCTTGCTGGGGATTTATAAGCTCTATATCATCAATAAAAGCAGGAGTTTAAATAACTTTTAACCATAATACTCATATAGCTCTCCATTCAAGTATACTCACTCTGCAATCATGAGTAAATTACGTTACACAAAAGTCTCATACTACCTAGTTTGCCAGTGCCCACCTACACTTAGATCAGAATGGTGAGGCTTTAGAGAGTTGAAATATGAATTTCCAACCCCAAAAAGTAAAAGGACAAAAAAAGGCAAGGTCCCAGTGTCATTTTCCGCCATGCAACAGCGCCTCATACAATGCATCAACAATCTAAACTGATTCATTACATAATCCTGTGACATGTGCCTGTTTGTACAGATGGACTTACTTACTGTCCCACAACACACACACACACACACACACACACACACACACACACACACACACACACACACACACACACACACACACACACACACACACACACACTCCCTGCTTAGACTCATTTTTAGGTGTATTCCACACAAATGCATTTGCATATAATGAGATAATTTGTCACTTGTATTAATGTAGACTGAGAAATGATAACAATAATGTTTAATGCCACCTGTCAGTCTAAGCATTATTATAATTTATTACCGGTGTGCTAGACATTGATTTAGCTCCACCCTAATGAAGCCATTGTGATTCTGGACCAGTTAACATTTTGCCAGAACACCTAATGGTGGTGGACTGAGTGACAGCATGGATGCTATTAATATGTCACATGATTTTCCAGACATGATCCAATCTCTCTCAGTCTAAGGGCAAGTTCAATCTTTATAAAAATGCAAGGATTTCATTAGATGGGAGTCAGAGGAGGATGGTGCACAGTTAGGATTGTGGTTGATCTAGTGTAGTACATGTGAGGTTGCATAGACTTGTCTGTCTGCATACTACTTGTTCTGTATTTAGACTCTTCTGCAGCCCTGGGATCTGATTTAAAAAGATGGCTTGATACTGTAGTATGACTGGGTTTTAGGATTTGGTTTGTCTGACCTTCCCTCCCCCTTCGCCAAACGCCCATCAGCCAGCTGACCAATGGGCTGCTGGCTCTGTGGATCAGACTCTCTTGCCAATAGATCACTAATCCTCATCTGAGCATGCTCAGTAACTGGGACAGGGACATGACAAAGGGTGCAACTACTATGACATGCTGTCCAACCCATAAGTCCTGCTGTAATGTGTATGTGTATGTATAAGGATGCATTTGCTTTTGCGTACCGACCATCCATAATACAGTACTTAAACTGGGATTTGCTTTTTCAAAATTCTTGAAAAAAAAAAAAAAAAAAAAAAAAAAAGAATACTGAAAATGTGATTTATATAACCACCTTTATGTGGATGAAAACTAAATAAACTCAGGCTGCTTAAACACTTTTCTACATAATATACAAAGAAAGTCAATGATGTTATTAAAATTTCAAAATAACCTACAAGCTTTGAATTCATATATAAATGTCGTGAAGAGCCAGAGATTATAGTTATTATTCAAGATAACTATGTTATGTGATCTAGTTTTTAATGTCACAGGACCTTCAGCCACATGATACAGTGTGTGTGTGTGTGTGTGTGTGTGTGTGTGTGTGTGTGTGTGTGTGTGTGTGTGTGTGTGTGTGTGTGTGTGTGTGTGTGTGTGTGTGTGTGTGTGTGTGTGTGTGTGTGTGTGTGTGTGTGTGTGTGTGTGGCGCTGTGAGAGTGGAACCTAGGACCTCAGATCCCTGGGAGGAAAAAGAGGGGATGAAGATGATTTATGGGTTTGACTGAACTGCACCATATGCCTGCCATAACCCCCCCCCACACACACACACACACACACACAAAAGGCAGAAGGAATAATCTACAATGGTATGATCTTCCTTTCTGGTGTCCCAGAAGTTTTTTTATTTTTTTTATTTCATGTTTCAAATTACATGAATTAATTGTTTGTATTTTGTGCATTTGTAATTCATAAGGCAGTGCTTTTATGAATTGAATGTAGTTAATAGTTTTTTTTTCCAATAAAGATTCAGTACAGCTTATATCTGACACTCTTAAATAACTTCATATGACACTGATTAAAGCTGCAGTGATTATTTGATTAATCCATTTGTTGATTAACAGAAAATGTGATATTTTTTTTTATTTCTGGTTTTCTTTGATAGTTGATTGGATATCTTATGGTTTTAAAGTGTTGTGTAGACAAAACAAAAAATTATGATGGCCATTTTTCACTATTTTCACAAAATAGTCTGATTAATTGACAATGAAAATAACCATTAATTGCAGCCCTGTCATGGAGGTGAAGAATAGTTCAAATGATCACATTATGACTTTAGATGTAAAAACAAGCATCTACATTTGACGTTCTGTGTCCTTCACAGCAAGTTTTAAATAGCTTACAAAGGACTGTAACTCTGTGTACAACGTTAAAGCTTCTGTCAGCCCCTCCTAAATCACAGCTAATCAGTGAATTTGTTGACTTCCCTACTGACGTCAGCCAAACAACAAAAGTGCTGTGCTGTTCAACAAACGTTCTTAATGGATTTCCTTCAGACAAAAAAAGAAGAAGAAACTCTGACGACATTGCAGCAGTGCCGAAATCCCAGCTACTCCCACATCCTAAGTGCTTTTCTGGTGGAACATGAGAGGTCCGCTGCCTACCAAGATGACAGGTTTAAATTTAGCTTGAGGGCGAGCGGGGCCTCGAGGTCCACTTTACTGTACATTCAAGCAGCTGACAGAATCTGTTCGCATCCATCCTGGGTTGCTTAAAATCAGTCAGTCAGAACAAATAAAGTCTAAATGTCCATACAGTGTGACGCTCTCGCTCTCAGGACGGGACAACCCAGGGCTGGCATCAACGCCAGAGATACGACCAGGGAAACAGCTGATGTACAGCTTAAGACCTCCAGTAAATTGCGGGATGAATTATGTATGATATATACACAGACACAAACACACTGCTTGTCAGCATCTAAGCACAACCACAGGAACGGACATATGCTTTGTTTTAATATTATATATAATTGGATTATTATCATTATTATTATTATTATTATTATTATTATTACGTATGCATTCACCTGTAAGCAGCATTTGATGTGAGGTGGTCAAGTTAGATCATATTATCTTTAAGGCCGGCAACACACTGGATGCGTGGCGTAAGCGTGTCAGCTGCGTGGCGTGTCCGTTTATATTTTGGCTCCCATGTTAACCGGTTAGAGCTTACACACTGCCTGCGTGACAGGCACGTCTCAGGTGCGGCTTGAGCCTCGCCGAAAACGCGTGCATGCTAGAAATAGGACAGACGCCTATTTTTCACGCGACATGCAGGCGTGTTGGAAACGTTTCCATTCAAAATAGAATAGGAAAAGATGTTTATGTCATTTTGACACAAATACATTTAATAAATGACATTTTGATGTTTGAAAGTCTGGTTTTGACATAAATGCTAAATGTAATTAAAAAAAAAATCTATTTTCTAATATTGCACCTGTCAATACAGAATGAAATATTCTGTAGCCTATTTTGCCGTCAATACTGCCGATGTTGTCTTTGCTGTAATCAAATCAGTATATATTTATGTTTAACATGAATTATACTACTGCTTGAGTGCAGTTTATCAATGGGAAACACACGTGTACAGACAAGGCTAGCAGCAGCAGCGCCGCGTCAGACATGTTTCTGGTGTGCAAAGACAGAACATGCTACACACGCAACAGAAACGCCACGCTCACGCCACGCATCCAGTGTGTAGATGGCCTAACTCTGCAAAAACAAATCTGCCTAAGAAATTAACAGATAGTTATTGAGTCCTATTGTTTCTTAGGAAAATATCTGCCCATCTAGTTAGATTATTTCAACCTGTTTTTAATATAGAAATCAACTTGTTTAAAGGAATAGTTTAACAATTTTAGGAAATTATACACTTATTCGCTTTCTGGCAGAGTGATAGATGGTACCAGAGAGGATTGGTGCCACTTTCATATCTGTCCAAATAGGAATTATCCAATTTTTGTGCTAAACTAAACTTTTGCTGGCTGTAGCTTCATATTTGATGGAAAGCGAACACGCGCGTTTCCCACAACGACTTGAAGGAAGACAGAAAAAGGTGAAAAGGACACCTTATTCTAGACTCCGATTGAAATTATGTAACTGCAATGGCAGATGTTTTCAGTAAATAAGACTTCCATGAAGATTAGATAACATGAAGATTTCTGCAGCGTGTGCAGTCTGCAATATGTTTATCTACAAAGTAACTGCAACTGTCAAATACTCTCTGGCTATGGCTGATGTACTTAACCACACCTGCCCAAGGGGCTCCAAATGGCTCATGGGTAATAGCCGGAGACCTTTCAGCTTCTGAAATGGTTAATGTGCTCTCAGCTTTGCCCTTGGGTCCAACTTCACCTTCAGGTTCACCCTGTGTTCCACCTTCAGTTTTACCCTCAGCTTCAGCTTCACCCTCTGTCTCAGCTTCAGCTCCAGGACCAGTAAATGTCTTAGATGAAGTTGATGTTGTGGATATTCAGCAACACAGATACACATGTCGAATAACAAGCAGAAACTAAATCTGTGGTAACCTGAAACTGAACCACTAAACTCATTATCAGCCCATTAGCAGGTATCGTTCTTCTCTTTGACAAATCATACCCATTATTTTTTATGTAATTGTGAGGGGAGTCCTTTTTAAAGCAGACTTCTGCAGTACAGTCCAATTGCTCAGTCTATCCATGCATCAGCCTTATACTGTCCGGCCATGTGGAGAACAGCCCAGTGCTGTCAGGGTTGATGTTGCCACTTTGCCGATCGTTTCTGTCTAACAGCTCGGAGGCTGAGAGCCTTTCCGCAGAGAGAATCCCTAATCAAATTCCCTTTTATTCCTGCCATCCCGAGCTCCTCACCCGGAATCACACTGCATTACAACACACTAACATATGCCCACATCCTTCTCCTATTTCTCTCTCGGTCTCTTTTCTCTCTCAGCTCTCTTTGCTCTCTCCGCAGCACTCTTTAGTCTAAATAAGAAAAGCAGAACTGTGGAAGAATTCCTCCTGTGCAGGTTAGGGTGATGTGCTGTGATGAAAGGACATGGCGACAGAGAGGCCTATTAATAATGAAGCATGCAGGGCCCAAGCTGCAGCACTGAGAGAGGAGATGCAGGAGAAGAGAAACGACTGACTAGAGAGCCAGCTGAACATCACAGGAGAGAGGGAGAGTTTAGGAGACGTGCAGAAAGCATGGTATATGGGTTAAAACGTAAATTTCAACAACAATGCAACAAAAAGGGGGAAAGACAGTACAGGGAGAGAGAGAGAGGGGGGTGGAATATCACCTCCTCGGCTTTGCTTTGCATTATTACTTACTAGAACCGGAGGGGGAGCCAGCAATTGTACCTGAAAGAGAATAAGAAAAGGGAGAGGAGATGAGAACTTGTTTATTTATGCATTCAATTTGCCTAAAGACTTGACTCTGCCTCATTCATCAGACTCAGGTGGCAGAGAGAGCATGCTTAAGAGCTGTTCTGCAAAATAAGGGTTTGTTGTAGACCACCTCTCAAGTAATTACTGGGTCTGCACCGCCTCCTCCATCCTCCCTAATTTAACCTGTTACTCTTCCCCAAATCCTCACATTCAGAGGTCCTCATCGTATATGTATGTTTTCAGAGAGCGCTACCACTTTGCGACGATTTAATCAAAACTTTATGGCTTTTTTTTCTCATGTTTTTCAAAGTTGTAGTTAAAGTTAGCTAAGCTTGGCGTGCATAATGCAATCTGTAGAGACCAAACCGTTTCGTGAGCCATGGCCATCTTGTTAGCATTTCAACCGAGCAAGTTGCAAACATTTGAATTTTTAAATTCCGCTAATGGGATTCGGGGGTTTAAAAGGGTGGTGATGGGCTCTGAAGGTGTGTGTCAGTACCATTAGGACTGGGTTGGAAACAATAACATGGTTAAAAAAAAAAGGGCTTACAATAGAGCCATTCTCTGCAGTGTGTGTGTGTGTGCAGGTACAGGTGTATGTGAGTGTGTATCTGCCTGTGTTTCTCTCTGTACATGATGTGAGTGTGTCTATGTTTGTTTGAAAGGAGAAAACTAGGGAGGGGCTGCCCTAGATTATTATTTTATCATAGCTAGCTACTGTAGCTGGGTACACTCTCCAAGAGGATTTCCCCCCACGCACTCCCACAATGTTACAGCTGTGATCTGCTCTCTGCACTGAGGTGACGACAACTCGGAGAACTCAGTGTCTCCATTGTCTTCTCTCAACCTCTCCTTTCTTTTCAACATGTTCCCTTGATCCTACTTTTCATGGACCTCAGAGGGATGACAAAACGTATTCACCCATCAATCAAGAGTGCTGGAGAATGTAGTTAAAAATTACCGCATGTCTTTTAGTTTTGAAAGATAAAATATTTTGTCATAATCCATCAACTCTGATTAGAAAGACTGACATTATTTGCACTGATGCCGCAGGAGAACCGCTGATTATTACATTAGCAAAAATGAGTGTAGAATAGAAGAACAAAAGAGAATAAGCAGAATATGAACAATTAAAGAAATATTATTGTCACTAAAAAAGTTTCCATTGGCTACTCTGTCGTGACCATAGTTTTTCTGTAGTCAGAGGCACAAATTTCCACTTTAGCTAACAGGCAAAGGACACTAGTTTAGTGTGTTCTGTGCTGGACATATCAGTGACTCACTGTCAGCTAATGGGACACAAAACTAGCTTAACATTAGCGGTGCATCTTATGGAGCACTAAGGTAACATCAAATTAGTTGGGCTAAGACAGCAACATCAGCTGTTAATGGGGCGACCAGCAAGCTTAAATCTGCACTAATCAATATTTTTTACATTAACAATGGATAAAGTGACCACGTTTACGAACACAGAGAATTATCTCCAGAATCTGCAGTTCCCATCAACTCCGTTAAGTGTTTAGCATTTTTCAGCTAATTTTTTTGGTTTTACTTTTGTTTACTTTTGGTTCATTCTATGCACTCTCATTGGCATAGTTTTCATCTCACTTCAGTGGAAAAGGTTTTTCACTTTCTTACCAAAAGTCAGATAAGAAGGTTGATATCACTCTCATATTTGTATGGTAAATAAGAAGCTACAGCGAGCAGCCGGTTAGCTTAGCTTAGCATAAAGACTGAAAACAAAGGGAAACAGCTAGCCTGGCTCTGCCCCATGGTAACAAAATCTGCCTACCAGCACCTCTAAAGCTCACAAATTTATATGTTTATCTCATTTGTTTAATCCATATAAAAACCAAATTGTAAAGATTTACACAGGGGCTGGGCTTTTTAAATCTCACACTTCAGGGGTAAAAATAATATGTAAATTAGTGATCTGAAGAGGTGCTGTTGAAAAAACTTTATCTTTTCTTTTTGTAAAGATTATTTTTGGGATTTTCCGCCTTTATTTGATAGGACAGGTAGGTGAGAAAGGGGAGAGAGAGGGTGAAGACATGCAGGAAATCGTCACAGGTCGGATTCTAACCCGGACCTCTGCGTAGAGGCATAAACCTCTCAGTATATGTGCGCCTGCTCTAGGGCTGGGCAATATATCGATATTATATCGATATCGTGATATGAGACTAGATATCGTCTTAGATTTTGGATATCGTAATATCGTAATATGACAGAAGTGTTGTCTTTTCCTGGTTTTAAAGGCTGCATTACACTAAAGTGATGTACTTTTATGAACTTACCAGACTGTTCTAGCGGTTCTATTATTTGCCTTTTCCCCACGTAGACATTATGTCCACATTACTGATGATTATTTATCTAAAATCTAAGTGTGAAGATATTTTGTCAAAGCACCAATTGTCAACCCTAGAATATCGCCGCAATATCGATATCGAGGTATTTGGTCAAGAATATCGTGATATCTGATTTTCTCCCTATCGCCCAGCCCTAGCCTGCTCTACCCACTGAGCTAACCCAGTCACCTTTGTTATCTTTTCAACAGAAGCAGGCTAGTTGTTTCCTCCTCTTTCCAGTCTTTGTGTTAAGCTATCAGCTGCTCACTGTAGCTTATTATTTACCATACAGACCTGAGAGTGAAATCAATCTTCTCATCTTAAATAACTTTTCTTTTAAATGCAGAATAAATCATCCTAAATCTGCAGCAGTGTCTTGGACCCTTCCCGGACACAACCCCTGTCTGTAGTAACTTAGATGAATGAATAGTCTTATCCATGCATTATACAGTAAAGCAAGCTGACAGACATCCATAGCTAAGGTGTATGTAAAGAGTCAGAAATATTGCATCTAACTGTGTCAGATTGATGAGTTGGATCAACACAGTAGGTAGATAAACATGTTTTAGGTACGTACAGGTGTTGGGGGTTCCATTGGGTGCTGGCAGGTAGGAACCAGCCTTCCAGGACTTGGCTTTGAAGCCCTTCCTGCACCGCTGGCAGTCCTGGCCAGTGGTGTTGTGTTCACACTGACACTGGAGGTTCCCATCCTGCAGCAGGCACTGGGAGGCGTGGAGGTTACATTTACACCTTTTAAAAGAAAGGAGAAAACACAAGTGAAGTGAGATGACAAGGCAGAAAGTGAAAGTTTTAATCAGACACTGGTTGTAAGTGTTAATGATGTTAGATATTGTAGGATTTTTACACCAAGGAGGGGGAAAAAAGCATTGAGTGTTAAAGGTGTGATGCAGAGACGGAACACAAATCCATTGCGGGTGAATTGCATTACAGTAATTCATGTAAAACAAGATTAAGATTGTAGGATTAAGGTATGTAAGGTTGTATGTAATTTGTTGTTTACTGAGCAGACACTGTAAATTACTGTGAAACTGTACACCTGACAAAGAAAACACTATTACCAACTCTTTGTCCAAGACTGTCATTTGGGAGCCACATGTTTACACTTTGTGTGTGTGTGTGTGAGTGTATGTGTGTGTGTGTCTGTGTGTGTGCGCGTGTGTGTGTGGTGTTATGGGTGTATACACCTATACATGCATCAGTAAAATGTTGCAGAGAGTTGAAACACACTTAGAAATATGAATGTGCAATGCCATCAACATTAATTGGCTAAAAATACATTTATTTAAAGAAAACTATCAGAGTTGTTAAGTGTTATTTTTTCAGTCTTAAATTCAGTTTTCTCTCAGAAGTCTCTGGCAAATCTACAGCACCCATTTCTATGTTGATGTTTGCTAGTGCAGTTTGTACAGTTGGCAGTCCATCTGATTCTGTCATTTGATTTCACCAGCAGCTTTGCTAGTGTTTCTACACCCTGAGTAAAGCATCAAACATGAATCAAATTGTTTTTAGATGTAAAAAGTCCTGCAGTAAGGCAAAGGTCCTGACTGACTGAACGTAGAGCAGAAACTATTAATTCATTCGATTAACATACATTATCATTATTCAAGCAACAACACCAAAAATTCTCTGGGACCAGCTTCTCAAATGTGAAAGGATTTTCTGACAAACAAAACAAGAAATTCATAGATGTCACTTTGAGCTCTTATAAATTATTTATATTGGGCACTTTTCACCATTTTCTGACAATTTATAGGAGAAACTATTTGTGGAGTAATTAATAGAATTGTCAGCTGATTAATTGATCATGAAAATAATAATTAGTTGCATCCCTAGCTAAATGTTATTACATGATTTAATTTTTAATGATCATTACAACCAATATATATGTAGTTTTAATGTAATGATGGTGACTGTCATACAGAAAATAGATGTAAATATTGCCTGTTGCTTTTCCTCTTTCTAAATAATTGTAATTGAAAAACATACAGCGGGATGTTAAACTGCAAACAAAAAAATTAAATGAATGCAAAATATTGTAGGTCCAAGATTGTTGGTAATCTGTCATTTGGGAGCCACATGTTTACAATTTGTGTGTGTGTGTGTGTGTGTGTGTGTGTGTGTGTGTGTACGCATGTGCACAGTGCCACCTCAGCAGAGGGCAGGTGGGCTGATCCAGAGGTTGAAGTTCTGCTGGGGAGGAAATGAGGATCTTAAGGACATTCGGAAGCTACGACTTTAAATTACAGCCTTTTCCAGATGAGCGACTGGACTCCAATCCAGTTTGTTCCACTGGAGTGAACAGCTATCCGTCTGCATCAAATATTCAAAGAATGGCACCCGTATTCTCGTGAGATAACTGCTTCAATCTTCCTTCCTCGCAATAATCTGCACTTCCTCATCAGACTTTTTTGGTGTGGTTTATGCTCAACCTCGATCCTAGTTTCATGACATAACTTTGCGTTCAGAATAACGATGAGTGAAACTTAAAACCACACAGTAAGCTTTGCAGGAAAAGAAATGGAGACAGTGGATCATGGTGTGTTGTGTCTGGCATCACATCTTAGCTTGCAGTCCTATAAATTACCCACGTTTCTCTCTTATCACCTGGACGAGCTGACAGGATGTGCCAGGGAGAATCCATCCTTAGACAAGGCCTTGTTTCCTGCATGCTTTCTGAAGGACACGAGCTGTCCACTTAGCAAAGAGGGAAATTGAACATCTCTTTTTCATGGAGAAAATGGAGAGAGAGCGAGTGTGTATGTGTGAAATGAGACAGGTGTGTCTGTGTGTGCGCGTTTCTGCTTCGTGTGATTGTGATGCATTTGTCTGAGAGCTGCGATGACAGACAACAGATCAGAGAAGCAGAGGCACGGTGACTAATGCCTGGATTGAGTGAGGTGACAGCTAGATTTAAAGAGAAGCTCTGTAAGCTTGTGTTAAATCAATACTGAAGTGCGACTACTAGGCACATGGCCTCTCTCTTGTCAATTATCTGGACAGTTGACAAAGGTTAAAGCCTGCATGAGTAGATGAGTCTGGATCTATAAGTTTATCTTGATAAAATGTTACTGGCGTCCTGACTATCAACAAAATCTCAACTAACGTAATCATTAAAGCAAGGTGTAGGTTGAAACTTTGTGGACACTCCATTCCCTTGACCCGCTTTTCTGACTCCTGCCACATAGTACAGCCCAGGACGACCAGCAGTACTTCGAGACTTGCACTCCTTCCGCATGAATGGTGTGACACTGACGACTTTTCAAGTGCCGTGTCTTTTTAGCTCTCTCTCTTTCGGATGACAGCTTGCACTGGGATTTCTCCCGATCCCCCTTCTTCGGTCCCTCCACACACAAATAATACATGGGCACAATCATATGTTAATGTGCAAGATGTCTGCCTTCACTGCAAAGTCATCAAAGTGGGAGTAGCAGCTCTGAGCTGAAGGAAGTTAAGACGGGACAGCTGGATCCATCACAACCCTGTCTATTTACTTAGAGAGAGAGAGGGAGGGAGGGAGGAGAGATGAAATTAGAGAAGGTGAGTGGAGGAAAAGACAAAGAAGGGCAAGAGAAAGCTGGGTGAGAAAGGGAGTCTAAGAACAGAAGGAAGTAAGTGATTCAAATGTATTCAAGTCTACATTAGAAATCACACACGCAAGGTGGTGTTTTAATTAGCTGGTGTAATTCTGGGTCAATACTTCTGTTAATCAGTCTGTTGGAGACTTCCTCCAAGGAAAAATGGTTTCAGCAAATGGGCAAAAACAACTTATGTTTGTGTTGAAGTGACAAAGCTCTCCAGTAGTCTCAAGAATTATGACTTGTCCGGAGCAAAGTCAAAGTCGGGTGACGTTATTATAGAGCCACAAAGTCTGCAGAGGAAGGAGGTCACTGCAGAACGTTCTCGAACATCGTATGCCATTTGGTTTTTCTACAATATCTGCTCTTGCAAAACAATATTCGCTTGTGGCATCTACTGCATGATTAACATTTTTATGGTTGTTATTTAACCAAAACCATGGTCTTTATTTATAAGTGTTTATGGAACCCTAGACCAAACCATGCAGCATGCTAAACCCGTTCTGATGATCTTTGTACCCCGACCACCTCCCTGGGATGTCTGTGTGGTACCAGAAGTCATCAATTGTGTTTCCTCCAAAACATATATAAGGTGAAACCATTTAGTAGGATACAAACATAATTCCTTGGAGACAGGATTACATGTGTAATGCATTATCTAAATATCTGCATGCTCACACTATGTTTTGCATCTAACCAATGATCTGTAATTATCCAATAGACATACAGTTGTCAACCTGTCTGTGTTTCTCTGTCCTTTCTCCTCTCAGTCCGTGTCTGTGAAGTCACGTCGGCCCTGTGTTTTTAATGATGCGAGGACTGCCGGTGTTAGACAGCAACGACACAGCAATTAGAGGAATAAATAATAGGAAAGATAAACAAACATCAAGGGGGAGTCATGTGGTGGCGGAGCCTGAGAAAGCAGCTGGAAGCAGCAGTTAATGGGGCTTTATCTGTCTCTTTACTGTAGTCGACGCCGATCCCTCTTATTTCTCTCCGGGGACACAGCTATCAGTCATGCTCTCTTATTTTCGGTTTTGCACTCTCCTCCCACTGTATTAAAAAAAACAAAAAAACCTTTGCTCCAAAATTCCATCCACTGTGACTGTTCCAGTCTTTCCTTTCACTCTTCCTCTTTGATCTCCCATTGTATCCTCCATCTCTTTCTTTCTTTCCCATTCTGTCTATGCAGCCTTACCCCTTTAGCTCTTTTGCTATTGCCCGTTGCACCAGTGCTCACGGAGGAGCGCACTGGATAAATTGGGTTGTGGACATGTGTTTGAGAGAAAATTGGGGGGTATAGACGATGCGGGGGTCTGAGCAGTCTGTACAGCAGGGAGAAGGGCAGTTGTGTCAAAGCCCTGACAGTCTGCCTGCCCCCCCGACTACAGTGCTGAGACTCTGAGGAGGAGCAGGAGGAGGGTCCGCATTGACGTGCTCTAACCTGTGATGACAGACCGCATCGATGCGGCTCTGACCCAGCAGGAGATCTCCCTCTTCTACTCTGTGTTCGATCAGCCGTCACTGAGAAGGCCCACTCGCTTTTCGCAACAACCTCCTCCCTTGATACCACAAAATACACAACCAGCTACACAACCTGCTAGAGTAATAGTAGAGTGAGAGCGTAATGGGCAATGAGAGTCGGTGCTTTTGTTAGAGAGAGAGACTTAACACCCAACCTGACTGATGACATGGAGGTACATGTGCAAATGCAGGGGATAAATAAAATAGCAGGGAAATGAACATGAAATGAACATGAAATGACAATATAATACAAACACAATAGCCCTACAGTTAGCCCCACATTTGTGAAGCGTATAATATTGGATTTTTGATAGACAGAGACTTGTTTCAATTCGTGTTGTAAGATTCGAGGTTGTACTTTGGAAACCTCTTTCTTCAATTTAATTTTTGAATCCATTCAAAGACTTGTTTTGCTTATTGTTACTTCACTTGGATGTTTGACCCTCACTGTGCAGAATGATTTACATGTATGTTGAGAGTTGAGAGACTCTAGAAGGCTTTTTTTTTTTGTTGTTGTCACATCTCAATTAGTTTGAAAGGGAGTCCAGTATGCAACTTACACAAGTGTGATGTGGAAACTTGAAACCCTCAGTGCACATACACTTATAATGGACATTACAGTGAAGTAGGAGACATCTTGTGCCCAGTATCTAAATAATAAATAATATAATATATACATAAATATACATTATATAAATAATAATTAATACAAATCTGTTTGGTAGAGGGCCGCCTGCAGAAAACTGAGCCCTCCGACACAGAGTTTCCTGAGCGCAGCGGGAAGCGACCGAGCGAGGAGTGGGTGTTGCGTGAAGCTGGGATCATTGATCAGCAGCACGCCTTATTGGCTTCTGCTGAAGTCTTTATCACCACGTCCCCTCCCACTTCCTCCCTCGCCTTGCCTCGTAAATTCAGAGCAGCTAATTGGACATGACTGCGTTTATGTTCTAGCTTCATAAATTTTTCTTTCTCTGAAGGGAGAGGATCGATTTTCCTCGAGTGCAGCCTCCCGTAGCAGCGGAGCAGCATGAGTCTCTACAAACGTTCCCTCTCACCTCCACACCCCCCCCCCCACCATCAATCCTTTGTCTCTCTCACAGATGTGCTCCTTCTCTCTTCCTCTACACTAAACAGGTAATCTATAACTGACCTCCCCTGCAATCATGTGGTAAGCAGGGATTACATCGCGCCTCAACAACAATTGTTCTTTTACACGTTTCTATCAACCCCTTTCACTCATTAATAACAGAACTGTTGGAATTTTTTTAACTAATCATTCCACCCATTATCTGTCATTATCTAATGAAAGTTGTTGACTGCAAAAGACCACAGATGTTGGATACATTTTCTGCCTTTCATGTCATTCACTCCCCCTCCATCTCTTTCTAGTTTCTCAGTATTCTATCTTTTTTTGTAGCATATCCCATAATCCATCTGAGGGAGAAAACACTTATCTACTGGAGCATCTAAGGCAGCCAAAGGGTGTTTGGTGTCTCCACCACACACACACACACACACACACACACACACACACACACACACACACACACACACACACACACACACACACACACTACAACTATATATGTTCAAAGTTCAGAGGGTCACTGGATGCTTTTAAGTAAAATTTTCCAGCAAAAAGACCTCTTAAATAATTCAAAGAGCAGGGATGACCTTGATTGTCTTTGCAATCCACACCCTGTGTGTGTTTGTAATGTGTGTGTGTGTGTGTGTGTGTGTGTGTGTGTTTGTCTACTATGCAGTGTATGGGGATGTGTGACTTCCCTGGTGTGTATGTGGGATGATTAATTATATTAGCACAGTTTGCTCTCAAAAGTGTCTTTTATGTTTGTGATGGGCTAGATAGAGGGATGGATGGAGAGAGAGAGAGAGATATTGTGTGTGACTAAGCATACCAGTAAATTATTTACACAGGATACAGTAAATGACTATTGCGTGCATGCCTAGTCCTGAGAGCTTCTCTCTGATTGGTTGGTTGTGGTCATGTAAAGAGCAGCAGGCAGAGTTGGGCCCACTTTAAGCTACCTGCTCTCTGAAGTATGTACTGTATGCACAGGACCAAATATCTAAATAATGGAGCCTGGGCACATCCTCTTCTCCAGTCCAGACCTCAGAGGACCGTTCTCTTGAGCACAGCAGAGACTGTGTGCGTGTGCGCACGCTTGTGAGAGAGACAGAGAGATACTGGAACAATTCAGGTGTGGGTTACATGCCAGCTGTGTAAAACATACCGTTTTTGCTGGCCTTTCAAAATGCAGGGGTAATTAATATGCAGCTTTCAAAGGGTTTTATCACCCCGGCTGTTTCCAGTGATACTTGTGTATGAGGATAAGACACAGTTTTTAAATAACTTTCTCACTCTCTTAAACAATTGGTGTAACCCTTGTTTAAAGAAGTGGCTCAGTGATATGGTTTCCTGTAAGATTAGGTACTCCTCATCTGTCTCATACTGAAAATGAATTAAGTTTGGGAGTTCCTTTTAATAATTATATCAGTAAGTAAAAATAGACTGTTTATTCACTGCAAAAACCACAATAGTGTCAGTGACATCATCCCGCAAGATGCTGGCCAATCAAATACTTGCAAGCGCACACATTCCTGATAGATATTTCCACTGTTTACTTTGTGACTGTCACAACGAAAGTTTAAGTAATTGCTATGATATGATAACTTTCTAGAGTTGTCAAAATCTGTCTCAGAGTATTATAAATGTGCAATGCTTTCAATCTCATGGACCTCTGCTTAGTATGCAGACATAAGTGAAATACTGTGTAAAAGCCCCACATCAGCAATTTCACCTAGTTGTCGCTACTTGTCTCGACATGACACTAATAAAAAGCTAGTGTCCTATAAATAACATATGCAGAATGTTATTTTCACCTATGAATAGATGCACTGTCAAAACTGACTGACCACTGTGGTGGGTGACCCTTATTAATTCATCCACACAAGACACATTTTGCTGGCATTTGGCACTTGGCGGGTGGTAATTTAAGACTCTGCACGCCAGCATTGTTATATTCATGCAGCATGATGCAGCATGAATGATGCAGAATGGCTGACGCCGTTCTTCCTGAAGCAGCCATGTCACTGCATCTTAAGGCTTCTTCCGCTGAAGAGAGTTTGCCCTCGCTCCAGCCAGCTCCGATCGTCCTGAGATCACTGTGTAACAGCGCTGGATATTAGAGTGTAACCTCCCTGCAGAGTCCTTACTGCTGCTGAATGTGTTTTAATGAACACTACAGCAAAGAGTAACACCTGGGGAGAGAGGAAATTGGGCATGAGTTGGAGGGGGTAGGGGGGGCGTTATTATACATCCTCTTATTTAAGATATGAACGAGGAAGAAGAAGTCAAGGGATTTGGAAGGCAACGGGAGGAATGAAAAAGTGATGAAGAGACAGAAAATCCGGGACAACATGGGGTTTGGTGGGAGGTTCTTCCTGTTGTGCAGTCCCCCACAGAGTCTTCAGACCCTCAGGGGCGATATGGATCTTTGTCTGTTGTGTGTGTGTACGTATATTAGAATGAAAAACTTCTCTCTGAGACAATATGCCCGCCACACAAACTTTAGAGACACCCTTTTGAACCCCTGTTAAGACATGTTGTTATAAATTAGCGCGCCAACACACACAAACCCAAACCCGCAGGCCCTCACCCATCTTCACCCAGGCACCTAATTTTCCACACAAACACAATTACTTTACATACTTTCTCTCGTTGTCTTAGCCGCATGTCCTCTCATTTAAATGATGAACTGATTTGCTAAGTCACCAAAACACACATAACACACACTGTATAGCCATGTGTGTATTAGTGTCTAATTCCGGTGTGACCATGGAGGGAAGGATGCCTGGGGAAGATGAGCTGAGCTGGGATCAGCCAGAGGACAGGGGTTAATATAATTATCCTGCTAAAACCTTGAGACTGAAAGAACATCATTAGTCATAGAGAGAAGAGATTCGCCCGAGCCGCGGGCCAGAGGAGGTGAGGAGGAGAAGGGGGAAGGAGGAAAGGAGAGCTTCGAAACACACCAGTGCAGTTAGCAAGACAATTAGTACGAGGACTAAAACTTGAGGGTCTTTGTGCAAAAAAAAAAAAAAAAGAGAGGACAATGTTTACCAATGCTCTGAGCTGTAGCAGAAACTGCTTCGCTTATTCATATATATAATAATATTTTCCTTAAAGGAACACGCCGACTTATTAGGAATTTAGCTTATTCACCGTAACCCCCAGAGTAAGACAAGTCCATACATACCCTTCTGATCTCTGTGCGTGCTGTAAGGCTGTCTGACGGCTCCAGCATTAGCTTAGCCTAGCACAGATCCTGCAGGTAACTGGTTCCAACTAGCCTACTGCTCCGAATTGTGACAAAAGTGACAGGGAATACCCCAACATGTTCCTGTTTACATGTTGTGATTTGTAGAGTCAGGTGTACAAAGCAAAAAAGCGTAACAAGAACACAGCCATCTTCTAACAGTAAACAAACCGGGAACTATATTCTCAGACAGGCTTGCTGCGAGCATATCACTACCCAAGTACTATATTCTTCCACCTGAGAATATAGTTCCTGGTTTGTTTACGGTTAGAAGATGGCTGTGTCTCATGTTACGTTGTTTTTGCACACCCGTGACTCTACAAATCACAACATGTAAATAGGAACATGTAGGCGTTATTTTGTCACTTATTCGGAGCAGTAGGATTACTGGAACCAGTCACCTGCCTGTTCTGTTATGGGCTGATGCCGCTGGAGCCGTCAGACAGCCTTACAGCACGCACGGAGATGAGAAGGGTATGTATCGACTTGTCTAACTCTGGGGGTTACGGTGAATAAGCTAAATTCCCAATAAGTCGGCGTGTTCCTTTAAAATCTCTACATAAATGAATTGCTTAGAAATTCGATTAATATCTGAACTGAACACGGAATGACAGTCTTGTGTAGCAAAAGCCCAGCATTCTTTAGTATTTAATGAAATGACCTCTGGTTTGTGCAGATTTAATATGAAGCTGTAGTTACTGAAGGACAAATATTTTTTTCAAAATGTGGTTTGTGGCCAGCATATGAACTGATGGGTAATAAAGTATTCAAACGTGCCATTTGGGGCCAAGAACTGTGCTACTACAGCAATTCACTGATCAATTACACTTCAGTTCAAATGCATGAGAACGGTAATAGTGATGCAGTGTCAAGTTGACCCCATGATTGAAAATCAAATTACGGCTGCCACTCCAACTGATTATTTTCATTATCTACTATTCTGGGGTCTCATTTATAAAACTGTGCGTAGGATCCTTACTAAAAGTGTACGGACGCCAAAAAAATTCAGATTTATAAAACCGTGCATATGCACACCTGTAAGCAATGTTCCCTTTATAAGTCACAGATTACCCACAAGTGTGCGTACGCGAATCAGCCTCTTATCCCACCCTGTACACGCCCATTTTTAACCATACATAGTCAATGCATGAATGCTGATCAGTATGTTAATGACCCTGGCGGTTATTCTTTCATTACGCTAAATTATGACGACTGGCGGGGAAAAAGCAAAAAACTTCTCAGCAGTGGCGGTGCCAGAGATGTTATTTTGCCGGTGCTTTGGGGTTGCTGAACGTTTCGGTGAGGGTGCTCTGAAATTTTGAGTTTCCCTTGACACAAATAGGCTAACATTACACACACTCGCGCAGATGCCCACCCACCTCCGTCGGCGTTTAGGCCTACTAAGCGAGCGAACGAGAGAGATTGATTTAAAGTTGCCGATACAACAGCACCATAGAACTCTGATTAGCCCACCAAACATATTTCAAATAGCAGCCAACAAGCCGGGTTCAAACAATCATTAGGCTACTGCAGCTCTCATACAGTGGCTCAGAAGAGTAATGCAGCAGGCCAAATACACCACACATAGCCAAGCACACACATAAAAACACACGCGCATGTATCCTCACACAGTTTGCACGTATGGTCAAAATACTGTAGTCATATCTGTAGTGACTTAATAGATCTAAATAAGCCACTGAGGGCGAACACGTTTTCTGGGCTAAAAATAAACCGATTATATACCGATAACTTTAGATTCGGTGATCCATTTATTCACATTTCTGTAAAATACATGTTTACTGTACGCTCTTCTACGAGACAGAGATAAGAGTAAAGTTATTGCATGGACCCCTATCAGCTGACTCACCCACTGTGACCTGGCTGTGCGATCCCCTGGTCTAATGTCATGTATAGCAGGGTGACGTTAAGCATCCTCCGCAGCAATCACGGCAGTGGTCAGCTCATCTTCCTCCGGCTGCTTTTCTTCGTCCCGCTTGGTGACAAGTTCACCCTATCTCTCAGTCTCATTTACAGATTTTGATAAAGTCTCCACACCTTGACGTTGAGGGAGTAAAAAACTATCCATTGCTAGCGTTAGACTCACTTCTCTAATCCTAGCGTCTCCAAATATTGAGCTCTTCTTCTTCTGTGTGAATACGTTACTGCGGAAGTAAGGTCAAAAGTTCAATGTGTGCTGCACCCTTTGGCCGAATACGATCACCTGTGTTTTTTAGCCTAAAAATAATCGTTTGTTTTATTAATGTATTTATTCATTTTTCAAATATAAATTATACTATTTACATATTAACGATTTTTTATTAATTTATAAATCAACCACAGCAATTTCTTGGGGGTGCTAAGGGGGTGCTACGGCAAACCTAGGGGTAGCTACAGCACACCCTAGCCCCTCCCTGGCGCCGCCGCTGCTTCTCAGACATTCAGGAATTGCTGCAAATTGAATTATAATTTCGGCCTGTTCTCGCACAGTGTAGGGAAACCTGATCCATAGACTACCTATATTAATAATACCGTCCAAAATGGCAGGCATTATGGTACTCTGGGACAGCTTCGATATACCAGACCTAGATTTAACAGAACTATATACTATATCCAAACAAGCCTTAGTGATAAATGATTATAATATTAATAAAAAAAACACTTGGCTGCATGCCATTTCCCTCTGGAAACAGCCGGTTGGCCCCAGAGTGGCGAGGACTTGTATTTGGATCGGGATGGCACTGTTCCGGCGCGTTGCCCTCTCTACTGTACCCAATTCAGTACATAGATCCAAAAGCACAGCTTTAAGCAATCTAAATCGGCATATTAGCCAGTCATCCCTGAAGTCTCTTTCTCTCCTGTTTCTTCCATTGGCGTAGTCCTGCAGGGCCAGCAGTGCCATCATGCAGCATTACGCACGTGGTCACGGCAGAATTTATGTTTACAACAATTTGTGATTGTTAACACCTTGCCAAAATCACAGCATCAACTAGTGGTATCCCCCACCCAGAGAAATAATTTAAAGACAAAAGTCTAATAGGAAAACACACTTTTCTTCATGCAGGTTTTGTCACAAACAGTATTAAAGTTCTGACCGTTAACGAGGACATTAAGTGTAACGATGGCACGAGAGCTTAACGTTATTATTTCCAGACTTTGACATTTGATGATATATGCACAGTATTAAAGACCGATATTTAGTTATTTAGGCTACACTGTGTTCTGCCGTTATCTAATGCTAGGGTATTTGATGCTATCCTGTATTCCATGCAGTCGGGCCGTCTCCTCCTCCTGCGCTCCGTAGCGGACAATGTGACAGTGAGACAGCGCCGATTAAATAGTAAGAACGCATTTTTATTTCAGATTTGAGTTGGATTTTATAGAACAAGTATCACTCAGTACAAGCGTGTTTGGCGTTTTTGCTCAGAAAAAATTATGATTAACAACAGTCTGTCGACTAATGAATTAAATGACTTAATCGTTTCAGCTGTAAATACAATCCAAAGCAGTAGTCGTCTTTTTACGGTTGTCGTAAAAAGCATTTTTATTTTAGCATTTTTATTTTAGCATTTAGTTTCCTGCCAACTACACTCTGTTGTGGAAGGTTTAAATCTAATCGAGGAAAAACTTTTTATTAGAGATTTAGTATTAGATTGCTGCTTCATTAAAACAAAATTCAATAACGTAACAAAGTAATTTATGTAAGGCTGTCATGGTGTTGGATCAGTCTCCTGGGGTCCACAACTAGGCATGGGCCGGTGTATGATTCTGACGGTATGATAACCTTCTGCAAAAATATCACGGTATTGAGGTATTGCAATTACAGCTTCTTGTTGTTCTTTTTCATTCAAAACAATGTATTTTCTTTTTAAACACACTGCACACTGGCAGGGAGACAGATTACTAAACTGTCTGCACTTTCTGTCTTTGACCACTCATAAAAAACATCTTATGGTTTTGAAACCTTGACTTTTTCCAACCACGGTATACCTTGAAACCTGTAACTGGCCCATGCCTAGCCACAACAGTAGCATCTTAATTGTACATAATGAGGAAGTAATGATTACTTATTGGTTATTTGCAACTTAGCATTAAGAGTTAATAATGATTAATTGAGAAAAATTGTCAGCAAGTAGATCCACAGAAACTAATCATTATCATCATACTGGTTCATTATCACAGTTTAACCCTGACATTTCATTCTTGAGCTTGTAAAAACAGAAACTAACAAAACAATCTCAACCCAAGCTCCACTTGCTCGCTTATTACAGGGTTTTCGACTACAACACGCAGTCTTCATCAGCAGATGAAGCTCAACTTTCACGACAGCAATATCGAGAGGTTTAATAAGAAGTGAGCAAACTCCACCCACTGATGAAGACCTTGTGATACAATCAAAAGCTCCGGAACAAGCAAGTTGTTGGACTTCCTTGAGTTTAGACTGTCAATTACAGTAGCGTAGCGCATTTCAGTCAATCCACAAGTGATAATTATCAACTATATAGTCCTTTTGAAAGTTGTTGTCTACTTTTAAGTTATTCATTTTTTGAGAGTTTGTTCCAAACTCATTATGTAGTTAGAACAATTTTGTGTCTTACTTGAAAGTTTTTCTAAACTAAACAATGTTCACCTGCTGTCTTGTTAAGCTGGACTGAAAACTTGCAGACTCCCGTCCCTCTACTGCCCACCATGGGACAACGCTGTGGTAAAAGTGAAAGTCTCTGACAACAAAAACTGACTGATCTCAGTATGAGCTGATCTGTTTCTCATTGACAAACTGATTTTCCATCTCTCACATTGATGAGTTGTTTATCCGTGCCCATCTACATGCTTGTAATGACAGCGACAGTCAAGACTGTGTGTTTTTGAACACACCATGCCTGTAATAATGCTATGCTAATTAATGTGGCTGACTGAGAACAAACCGTCTTTCCAAGGACACCCTCCCTCTACCTCATGTTCTCCCACTTACAATTCCCAGCATGCTTTTCAGCTTTAAAGCACGCATGCGGTATCAAGAGATTCCCCTCTCACCAGATGCTGGGTAAGGCACAGTGCAGGCGCTAGTGGGGAGAATTCTTTATTGTATTTGTGAATTTAAAAGGATATTTATGGGATGAGTAAGAGGAGGGGTGGGAAGGTGGAGGAAGAAAGAAATAAGAATCTATTGAAGAGGGAGGGGATGAAAAAAAAAGACGTTCATCTGTTAAATAAAAGACGGGGAATGAAAGGAAAACAGGCGAAATCGCTGACTTTAACTTTCTTCCCTTCTGAGGGGAAATAAACTGTGATTATCAAATCAGTTAGAACCATTGCGTCATAAATCATCGCATATGAGAGGAACAATGACACATTCCTCATTGCGGTCCCTCAGCTTTCTGCATGCCTTTCTTTTCTGGGGAGTGTTCATGAATGATTTAAAAAGTGATCTGTTTCTGAGCCTCTGCTGCCTCGGAGGGAGAGGAAGAGGAGCTAAGAGGGGAGGAGTCTGAACAGGGTGGGTGGGACCACGCATGAAAGTTGCCTGTCTTCAGCGAGAACATACACCTCATCACACATCAAGCATGAATCGTATATTTCATTCATGAGGGAAAAGGTGGCAGTATTCGAGTATAAAGCGGTTTCCTCATGAAACAGAATAGATGGGAAAGTTTTCAACCACCTCTGTGGTGCCCGTGTGAACTGGAGAATAATATTTACAGAGCAACACACCTCACATCATTCATCACAAAATCACACACCCCAGCTAGTCCCATGAAACTAGGAGTTAATCCATCATCTGCCTCCCTCTTTTATTTCTCTCCCTCTCCCCCTGATCCAGGCTTATACCTACCATCCTCTCACCTTCACTCTGCAAAGGACACAAAAGGAAACTTTGGTGTAATTCAAAAATAGTGGTGACAGTCTCCAAAGTCAAAGTCATGGATAACCAAGACACAAAAAGACTGGAGGGAGACTGGAGGAGAAGCATCTGTTCTTCCTTCTCCGGTGGAGATGATGGACAAGCCTCGAGGCCACAGAGATTCCTCACTCTCTGCCCTGTCATCCACATTCATGCTTGTAGTACAACAATAAGCCTTTGTAACAGGCCACAATTCAGACTGTAATAAGTACATCTCTCACAAATCAGGGTTACTGATTTCCATGTTCAAATTAGTACGTTGCTGTTACAATTTAAAAATGTTGCTGCTCAGTGGAGTGTTTAGCCTTATATTTTAACTGGTCTGTTTTATCTTTTGTTCCTCGCTGTTCTGTTACAAGAGTACTCCACTGATTTAGCATTGCACTCAACTTCATTGTCAGTTTTTTTAGAGTAAGGCTTGAAAATTGATGCAAGCGAACCAAAGATATCGTACCAAATGCAAAATATTTCAATGCAAAGCCCTGTCAATCATAATCCAGATTCTGTATCCAGATACAGATCCAATGTTAATATCGGGTGCAAATGCGGCCTGATCTTTTCTGGTGGCTTTGATGTCCTATTCCAAAAATCAAGTATCAGACTTTTCAGGCTCATGTTATGATCTGATTTCTAGACAGTCTGCACACATAAGCAAGCCACAAAACAAACATGAGCAGTGTAATGAAAAAGAGCCAATCTGATAGATGTGTGTACAGCAAGTACAGCATGATCACATAATACCAGGTGTAAAAAGCATGTAAAAATCGCACCGAAATGCGTAACAGAACAATTCCAGAGACCTACTGAAATATTTTCTTGAATGTTTGCATACCTTTTGATTTTTTTTTTCTTTAATTTTTCTTTTTGCTAAATGCAGAAATAAATCATTGTTTTGATAATATTCATTACATGACTACAGACAAATAAGAACACCTACAGAAACATGAAAGAAGTGGCAAACAACTGCTTTAACTGTCCTTTCTCTACTCTTTGCAGCATGTTAATGAACACCAGTAAAGTATTCTGTGCCAGTCTGTTTCAGTCTGTGAGGAGATGGAGAGCTTAGACCTCTCAGCACATTAGCTCTGTCAGTGGGGGGGCCAGGATGGCACTGGGAGAAACAGACACACGACAGATAAATGAGTCCAGCAGGCATGAAACAACATGGCCATGTAAAAACACTCCGAATATCATTAGCATATATACGGCTTGTTTTCTGGCACGTCTGCTCTTAACTAATTTTCACGACTGGAAAATAATTAAGTCTTCACACAAGACTTGACCTATCAAATGTAATTAGGGGTTAAATACCACAGAACTAAATTACTGCATTGTTTTGTACTGCTGTTAGTAGTAGTAATAGTGATGGTAATATTATTAATACTCTTTCCACCTTTTTAGCCAATCTAGCGGCTGTAGGGGTGCCATGGACGGTCTGTCAGTCGTTCCACCACTTTGGTCGTAGTGGTGGTAGAAAAGTTTCCTCTTTCTTCACCATTTGCCCAGTGAAAAAGATAATTTTCAAAACCTCAATACCATCAATGATATTTGAAAAATATTGTTTGCCTAAAATGCCAATAGTGGGTTATTTTTTTCAATATAATTTAATAACATTTAACATACTATGACTTCTGTGTGCACAATTATTAGTCAGTGTGAATTTCAATAGAAAAATCATCAGTGGTGGTGACATCAACCCAAACAGTGCTACAATGTATGCTTTGCTTGCGCAGCCGACTGACGTCGGGGAGTAAGAGACACTCGGACTGCATACTTGGCTTCTCTTAAATGTCATTCTTTCCCCCCCGTCAGCCAATCAAATCAAATTGAGAAGTCGGGAAGAAGAAGACCTGATGCTGCAGCGATTACCAGCCAGAAGAGAAAAACGATGCAGACTTTGTCTTCCCCCTCATCCTGCTCCATCTCCTTCTCCCCGTCTTGGCCCTAATCCACTTAGTTGGCTCTTCCTGAGCTTACAGCCTTTCCTTTATTCCATTATAAAGACCCACCGTACGACCTGCTGCTTATTTCATTAAAAAGGCCCAATCCATGACCCCACGTCTAATCCATAATGCAGACTTCAGGCTACAATAGTCCACACCACAGTCCAGCAGGGCGGCTGACAAATGGGACAGAGGGAACAGGGATAGGGAGACGGAGGACCGATGAATGAGGGGGAATTTGAGAGCTCCGCTTATGAGTAAAGCTTCCCGGTGAATAAGATTTCACTGATGTAAATGATGATAGAGTTGAGGCTTTGCTACTCTATCTTTTGATGGTTGGAGATGGCTTTCACATGGCCCATCTGTGATATGGAAATGGCCACATCTATGGGTTGAATATACCCTGTAAAATGAGCATGAAGCCCAAGGCTTTCAAACCAAAAACACCTTGGCTTAGAGTTTAAATTGTAGTCAGTATTGTAGCTCATTACAGTTAACCTTGGGAGAACTTTGCAACACAAAGTGAGTGATGTTGAATCATATAATAATATTCTATCCACTCTTTCTAATTTGACTTTACCTCCTTTCTCTCTGTATGACCTCCTCTTTTTAAAATCCTTGCTCCACTTCTGGCTGCCCTCTCACAACTTGCTTAAGATCCAGTTTGCTGTGTGTTTTCAACGCGTCCACCAATCTAAATTTACAACCTCCCTCCTATCAAACCTAGCTTCCCTGCGTTTGCACTTAATAGCCTATCAGGTTACATATTTATTGATAAAGCAGCACTATTTAGCTCCGAGTACCTGGCTTCCCGCATACCTGCGCCAGCTTTTTAAAGCCAGGTCAGTCACTCCGACAATGCAGCGTCAGATAAAAGAGACACGCCCCATAGAGATAACTTTGTCATGATTGATGGGAAAAGGGCTTGTTTTGCTACCTACGTCCAGGCTCAACTCGGGTCATTAAGAAGAGTTAACTAATAATAATTACTTTTAACTGGGATCAGCCAGAGAGCCACAGCTAGAGGCTTGGGGACATACAATACGGCCAGGAAGTGACTACAACCCTCTCTCCATCGATAACACAAGCGTATCTCATTACTGTGGCGACCTGCGGTCCACTGCCATTCGGTCTTGATCATATAAAACCTATTTCAGTGCGCCGTCCCCACCGGAGCACCAGCAGAGTGGAATATTCATTATTCAAATTTTAAGCATTGGAAATCCCAGTATGTTACTAAGGCCAGATGAGATGAGATGAAATAGCTTAGCCTTTTGTCCAGGGAACATTGACTAATCGTCTCGCTCCCCAAAATCAATTTCCCAGCCGTAAGCATCAGACACTCTTGATTGTACTGTACTGTTGAAGACCCCCCACCACTATCACCTAATACTCCTGCTGGCTGCCCAGAATAACTTATTGATTAGTGATTATGTTACGGGAGGTGTGGGTGGCCAGGGCGGAAGACGGACTGGCCTCAGTCATCTCCACAGGGCTAAATTTGGGTCCTCTGTTACCAGATCCAGCACATACTGACACTATCTCCAGCTGCCATCAGCCCTGCTCTCTGGATGAGGAGAGAAATTAAGAAAGTTTTCTGGAAGTATAAATATGAAGAGATATTTTTACAGTGTAGGGGGGTGTTTCAAGCGAAGCAGCGCAGCAGGGAATTCGAGACGGATGGTAAAGTGGTGCGCTTGTGGACTACTAAATACAAAAAACAAATTTTTCAAAACAGGCATGGTTGATTATTAAATGTGCTAGTTGTAGTGGAGGTTCTGGCGTGGTGATTGACTGTTTCACCCCCAGGGTATTGGGCCGAGCTCTCCCTCATGCTGTGCTGAGCCTGAAAAGTGGCTGTGATCAATACCTACAGGCCCTTTCCGCAGTGCCAGAGGGCTGTGTGTGTGTGTGTGTGTGTGTGTGTGTGTGTGTGTGTGTGTGTGTGTGTGTGTGTGTGTGTGTGCATGCGTGCTGTGTCAGCATTCACTCAGGACTTCATCAAACAACCCCCCTAACTTGAGTCCACACGCACATACACCAACATCAGCCAACGCCCGTCTGAAACGGTTGCTCATTTTCACTTTCCCCTTCTCACCCACCACCCCTATCACACAAACACACACACAAAAATTCACAACCTCCCATTCCAGGCCATCCCAACGCGGATGTTAAATACCATTCAAATGTCAGCCTCCCGTATTGATTGGAATGATAATTCTGAAAGGTAGGAGAGATGGCTTGTTGATGCTAAGCAGGCGGTGACGGCCCGAGCATCCTTCACTGTCACAAAGTTGCCATGTAAGGGTTCCCGGCTCTGCTGGCAGAATGTGGATGGCGGTTTACGTTGGACCACAGAGGCCGTATGTTTCTGTCATTAATCATTGTCCTCACCAGTGACAGGCAGACCAGGATTCATGTTGGGAGAGATAGGGTCATTTTCAACGCCCTCAGATCAGAGAGGCTGTGTGCGAGAGTGTGTGCCTGAGTGTCAGACCAGATGGTTTCTTCATCACCAGGTGGTTTTCTCTACATGACATTCAACAACATGCAGGTTGTTTTATGATTCAAATCTGCTAAATGTATATTTTGTTATCGATTTGTTTTAGCTGGTGTAATTTCAGCAGATGAACACATGAATAATGCTGGGCAATGTGATAAAACTGGTAATGTTTTGTATGTTATGTGTAAATAGGCATTATTTCAGATGTTTAAACAACAAACAATCTCCTTTTATACCTAGCGGTACTAACTGTTAGCCTACAGATAGTTTCAGTTTCATCTGCTGATGTTTTCATATATTCATTAGTGAGATTTCTGCTGCTGACCCAATACAATGGAATTTTGTTTGTGCCTCTCAAAGCTCTGAAAAGACACTTGGAAACTGTAAATAGTTTTAACTGAATCTACTTCCCTGTGAAATCACTTTAACTTTTGCCCCAGAATAAGCTTAAGTTGGGGAACGTTTTACTTTACTGACACTTTGTCACACTGTGCGAGATGTGTCTGTGTCTGACTGTATAATATCAATCGGATGTCAATGTCAATGTCACACATTAGATGCATGTGCAATTAATGTGTGCTGAATCGTAGCGCTACGACGTCAATAGAAAAAGGTATTTGAGAGCACCCATCTGCGCTGCTTTTATGTTCTGAAAATGTAGCTTCCACAGTCCCACAGACTTCTTTTTTGTTATGGCTCTATTGTTTTAGTCATAGTGTGTGTGTGCGTGTGCGTGTGCGTGTGCGTGTGTGTGTGTGTGTGTGTGTGTGTGTGCGCGTGTGCGTGTGCGTGTGTGTGTGTGCGTGTGTGTGTGTGCGTGTGTGTTTTTCGTAAACATTATTAAAAAGGGCACTTACATAATGGTTTGCCAGCCAGTGTATTCTGAATCATTTCTTGCCGTATTCTGATTGGTTGGGTTGTAGACGTGGGTCGTAGCAGCAGTAACATTGGGAGAATTGGTCCTAAATTTCTAATACTGTCAGACTGTCTTTGGTTGCTAAACCCTTAAAGCTGCAGCGAGATTTTCACACAACATACTTCTCATGTAATGGAATAAAATAGCTCTCATTAGCTCCTTTTGTAAATGTTTGGTAATAAAACAAAAATCCTATTTGAGATCGTATTGCAGTGAATCATTTTGCTCCAAGTTAATTCTGTTATTATTTTAAAAGGAGTGTACATATACATCCCTCATCAAGTCAACGTTGACCCTCACCTGGCAGGTACCTCGATGTTGGAGATGGCATAGAAGTACTTGAGCAGGTTGTCTCTCTGGACATACGTGCCTCCGAGAGCGGGCCTGAGAAGCCTCATCCTAAGGTTGGTGAAGGTGAAGAAGTCCCTCAGTCCCTTCATACTTTCCATGCGAGTGTACAGGTTGTCCATGTTCTGTAGCCGTGGTCCTGCAAACACAGCAAAGCGCGCCCGCACCTCGAACTTCACATTCTTGTCGCTCTTGGAGCCGACCCAGCGCGAGTACTGCTCGGTGCAGATGACCCGCGTGACGTTGGCTGGTGAGAGGTCACTCACGCGTTTGGGTGGCATTTTGAAGGCGTCCATGCAGTCGTCAGCGTAGAACTGGTAGGGCTGCCAGGAGCGTCCGTGGTCCATGGACTTATCCAGTACCATGATAGTAGGACGGCCGTACTCAAAGGTGATCAGGATGTCGTCTGTGAGCTCCAGACTCTTGTTCCAGGACATGGTGATGTTGGCCAGCAGGGGCTCTGGGTGGCGTCTCCATGTCACTGTCTGCCAGTAGGTGAGGAGACCTGTGCGTTCTTTGTCCTGCATCAGCTGAGGAGGGTGGGCCAAGTCTGGGTTCGAGGCATCACACTCGTCACTGCACAGGTATGGGTTCTCCTAAAAGAGAGATGAAGACAGAGCCGTAATACGTCAGTCAGGGTTTGAGAATGAATCTAATGATAGCAGCATCTAGATAAGAATACTGTATATAAAATAATATACAGAATAATATTTGAACGTTTTGAAATATCAAATTAGTCTATTTGTCAAATATATATATAAACAAGCATCTAAACAAGCCACAGACTCCGTGACGGAGTCTGTGCCTTGGGCAAAGTTAAGCCTTGGGCCTCAACTCCTAACTTTCCCACTCTTTGTACATTGTGTATGTGTCGTGTTGCCTTTAAGTACCCATCAGGTACAGAGCACACAGCAGACTACATAGGGCAGTTTCATTATATTTTGCCCAGAACCCCAGAAACCAACAAATGCCAGAAGATTAACTGGCAACAGTTTTGCTTGTTGTGGTTGTTAGTGGTAATTTTAGCAAACAGTATTATATAAACAAAATACAGTATATCAACTGGTATAACAAGGGCGTTCATGCTTTTATTATTTCAGTTTATAACGTGCTTTGATGGTGCATACTTCCCCACTGAAAAATTGCAATTAATCAAATTACTACAAATGAATTGCCACATAGTGAACATGGAGCCTTTGGGGTCCCTGAGGCAGTTGCCTGCTTTGCCCATTTGGTAATCCAGTTTTACACAGACTTTTTCTAAATGTAATTGAAGCTAAAAAATGTCTCAATTCATAAGAAAACAAAATGTCTTGCAGCAAAATGTTTAGCTCTATTTGCAGTTTAGGTAGTCTCACATTGCCAGACCCTCCTCCACAGCACTGCGTAGGAGGGTCTGGCAAGTCCACACAGCAATCCGGGATGGTGGAACATGTGTACGTTCAAAGGTTGCTTTAGTCGTACAACAGAAAACACAGATGGGACAGATAGTCTAGCTAGCTGTCTGGATTTACCCTGCAGAGATCTGAGGAGCAGTTAACCACAGTCCTCAGAAATCCACCAGAGTTTAAAATTACAACACAAAGAAAGTGGAAGGCAGCGGGACATCCGAAAAGAGTGACATCCGGTGGAATTTCCGGCAGAACGAGCGCAATCCTGGAAGTGTAATGTCGTTGATATAGACTACAGTTTAGGCAACTGAAATGTACTGTATCTTAAGCAAAGGAATTACAATTTCTCCTTCCAATCTTCCAGGTAAAGTATAGATGTTCCCCTCATGTGATCTAAATGAGGAGTGCCTTCAGCTCCTTGCCAAGGCACTGAGGGACAGAGAGCTTAAAAGTAAATTTGCCAAACAACACAACAGGAAGTGTGAAGGTCAAGAGGATTGTGCATCATCATTGTATTTGCATAGACAGCAGAGTGCTGCTGCACTTTTAACTCCAGAGAATTGATCCTCCTCTTCTAGTGATGCCAAGACTTTCAAGCCGCGGCCCCTCTACAGAACTGAGAAGTCAAAGGGATTACTCACACTCCTCACACAGAGCCTCTTTCTACCTGCACTAAGAAATGCCTTTCACTCTCTGTTCGGAGATCTCAGGCCTCTCATCGTCCTTTTTCTACTGAGAGACACATTTATTATCAGCTCATTCGGATTCCTACATTTCCATGTTACAAAAAATGTCAGGTCCCGTACCTCCCATGACCTTTATTTAGAGTTTTCACCAAACTTTGTGAAATTGTAAATCCTTCCCCTGAGATAACTTTCCCCAGAATCCCTAATTCCTCAGTTGCTGGTTCGTCATATTGAGACATTTGCAGACATTTCAGTTCAGTAAAATTGATGGAGCTTACTGTTGTAAGCCAGTCGTCTGACATCCACATCGCCACAGAAGTCAAATATTTACACAGAGAAATCCCAGAGATCCTCACAGTCATTAATTTGCAAAACGCAGCTGTTTAGATTGTATCACATTCAGAAGACTTGTCGTGCCCCCAGGATGTGTTAATTAGACTGATAAGGGGTTATTTTTTTTGTCGTTAATTGTATCAAATGGGCCATTATTTGTATCATTTGTCCAAATATTCACTTTATCACACACAGCCACTGGCTTATTTCATTATACTTCACATTTGTAGCGTTGCTCGAAAAATCCAAGCCCCAAAACTGTCATTTTCATCATTGCCATTACACAGTTGTGGTATTGACTGATTTATTTAATTAAAAATTTAAAAAGAAATCCTAAACAAATTTCTGCTTTAAATACAATCCATCATATTTAGGTTAATAATTAGCTGCTGATGCCTGTGAAGTTTCCACTCAACTCTTTGTCTCCTGTTTTACACTAACTGATTAAATGTTATAGTTGATGTTATACTTTTTTTATTTATTATATCAATAGTCTTCTTAAATGTTACTGCATTCTTAACACGCTCTTGATGGAGTGCAGAGTATGTCTTAAAATAGCCTTCTTTTTTCTTCCACCTCCGCCTCCTCCCCTTTCTTCTTTGTTTGGTTCCTTTTATTATTTTTTCTGCTGGTGTTATTACAACTTCTAATTGTAGTGTCTAAGACTGTGACCAGCTCATCTTGAAATTGTGTTTGGTAAGGTATAGTAATAGCAATTGTGTTTCCAACAACTACAGAATAAAGCAGATTTACTTCAATAATTTGTTTAGCTATTTAAACATATGACAAAGAACAAATGACAGATAGTAGTAAGAGGCAAAGCAGACAAAGCCCCAGTGACGTCAAACATTTGCCGCCTTAACATTTGACCTACATGTGATAAACAAAAGAATAACGGTAACTTGTTTGCAATTCATACTGTTTACAGACTAGTTTAATCTTTTTCTCTATTCAAATAATTTTACAATGAATGTTTTTAACCTTGTAGTCAGTTTGGTGTGTCACTGACTTTGTTGAGCGATTGGGCTTTTTTACAGATTACACTTAATAATGCTCGAAACAGCCAACCTAGGAATAAAATAGTGAATAAAAGGACACATTTCTAAAGCGACTCACTCCTACATACAGCAAAGAGTAATAGTAACCTTTAAAGCCTTACAGTAGTGCGTAACTTTTTGATATTAATAAACGTCCGTTACATTCAAGCCATTACCAAATGAGTTGCTACAAAGCTAATTAAGACTATCAGCTCCACCAAACTCTCTCTGTATTCCTCAGTATGGCTATGTTTAGAAAATTGTGTCGTCGGGTCACTAAAGGCTTGTATCATGTGGACGCGCCGACAGTGTTGTTGTCATTACTTAGAATTCCTCATGGGGGCGGCAGAAACTATGCACTATAGCTTTAAGAACATCTCTCAAGTCATCACATAATTGATCACATGTACGCACAGAGCACAAACGGCCAATCAGAGACGAGAATTTACTTTACGTCTGCCCTTTACATTTTACTTATTTGAAAAGAAAAAATATAGAAAAATATATACGGTAGACATTTTTATATCGTTTTGTCGATATACAGTATATCGTCATATCGCCCAGCCCTAATAAACAACAACATCTAATATTTTAATGATGTATAAATAGAGAACAATAAATAGGAAATAAATACTGGGAAATTGGCCAAAGAGTGGGAAAGAAATTTTGTGTACCACCTTTTAAAAGTGAATTCTGAATTACATTGCATATTATTCAACATGACCAGTTATATATATATATATATATATATATATATATATATATATATATATATATATATATATATATATATATATATATATATATATAGTACAATAATTTCAAAATAGCTTGTAGAAGATGTGTGTCTCCGTTATACAGCCATTTAGCATCTGTCCTAATCAATATAAGCGACCTCTGGAGCTCTCAACAATTTAACAGCATTTTAAAGTCCTAAGACATTTGATGAAAAGCTATTATTTAAAAGTTCCTAAATTCACTTTTATCTTTCTCCCAATTCCCAAGTTTGATATTTAGTAGTTCAATATAAATACAGACCCTGACCCTGATAATACACTTGATTAATGTGCCTTTTCCTTGATGTCTAGAGATTTCTAAACCATATCTAACATTAAACTTTACAGATGTTTTTTTTTTTTTACAGAAAGACACGTCTTAATGGGCGAAAATCATAATCAAATATAGAATCAAATGTTTTAAGCGGATTCATCCTTACTCTGATTAGAGTGAGGCATGACATTAACTCACCTACTGTACTTAAGCATTTATCAAATTATAGGTATGATTGAAGCTACTGAAGTTACACCGACACATGAATTACACAAATTGATGTAACACAAATAGAATGCAATGCTTCAACTGCTTTAAGTTCAGCACAGTAGAATTAGACTGCATAATGACAAAAATCTATCTTTCGAAGAATCAAACACTGAAGGCTTTAAAGGCAGTAAATAGTTTGTAGTTGGATCCTTGATGGATGTAGTACATGGAAGAGTTTGACAGAGTCATGCGTGAAGATTGAGACGCAAGTTGTGAATTTATTTATAATTTGTTCAATTCAAGCTGACCAAACTTTCTTCAGCAGCCTTGTGAGCCTGCAAAGGCTGATTGTTCAGTACTCAAACGACTGTGGATGGAGTATCACTTTAAACAGCACTTTCTACTGTATGATGTAAGCTCTAACGTGAAAGCAATACAGCATAATATCGATGTACTGTGCAAGCACAGATCATGTGTCGTCGCTTCTTTTCAGACGTTCACTTTTTCCACATCCATTGCAAAGAAGCAGCAGTTCTGCCTTTTGAATAAAGCCATTGGACTGTACCGAGGGGAAAGTGAGCAGTCAGTCAAACCCACTCTAGTGGTCTAATAACAAAAGCAAAAGTTACTATCCTGCAAGGCTAAGATTATAAATCATCTGATTTATGGTGACAACGCAGAGTGGGAAAACTCCAAACATAAGCAATCGCTGAGCCCGGTGCTGAGGGAAGCTGTACGGCACAAAAGACACTATACAGGATCATAATGCATGTGAAGACACAGCAGTGAAACAACAGTATCTATACTGAAACCCGTAGATAATCTATCTCTCTCCTCACTGGAACGACATAGTAGCGTTGTCCTCTATCTGATAACCCAATTATCTCCCTTGCACTGACTCAGATAGAAATCGCTGTCGGCGCAAACGCATTTAGGATGATAATCTACAGTGCTCATAAACAACCGCAACCGGAAAAGGTAATAAGAATTAGATGAAGGGTACTCTTACTTGCTATTGTTAATCGAAATGTACTCTCTACTGTAGCGGCCCCGCTGCTTCTGTTCCCTCCATTATTAGTGCATCCCCTGACCTCCAGACACACGTTTACACACACGGGACTGGATTAGTAGGCTGTTGTTCCTGGGATGACCCTCGACCTACAGTACAAATCCTATTGAAAATGATCGCACTGTCACACTGTCCTAGATACAACACAGCCTCCATACAGGTTAGCTGCTGAATTGTGTTTGTGACGGCGTTTCCGTTTGTGTTTGTGTGCAGGCAAATCCACAAACTAGGAGCAAAGATCAGTGCAATGTTTCTTTTTTAGGTCTTGTTGTGTCTTCTGTTGGCGTTGAGCGTTGGGTCAAAAAGCTGCATGTTGCTGTTCATCAGTCTGCTCTGACCTCTCCGAGCCCATTAGGATTAGCTAGAGCAGAGGTGATACATACTGTAATATAGGCTGGAAGATTTTTTATCCCCCACGAGAGGCTTACGCGCTAGGTTATGTTTAAGCCCTTTGTGTGCCCTGTCTTCCTTATCCCACTCTGCCTCCTGCTACTACTCTGCCCTGGCCCACTACATCTATGCCAGGATACAAACACCCGAAAACACCACTCTCTCTCTCACACACACACACACACACACACACACACACACACACACACACACACACACACACACACACACACACATGCATATACACACTCAGATCCCTGCCAACTGCTGCGGCAGGTGGCCCGCACTGCTAAGCCCCTCCAGCAATTATCCTCGCTGGGATCCTGTCTCCACGACAACAGCCACCACGATGCCTCTGCAACGAGTGACTGTCTTGTTTTCACTTGCGGGATAACAATGTGATTATAAACAGTCAGTTATAACTCCTCAAGTGCTAAAGTTGTAGGGCTATGAGGACTGATTGTGAGTGAGCTCTCTGATCATTTGACAAAAAAACAAAACGGAAATAAAGCATGATGAAATGTGTGGCGCCGAATGCCCTTCCCCCTCTCTCCCCTCACTTAAATGTCCATTTCTGCCCCCCCCCCAAAAAAAAAGTAACTCCTTGCCCTCTCTCTCCTCATGTTTTTATTTCTTCCTCCACTTATAGAAGTTTCTAAGTTATATTGCTAGCAGGGGGAATAAAGGTAGGGACACACACTCAGAGAACACAATTTATTTTGTTTTCGAGAAACATCGAATGAAATGACCCTCCTATTAAAAAGGCCACAGAGGGGAAGAGAAAGGGATATTGCTTTTTCACTTATAACGTTAATCTTTTATTCTGTTGGAGGTTTTTCCATCATACTGGTTCTTGTTACCCTGAGTGAAGATGGTGTGTGTGTGTGTGTGTGTGTGTGTGTGTGTGTGTGTGTGTGTGTGTGTGTGTGTGTGTGTGTGTGTGTGTGTGTGTGTGTGTGTGTTGCCTGAAAAATGTGTCCATACAGGAGTATGTACTGTATGTATATAAGTGAAGAGCATGTATAGAATTACAAATCCTTTTAGTTTGATTACCTAAAAAGCTGTGATTATTCACTCGCTGTAAAATGTCTCACAAAACAGCAGTCGGGAAGTGTAAATGTGTCTTAGGTGTGTGTGTTTGCGTGGGTGGTTGTTGTTTATGTCTGTGTGTGTGTGTGTGTGTGTGTGTGTGCGACTGCATGCAAGCAGGAGTCAATGTTTATTGTAGGCATGTGTGACTGTGCTGTGGGAGGAGAGAAGGACAGAGCAGGGACACCATGCTGCTCTACAGTCGGAGAAGTTATGTTAGGAACTTATCTTAGTATTCAGGTAATGCTTACAGTAGATACAGTGCACTGAAAGAACAAAATATGAGTTGCTTTTTGTCATTGAGTGCACTGATGAGGTGAATTCACGTAAAAGCTATTATGTTTTACTGATGTCTGTTATTAAATTTAAACCAATCACAAAGGAGGAGATGTAGATAAAGGGAGGCAGACAGGCTGGAAAAGGATTTTAAGCTTTGAGACAAATGACGTGGATTGTGCAACAGAGATCTTTATATTATATTTTCTGTGTTTCATAAAGAGTACTCTACTGATTTAGCATTGAACTCCTGTAACATGGTTGTACTCGTGTCCGACAGTTATTTTTATTTTTTTTGAAGGAATTAAAAAATCAAGCAGCAGAACCAGAGATATTTTACTCCACGCATTCTTATTCTTTGTCGAAACTTAGCGCCTACATTACCCACAATGCAACGTGAGCACCTACAGTTAAATTAGAGCTGTTGGTGTGAGGAGTGGGCTACAAAGGTCTGGTAACCTCACTTTTTTTCTAACGCCACACTAGGGCTGCACAATACAAGAAAAATATGCGATATGCGATGACATTGTTGAATATTGCGATAACGATATTACTTGCAAAAAATAAACAGATATTAAAGTTTACTCAGTTCTGCATTTCTGCTACTTTTAGTATTCTGCTAAAATACACCGTATTGCTTGTTGAATTCAAAACAAATGAAAGGAAATCATTACATAACATTCTTTTATTAAACAAATTGAACATTGATTTGAATATAAAAGGCACCACTATAAAAGTGTCTTTCGCGATATGTCGCAGTCTTTCGCAATATGTATATTGCGCCAGTTGATATTGTGATCACGATTTAAAAAAAAATATATATATATATATATATATATATATATATATATTGTGCAGCCTTACTCCACACCCAGATTGTTTTTTTTTAGGCTTTACACAACTTTTTCACATATGCAGTAGTATTCCCTAAGACCTGTAAACACACTTTGATGTGTAAAATCAGTGTACTTCCCCTTTAATTGCTGTGTTAGGGAAATCATCTCAGAAACTTGTCTTTGAGTCTGACTGAGAGTAAACACAGAAAGTATCTCCTGAGAGACTCCTGCTCCTCACCAAGATAAAGACTGTATTAGTTATAGTCCATCATTTTACCTGTGGAAATTCTGGGAACGAGGACTACGGAAACAACAATCTTAACAGTAGCGGAGAGTGTGAGTCTACAGCTTTCCAAACATTCAACAGAATGTCCAGGGGAGTTTTTTTTTTCTGTGTCTGTATTTTTTAGATAGATTCTGTTGCATTGAAGTTTTGTTGGAAAGCAAGGAGGCTCGCGCTTCCTTGCACTTGTCTGTATTTCACAAAACTCAGTCAGTTGAGGTGGAAAGTAAAATTTTATCGTGAACAATAATCATAAGGGACCATAAGGGACACAAATATATGCTAATCACTGGCTACCCATCAACTTTAGAATCCAGTTTAAGACCCTGTTGATTGCCTTCAAGGCTCTTAATGGTCAAGCACCATGTTATATCACAGATCTTATTCAAAGGCACTCAGCCCCGAGGTCTCTTAGATCTGAGGACAAATCTCTCCTCTGTGTCCCCCGATCTCAACTCAAACTAAAAGGTGACAGAGCCTTTGCCGTTGCTGCTCCATGACACACCTTTAGCTAAAGATACATTTTTACTCTCTGGCCTTTTTAACACACTAATCGCTCATTCTGTTATGTCTATATTTCTGTTTAAATTGCTGCTTGTTGTTGTTGGTGGGATGCTTTTTTGTGTGTTTTGTCTCTACTTTTTATTTTTACATTTCAACTTTGATCAGCTTAAGATGCGTTTTTAAATGTGCTCTAGAAATAAACTTTACTTAATTACTTATAACAACCAGGTGCAAATTTCCCTTTGAATTATCGCTCAAATATTGTGGCCAGTCTATCTCACACAGAAACACCAGCTCTGTAGCTTTCATACTTATGGTTTCTCCTCTCCAGACAGCCATCAGTCCTGACATCCTGATGGGCGAGACTAGGCACTTTGCTACGTTCACCTCCGGCTGTCTAAGCCTCTGCGGCCAATCCCTCTTAGTATCACCTCAGTCAGGGATAAATCTCACTTATAACTATCCTCCCGTTCTGCCAACACATCTAAACACTCTTTGATCACTTTTAACTGTGTCCTAATGGGGAAGCAAGCCATGCCATTACACCCTCCCCCACTTCCCTTGTTCGTACAGTCACTCTCTTTGTCGCTCTGTTTCGCGGTCTGTTTCTTTCTCTCTGTTTCCCATGGTTAATTATGCCCTGCACTGTCAAACCTGCTCATGCTGCGCCCAAATTCCGTTCTGAGGGTGTATTATTAGGACGCTGGCCACCTGGGCTAGCTTTAACCGCAGGGAGGTGCATCGGGGATGGTCCATTGCTGGGTTTGCGTGGCCCATTTGCATGGCCTCAATGGCCCACTGCTGGGCAGGGCAGGCCACTCGGGCCTGGCAGGTCTACACTGGGCAGGGAGTATGCAGTATGGCCATAGGCCCAGTCTGGGAAGCACTGATCCACGCTACCAGCTGCCATCTTCCTCCCCTTCCTGCATGCTCCTCTTCCGCTGCTGCGCGGCTTCGCTCTCTTCTCATGTCTATTTTTAGAGCTGGCTGATTTCTACCTTCTAAAACGGGCGAATGTGTTGTGGAACAGGAAGGCGTGTTCTTTTTTTGTCTTTCTTAGACATACTAGCGTGCGCTGTCGGCCAACTCGTGCACATTTCACACATCCCTGCTGGTGTCACAGCACCGTGTACATGTACATTCCTGTACACATGCATGCATCCCATTTGCATTCGGCTGCTCTCTGCTCTCGGGACTCAAGGGAGATGGTTGATTGAAGGTTTTGGTTCAAAACCGAAAAGCAAAATAACAAAGAACAGCACACCGAGACCTTTTTGAATGCAGCATTTTTATATCGACACTATGTGTGTACTACTGTGGAACTGTGGTCGGATTTCATCTTTCTGCCTAGCTAAGCTTGGATCTTCCCTCTCCCTCATCATTAGATATCCCCCTCTGCAACACACTGCCTCACCCCTCTAAAATCTACTTACTTCATCATCCTCAACTGCAAGCTAAGACTCTATCGTAGCTATATCATACAGAGAAACTACAAAGAAAGTGTACATTGCACTAGTGACAGTAGCATCTTTGTCAAAGTGCTGGAAGCCCGTCATGTTGAAAGAAGCCAACATGCTGGCCTTTTTGGCTGAGGAGGAAGGATGCTGCATTCCCAGGGAACAAGAGAGATAAATAGAGTGGAAAAATGCATCCCTATGGAGATGGAGGGACCAAAAGCTACTGTAAACCTGTGAAAGCAGGGAAAGCTACAGTATGTCTTAACATCAAAACCCCCAAAAGTGAACACTCCTTACTTTTTAGGAAGGGGGGGGGGGGTATTTTGCATCTTCCGCAGTATATCTCAAGTCTTATTAAGGATGAGCAGCTCTGCGCAATGGGTGATGCAGTCTTTTTTTTCCCAGTGCCCCGACTTTCCCTTGACTTGTGGGATTGCTGAATGAGTGAATGTAAATGTACACCAATTAGATAAGAAACTGGCTTTTCTGTAAAGCTGCCAAATCCGGGGGCAAGAGGAAGAGAAAAAAATGCTGCTTGCCTGAAAATAAATGATCTGTATACCAATAACCCTCAACTAATATGCCATTGGTGGGTCCAAAAGAAAGACTGAGGTGTAATGGCTTGGATTCCCTGCTGGAGTGCATCCTCTGTTAGAAGTAGATACTATGTAGTGATTCTCAACCCAAAATGCAGAGATTTTTTTTTTTTTTTTTGATAAATGGAAAAAATATGCATTATTACATGCCAGAAAAGCTAAATAGACATATATCATCAAAAAGTCAAATAATTATCTAGTGATAATATTAAATCCGTATCTGCTCTTTCATTATGTAGGAATTTGGGTCTGACATCCCTCACTTCTAAAGTAAACTTTCATCTCACAGCCTCCTAACTCTCTTAATCCCCAGCTAGTGCACTAGGGGGCCTGGTTCTATCCCTACAGCCACAGATGACTTGAGATGAACCAGAACTTTCTACTATAAAATCCCCATCCGATGTAAAAGTGCTGACTAAGACCAGATTCCTTCCTGTACTGCCCTCTGTCCCTCTCTTTCTTTCTCTCTCATCGGCCTAGTAGCGCACTCTGGATCCTTGGGATGGAGCAATGCTGGCCAACCCTTGTAAGGAAGCCCATTAAGGAACCCATCAATATTTCATCATTGCTCACTCAGAAACATAGTTATAGAAGTTTCCAGGCCAGGGCCATTAGGGGGCAGACGTCAATACGTTATGGCAGCGAGCATCGCTCTTCACGTCTCCCCCTTGCCTCTGTCCGTCTCCTGTCTCAAGAGAAAGTCATCTGAGAGGCTTACTCAAGACGACAGTGGTTTCCGCTCCTTCTACATTAAACAAATCATTAACCATTAGGTATCCAATGAGCACAATATCCTTTCCTGCTCCTGTCAAATGACCAAAAGTACTGTTGTCAGTCTGAAAGGAAGGGGGGGAGGGTTGTTTGTAAAATCTGTCTTCAGGTAACAAATCTCCAGTTACATAGAATACAAACACCTAATTACCGGGAATGACATGATTGTGTAATGTGATGCAGACGGGCTTAAACACTCTCCAGAAACACTTGTTGTGAGATCTTGACTCATGGCTGTTGAGACAGGTCTGCCACCTTCAATATGGCCAACTCAGTGAGTGGACAGTCAGTGGCAGCGGGGCGATTATTAAGAGGATGAACTTGCAGTCTCACACACACACAGTGAGTCAAATCTTGTGAGTCAAACATCAAACATTCCTTTAAAAAGGCAGTTGGAAAGTTTAATCGCAGTCTTCTTAGGATTACAATGATTTTATAACCCTTATTTCAAATTATTACCCATACATTAGCCGAGATGGGAACTAGCCTGCAGGCTAAAGTGTGTTAAATATTGCTGTGCAGACATTTTAATGAGTTTTCCTGCAGCTCACCCTTTAGTGTCCTTGGAACTAAAAAGGTCCCGCTATATTCATTTTACCAGAGGAAATGTGAGGTCCTCTAGAAGCAAATCAAACCGGATCCCGGGCTGCCAAGTCCATACTAATGTAAACAACACCTCCCGACCTCTCTGAGGGAGGTCGAGCCATGCCAAGTCATTGCACTTATGTCATCCCTTTTTATGTCCCTATAGCTTTTATAGCTGCTCTCACTTTAATTCGACCTTGTTTTCTTCTGTCACTACTTTTCACTGTTGTCCCTATTCAGCTTAATTGCATGACCCTGTGACTTTGTTGATTTCCAAAATAATAGTTTTCAACTGTTAACACTTACAACTATATTTTAATTAAGACCAACCAAGGTGTTCTGCAAGTATGGAGCACGTGTTTGTACGGTGTTCGCTCTACTCTTTCAAATATACATTAGTTGATACTTTTTAAAGTGATTAATCAAGGTGTAAAATATGCTGTACAAGTCCCGACTTCAACTCACCAGAGTGCAGAACCTCTCGGGCGGGTTTCCACAAGTGATTCCGGGCGGATCCACCTTGATCCGCATGTAGTCTTTCATGGACGTGCTTTTCGGCTGACACGCGTACTGCTCCCACACCGAGCCCTCATCCGTGCTCACCAGGGACTTGCACAGTTCGTACTGGCCCAGCGTGGAGGCCAAGCAGCGCAGCAGCAGCAGAAACACGGCCTGGAGGAGCATGGCAGGCTGGGGGGTGTTTGGAGCGGGGTCCGGTACAGGGTGAGGGGGGCCACGGAGCTCAGAGGAGAGGTGAGGCGCATGGAGCGGTGATCATAAGGAAATAGTGAACATCCCTAGCGCCATACTGCTGTACTGTGAAAGGAGAGGTGCAGGTAAATTGACACAACTCGCCCCCAGGCTTAGAAAATCCCTAAATGACAGGGTGTATCGGCTGTAACTTTCGCTCAGTGTCTTTTCACAGATGTTGACGGTCCCCACACAGCCGAAAGAGGGGCACTTTCTTGTGTTGACGGCTGACTTCCTGAGGAAGATGCGCGGTGGGTGGAGAGGCGGATAATGTTACAGAGATTAATCTCAGCATACACTTTAACCATAGTGTTGCAGGGGGTTGGGTGGGAGATGTTAACGCGGGGTCATTTCTCAGAGAGCGGTGTCCTGCAGGGAAAAAGTAGAGCTGGTCGTGGAGGATGAAGGAGAAGTTACTGCGTCTTCATGTATATCCATTTGACGTTTTGCACTGGCCAGCTCCTCTGATTGTCCTGGGGGCGAATAAGGACAAATATGAGAGATGTGAGGAGTTAGTGTGACGAGCAATGTATCCTCATCAGTTCAACACAGCCTTAATCTTACTGTAAATGTAATTTTTCAGAACTCATTTTTTCTTTTAAATAAAAGTTAAATGTCAGACTTTGAAATGACATGCGGATAGATGGGCTGCATACAATTAACTCCTTAATTGTTATGTAGTAATTGGCGTTCATTTCGCCTCGAAAAGTGGGGGAGAAAAACATTCATCTTCAGACTATAGGAGAACTTGTAATTGTGCATGTGTGGCACAGCAAGACTGGTTACAAGCAGGGCAAGTTTGGTTGATGCCTTCTCTAACAGGCGGTGCATTCGGCGATATTTAATATGAAGAGTTGCACTTTAAAAACGCACTAAAATGCGTCGCATTGTGGTTAACCTTGTGCGTAAAAACACGTGCTGCTGCCGGGTGCCGGGTGCCGCCTGTGCGTGCCAGAGTTGTAACTGCTCCTCTCTAATGCTGGAGATGTAAAGTAGGCTATACATGTTTTATTTATAAATTGCACTGCAAGAAATATCAATCTGAAAGTGACATTTAATAGCCCTTATCAACTATTTTCTTAAACTATGAGAAGATGTGCAAAAAGGAGAGAGAAATATACGCACAAATCTACTTTATTTTTTTTTAAATGAAGTGTAATTTTCGTGAGTGATTTTAGGCCTAATCCTATTTCTGTCTTACTTCAGTATACTGTCATTAATGTAATAATAAACTCTAAGCAAAACAGACTGCACTGGAAGTAGTTATTGTCGGATTTATTTGCTTAATTTAATTATAATTCAAATCTTAAACTGAATACATGAATAAATGAATAAATATGGTTGGCATTTTCTGCAGCGTGACTTGGTGATCATAATCCGACTGTCATCCCACACTGACA